>NC_080670.1:19382067-19721353 GCF_030247195.1 Topomyia yanbarensis | reverse complement strand
ATGAGGCCTTTCTTCGCGAATTTTCCACGTCACGGTCACGGATGGTTGCGATTGGCAGTTACAAGAGCATTCCGTCTGCTGGGTGCCAATACCGGGCTGATGGCAGCAGATTTTTACAACAGGCAGATGAAATCGTAAATGGCTGTAAAAGTTGTGATGTGCGAGATGTGCACTGGTAACAACAATTGAACAAACGAGGCAGGGCCCTTTCGTCATTTGAAACAGACTTTCAATTGCCCTTTGATGATCTCGGGACATAAACGATAGGAATTGTGTTTTATTTGGCAAATAAAAATAAAAATGGGGAAAATTTTCCAATCAGATCCAGCCGCAGAATTGAACCGCTTTGAGGAGTCACGTAACTAACGAGAGACGTGAAAACATAGTTGGTTCGAATAAGTGTGAAAAATTGCGTGGCCATGAGGAAACCAATTGGGGCCTTTGTGTGCTATGGTCGCTGATTGTGAGGTGCTTGTTCCATTGTTCCAGCTCATTAGGCAGGTGGTCACGAAGATGTATACGTAAATATATACTAAACGCGTAACGGGAATGTGAGAGTTTCTATTTTGTCTTAATAAAACACCCGAGCAGCAAGTGCAACTTGTTGTTTTATTGAAATGCAGCAAAATTGAAACGCAATGCTTGTTAATCATGTTCGAAAATTATAGGCATGTATATTTCAACTAATTGTGCAATATATCGTTGTGCTGTGAAGCACAGTATTAGCATCAAAAGTATATTTTTAGTAACGTGATTTGAATAATCACAGTCATATTTTCCAGTAAAAAAACTCAAAAATTGCTTAATTTGATATCATTTTCTTAGCAAATTCTAACCGCGATTTGCTTCTTGTTTCTTTGTACAACCGACAGTGTCGCTGATATCAGTTTACTGCGAAAGGGAATATGTGTGAACCAATGAAGAAGCAAGAATGTACTTATTCCACCGCTAGCAACTATCGTGTCCATCGACCTTTGGTGATGCCGTATTCGACCTACAATTCGCCAGTTTCAAAAAGCGAAAATAAAACTCCAAAATCGAACCGCGAATGCACTACATTTTTCGTTTCAATTTTAAAGAATACAACTAAAAAATCTTACAAACGTAGATAGCTAGCTGCAGAGTGCTATAGTCGCAGATTCTAGGAAGATGGTAGAACTCACTTTCTTCCATCATTTGAACCGTACGCCAAACATCAGAATGATGGTCTAGTGATGTCTTTTTTTACTCGATTAACGCAAATACCCGATTAATCTCTAAAATAATCGAAAAATCAATACTCGATTATACGCTGTCGATATAATCAAGTAAATCGATTAGCTGATATCAATCAAACGATAACATAATTCGTGAACGCTAACGTTTAATATGAAAATCGCAGAACAAAATATGACAAGCGCCATCCAAATTTCAAAATACACCCAGCGATTTTTTTTTGTTTGACAAACTAAGATTGCCTACCCAATTGATTATTGATCCTAATCGATTATCTCGATCGATTGATCGAATCAATTAATCAAGCTTTCGAAAATTACTTGATTAACGGATAATCGATTATTTGCCAAAATCAGACATCACTATGACGGCCATCGTGCACAATCAAAAGCCCATGCGAATATACAAACGGCTACACGGTTATACAAACGAATGTAAAAGTGACAGAAAAACGCGATCGTTATCAAACACTTTGCCATACAAGCGTTAGAGCCCTTCGCGATACTTACCTGTTCACGAACATACATGCTCACCGGTACGCGACCATGCTGGAAACCGTTTTCAGTCGTGACAGCCCAGTGCTATGCCTTCAGTTGAATGGTCAAAAAACCAAATTGATAGGGTAATTTGGGGAGAGATGCAGCCCATTCCTTAAAATTGATCCTGCATCAAAGTAAACCATTCAATATTTGATGAAATCATTTTTTCTATAGCGACAAGTTTCTAAAATACTGTGAAATGGTTTTTGTCATGAAAAAAAATTCATCAAATTTCCATGAACATTTTTTAAAAAAAGCTCATTGCGGGTGAGATGCCGCATGTGCGGGTGAGATGCCGCATCATGATCACAAACTGAAAAATGGTGAACAAAAGTATTTTTAGTTATCGTTGATGTTTTTGTGATTAGGGGTCTTTAGCTGAGTTTCATGAAGTTTGATTACACCTATAAATCGGCCAGCACCTTCATTTTTCTTTAGGGGGTAATACCATTTCTAGAAACATTTTTTTATTCAACATTTTAAAAATATTTTTCTCTTGCAACCTTGTGTAACAGCTAAGTTGGAGTAACTTAACTAAGGGTACTATTTATTTATATGTTTGTACGAGCGCTATATATCTGTGTGTTGGTAGGGGTTCCTTAAAAGCATTTTTTGGTTGTTGCTTCCAACAATGTATTGATATAACATTTGTTTGTTCTTGTAAGATTCATTTTAGAAAGCATCAATTCGTCGAAATTTTCATTTTTATCCCAAGATCGACATCACTACAAATCAATGCGTTTACTAAAATTAGTGCCTGAAACTTTAAAGAATAAACCAAAGTAACTAATACATATCGCCCGTTTAAATATATAGATAAATAGACTCATATTCCTATATGTCACTGTACCTGGGGATATACCTTATTAATAATCTATACCTGACGCAAATGATCATTTAATGACATTCCGAGGTGAAGAAAATACATTTTAGCTACGTATCATCCGCCATCGAGTGCTGCATCTCACCCGCAATTTTGATGCGGCATCTCTCCCAATTTATGGGAGAGATGCCGCACGATGACTTTTTCCTCTGAAATTATGGATGACAGTGCTCATGATCAAAATGCCTTCTAAAAGGTCCCAGCTATTCAACCGATACATGATTTACCAAAAAAAAAAAATCGAACAATTTAAAAAAACGAAATTTTAATGTGGTGCTGAAAAACTTTGGACACTCCGTGATGCAACTGGACGCACATAATCATTAATAAAATTTTTGTGAGTTAAGAATAATGATTATTTTACATCTCCAGTGTTGTAATTCTTCGAAAGACAAACTCACAATATCATATTACCGTATAAAAGTGACCCTATATACGAGATATAGAAAGTGCGGCATCTCACCTGACGCGGCATCTCTCCCGAAATTACGTTATTCGCTAGACAATAAATTTCAGAACGCTATAGCCAGGGACACTGATGATGGGGCCCATATTATTGGCTCGAATCAAAACTCGTCGAAATGTCAATTGACGATAGGTTCATCCGGAGTGTTCATTTGTGTTTACATTTTGCTAGTGTTGCCAATTTTATTTTGTATCCACCACAACTGTCCACTTTTGCGCGTGCTGTCCGACTTCGCTACCGCTCAGTCGGACTTAAACTAGGAGTAGCCCCTATGTTTGAGTAAGCCGGGCAAACGAGTAGATCACAGGTTCGCTTGCTTCCGACGGCGGGTCGGTGGCCACCTCGCCCGGCGGATCCTCAGCGGCTTTGCGCCGCTTCGGTTTCTAGGCCTCGGTTATGCGGCTAAACCGCATCGAAACTAACTAGAATCGGCTGTGTCACCGGAGCCGAAATACGAATTAGAACCAGCCAGCATTCCGGCTGAGCTTAACTGGGAAGTTTAGTAAAATTTAATCTGGAAATTAAAATTTTCTGGCAACGCTCCAGCACCCCGAACGATTTCACCACCACGATATGAAATGAACTTTGTTTACTTTCGACAAGTTTTGATTCGAGCCAACAACATCCAGCCCTGATGATGTGGGATTGCCGTCACTCTTCTAGCATCAGAACCATACACTCAAAGGACAAAAACATGACAACCCGAGCAAATACTCATGGGTTCAAACACCACATAGCCCCTTGAAAAGACCTTAAACATGGTCCGTGCCAAAATGCACAACCATCAAAACACCATAAAATGGTCTCAAAAACCCATAAATACACCAACATATGGTATTTTATATGGGATCTACCGGACCATGGTGATGGTGTTTTCATGGGCTGAACCCATTTCAAACACCCATGACAAACCCCATGAGCATGGGGGTATTATGGGCTTTTCGTTTGCTCGGGAAGAAGCTTTTTAACATTGTGAATAATACTTTGCCTTTCGTAAAGTAACTCTCAGTAATAGTGAGATTTTCCTGACAGTCATGGCACTCACATATATCTGATAGAAAAGTGGAAATAATTCAGCTATTCAAAACCCCAGACATACATGTATGTACAGTAAACCGATCCACAATAGAATAATCGGACCGTGAACAATAATCCTTAGGTAAATAGTGAATGCGTTAGAGACCTTCATTCGATATTAGTTGTATTTTTGTATATATGGGTAATGTAGGCAAACATGTTGATTTTTGCTCGATTGCAACCAGCCAAGTTAATCGTACTTAGTTTACGTACATGAGAAGACCATAATAACACTGTAAGGTGGATTAATATGTATTTTAGCTTTCATTAATTTGATGGCTGCGATCGAGCCTCACATTTGCAATCAAACAAAACTGCCCAATCGTGACAATAGCACGTATATAACACCCTCATAAAAATCAGTTCCAAAGCCTGCACTGCTCGCACTACCACAACCACAATCGCCGATCGCCACCAGACCATCCGCCTAGTAAATTGCTAAACACGTATTATAGACAGGCAACGCCACAGGCGGGTTCACAGCAATAAATGATATTCCCATCCAACGGTCTAACGGTCATGAAAAACACCTTGATGGCTGTTGTCGATTTGCTGCTTCCGCTGTCTGCACTTTCAAAAACATGGATCCGCTGCCATCGGAGGGGGCGGCGTAGGAAAAGCACTGAATCATGTTAGCTCTACTTATCAAGCGCCTTCGAATAGAAATCAAAGCCACTGCGGGGTAATTATTATTTTTGTTTAGCAATGGCTGGCTGCTGTTCCGATGCCTGGTGAGTGATTGTAGGTGTATGTGTTACATATTCATAAACCAGGTGGTGTAAGACAGTGGTTTGTCTTTCATTAACGCTTATTGTCGGATGTTGGTTCGATAGGTTGTTGTATCTTTTGTTTTGAAGTTAAAATAACTAGAAGTGTAGTATTGTAACATCAGAAGTGAGATATGAGAATAATTGGACTATATCCGTGACAGTTATACAAGACCAATTTTAGCCATCTAACGATCTTGAGAATCCTATCCATTGGTTGGAGCTGAACCATTTTGTGAGACAAGTTCCTATAGGATACAGAACAAATTGTAGGGGAGATCGGGGTTAGTTGGTGGTGTTTTCAGTTTTCGATAGAACGCACGGCATGAAATAGCAGACTGTTGGCAACATCTCTGATGTTTTTAAAGTGTTTGATGAATTGTCTCCATTTTTAGAGACAAAAATATGTGACGCGGAAAACTGGGGAAAAAAGACGCGATAAACATTTGATTGTTGACATTATATGATGTGGTAACCCGCATAAATCTGTACCATATGCCAACCATTGTATCAAACGTCGAAAAACCATTTTCAATATGGTTCGTTCAACAATAGATTAACCATTGCCTAGTATAATATCGAACATAACCAGTGTCGTTTTTCCATGCTCGACCATACAAACAACGGGTCGTTAAGAACAGTAACCATACCAAAATATGCGATTTTCCATATACATTTTGGCAACATACCATTCCAGAACTATACAGATTATGGTGACATGCATATTTTAGATCTAGCGATGTATAAAATATTGGCGCAGAAAAAATATCTTCCCTTCCACATTTCAATTCTATCGATTGATGAAAATTTCATTTTGTTACACGCAATCTTCTGATGAGAGCTTGGTTGAGACTAACTGGACTGTCGCTTTATCCAACTGAGCTATCGCCGTAATATTGCAAGACGAGGATTCTTGATCATGTTAAGCTACAGGTTTTTGGAGCAGCGTGAACAGATATGCGAATAACAAAGACCACCAGAGCAATATTAACCTCTAGCGCAAAAGTACAATGTAGTATAGAAACCTCCAATATATGATACACGGAAGGTACTGGAAATGGTAACTAAATGAGTATGGTAGTATAAAAGTTGAATTACAATGGTGGAATGTATCAGTAGTATTCCCAATATGGTGAGTATTATATGAATAGTTAGGAAATGGTTCCGAAGATTTCTGGAATGGTATTTATTTATACGGGAAAGCGAACAACTTTTAAAAAGGGGCGTAATTACACGAATTTATTGATTTTGTTGGAGCAAAATTCCAATTATCTCGAAAAATATCGCATTTTGGAAGATTTTGGTTAAATGCTATTTGATATAAAATGATAGTTAGAATTATATTCTGTAATAAAATTACAGCTTTGTACGTCAATTAGCATGAAATTTAAAAACATGTATGAAGTTGTTAGAATTTTTTACCGATAAGTTCTCCATCATGCAATCATCTTCAAAATGTTTCTTTTCTCTTAAGGATTGTGTAGACAAAACATACGAAATAAAAAATGGGTTTTCATTCCCTGTAACTCGTTCTCAGGATAGTTTTGCTGTATAAAATACGGTAATCGAACAAACAATTTTTGAAATGAATGCTAGTTTACGCCGTTTTGAAAAATTGCTCCTGTATCAAAATATTGCAATTGCCAGAGAAAATCATAGAGATTCATAACCCGAACATAACGGCAAAGTTTCGTTCGAATCGACAATGGTCATATTTTGCGGTCGGCCGATTTCTCATGGAATCTCTCATTGATATTGGATATTCAGAGCCACGAGCACTCAGTAGACTAGCGTTAGTGCCGGAAGGTTAAATATTCTGCACAAAGCAAGGGTTCTTAATTTCCGATGTAAATGTAAACTAACCGCTTCTGGGCATGGTGTAGAGCAGTAGTATAAAAAAGCAAGATCTCATTCTGCGTGTTCTAAACGTCAGATAACTCTATAACGCCCCACATATGTTGTACGCTGTCAAACTCCATAGGCAATACATGAGACGTTTCTGATCAGCTGATTATTTCTTGTTTATTTATTCTAACGTCAGAAGGTGCGAGGTGAGACGTCCGACAATATCGTTGATTTGATCCAACACCAAACGAATCCGAGTTGTTTGTCGGATGAATTTTTCTGTTCGCAGGACTAGACTTGTAGACAGAACCCACTGCTTAATTGTCAAACAAACGTCTAATGGATTGCTTATTGCAAACGGTTTGATTCACACTACTTGGGGGTTTGTTTTCCTCCAGCTGTCTTTGTAAAACTGTCAGTCAATTTAAACGTTTGAAATAGCTTGCCGAAAGTATTTATGATTGTGTTTAAATCTTGGTTTCAATTAGAGGTGTGCGCCGCGCCGCCGATTTCAGGTAAAAATCGGCGGCGCGCCAGCGTCACGCCGATGTGCTTACTATTTATACATTCAATCGTCGGCGCGGCGCGGCGGCGGCGTGGCGCACACCTCTAGTTTTAATGCTTTGTTTCATTGTGAAACTTTTTCCGGAGATGATCGGGATTCATCATGCAAATAATCCGATCAAAAAGCTTTTTTGTTTTCCTCCACTTATCAGAACATTATGACAGGTGGAGGAAAACAAATCGTTGAACACACAAATACAATTACAGATTGTTGAGTACTCTATATGTTGGTATAGGGTTGTCAGCGGGTGGTAGAAATGTTTATAAAATGCCAACAGCCAAGAAACGAATTAGTCTGCGTGCCATTACCTCAGAATAATAAATTTCCATTAGTATTTGTAGACGAAAGTTTGACGCAATCAACAGCGTTAAATCTATCAAATATGACGCCACTCTTTCAAGGTCCAATAAAATCAGTACCCGGGGGCGGTAGCAACCATTCGCCGCCACAGTCGTATAAACTTTACCCAGTGCACTTACAGTATGTAAAAATGGTGCCCGCACACACCAAGTGCTACAATTTGATGATGAATCTAACTCCGGCTCGGTTTGTGGTTCAGCTGCTTTTCATTCCAATAAAAAGGCGGTGTAAGAAAAAAAAACAGAAATGACGGACTATATTTACACTCATGGGAGGCATCCAAACCCGGCGAAAGCTATAAAATTTAATTAGCAAGCGAAACTCAACCCTCTTCCGTTCAAATTATATTGTTGTTTGCATTTTCTTCCACGCCAGCCGGTGCAATGGGCGGAAGCCGCACTGAGTTTGGGGCCCTTTTTTCGTCGGTCAGTTAGTCAGTCAGTCAGTCAGTACACCTAACATGCATCATCCTGTGCAGCAAAAAGCCCCAATCCACATCAGCAAGCATGTTTAGTTTCGTCGTTAATTGGTTTAATTTCAATTTTATTGTTTAATTATTTAGATAGGATAAAGAATGGGTAAATTAAAATGATATTTTCTTTCGTGCCCGTGGCGTTCAAGTAAAGCTCAGTGTTACTTTTAAATACAAATTCAAATAAAGGACAGTTCATAGTGAAATTTTGGATTTAGATCGGTTCTCAATATCCGATGTAAATGATGTATTTATTTTTGCGATGTATTTTTCAATATTTTTTGTAAGTAAATTATCACTAAATCTGTAAACTTGGAGTTCTCCAATAAATAATTGTTTTATTACTCGAGTCCCGCGAAACTGCAAACTGTCGAGAAATGGAAGCATTAGTTTTAGTCGAAGTCAGAGTTAACTGTTTTGTTCATTTTAGATGTTTGCTTAGTTTTATATAGTACTAGCTAATACCCATCGCGCGTTGCTGCGACTTTCAGCGAAATAGCACAATTTGTTTCAAAGCGCCATCTTGTGGGCTAAAAATCTCTAACCAGTAGCACACAAACAAGCTCCATAACAAATGTCTACTATGTATAATTTTTTAGGACTATCGGTTAAGCTGTTTGGGAGTCCAAAAATCACATACATACCAACATTGACATTTATATAGATAGACAAATACAGGAAAAATGTAACCCAAACTCGTACACATCTAGCTAAGAACTGTCTCGCTTTTTTATTTAAAATTTTGTAGACTGAAAAACTGGTGAATTGTTGGATGCGCCTCTGAACCAGAATGATCAGTATTAGGTTAGAAACATCATAACCTATAAAACGCTGATTATCCGACTACAGCATTCAACTGAAAGGTTTAATTTAAAAAATAAAATTGTCTTTGTCTTGCGAAAATCCACCCGAAATCCACGGTGACGGTCGAACGCCAAGCTTTATTATACTCTCCCGCTGCCACAGTTCCGAAAAGCTTATTACCTTCAAAATTTTATTTAGACCATTCTTCCGAACGAGCGATTCATTAGTTTGATTGTTTGCAATTCCCGAAACTCATCTTTATTTCAAATAATCCTCCTCGAACGTACAAACAACGTCCAATCCCGACGAGCGAATCCTTAGGTGTATCTTGGAAGGATGTTGGCTCAGGAACAGACTGCAGCAACGCATACACACATACACACGGACCGTACGTCAGTCGGGCACGGAGCGCCTGTTATTTCCCGAATGCATAAATCAAAAAGTTTCAAGCTCGTAAAACTGTACGTACAAAATCTACTGAAGGTTTCGCTTTACTACCGCTCTCGTCATTGCACGGGGCATCTCTATCGCTGGAAGGAGGAAAAGAGGAACCTCTTCAGACGGGCAGAAATGAATGTGTACAAGCGTAGCGAACTAAAAATTTCCTAAAAGTCGTAAAAAGTTCACAATGTGCATATTTCCATACACTTAAATATAAATATATTCTCAGTTCGTCTTTCGGGAAACTAGCCCGCCAAAACTGCGATCCGTGATAATCGTGTTTGTGTGATGTTTTCGCTCCCTGGCCCCTGGACTGACTGGCGGATAGGCGGACACCGACAACAACAACGACGGCGATGACGACGGTGATGACGACGACGGCCAAGACGACTTCTTCGCAACAAACAGCGAAGATGAAGGGTCCTCGTAGCTGCCCTGATTCGTCGCGGGTAAGATCGTTAGGAAGCGCGGTATTCAATTCCCATATAGTCGAATCGTAATACCTTTTTGCGGTCGGATATTTTGCACGGTTGGCCGTTTTATTGCTTCCATTTCAATAATTTTTATTATTGGGATGATACATTTAGTCGCCGGATTGGTACCCGAAACGCGGAATAGATCTTAACGAGTTTTTTCGCTGATGTGTTATTGAACATCATCATTATGAAAAGTATTATCACAGAGAACAGACGTTCTTCTTCAGCATTCAACTTCTGTAAAAATCTCTAAGGTTTTCAATGGTAGGTTGGTTATCACCACCAGGTGCGCTACTGTTGTCATATTTTTAGTGGCTGAGTTCGACTGAATTGACAGCTAAACAGTCAAACCATTGCGGAACCGGTTCGGACTTCTGAGTGGATTCAGTATGGATTCCAGTTCAAATTCGGAATCGGTTGTTTCATGTGAGCCAGATTTCATACTGAAGCATTTCGAACCGGTTTCGGAATGGATTTGACGGATAGTTGGGATAAGTTGGAGTAGCGGCGCTAGTGTTTTAACGTATATTCATTCAAAAGTCTACACAAATTTTAGTAACATATTTTTTCGATTATGGATGTCTGTTTTCTGTGCTATTATTTTGCACAAATTTGATTTCTTTTCCAAGAACAGAAACAGACACAGCCATTGCCTTACACAAAGTAGCAAACCCGCCACGTCTGTAAGAATAGTGACAATAGTCTAATAAAAATCTATCCCGGCATTCAAAAGGCATACAGAGATGAACAGCAGCAATCATCATTAAGATTGGTGCTAATCGTCGACAGGTTTTCAGTGGTGATCTTGCGTGGCTTAATTTTTGCCGGTTGTCACGGTAAAGATAGATACGTCTACCTTTATCAGGACACATGATAGTGAACTCGGGTGATTCGTAGTTATTCTGCCTAAGCTCGACCCTCATTATCAGAAGGCAAAAATTAAGCCCGCATGATATTAAGCCTGTTCTAATGACCCTGCCACTTCTAGCTTTCCGATCTGTTTACTTCACATCCTTGCTCTCACTTGAGTACTATGGCTCTAAGTTTCATAACTTTCCCTACCCAGTAATCTCTAGCTAATTGAATGTCGTTAAAACGTAAAAAAAAACAAGAACAGAAAAAAATTCCACCTCTATTTAAGGAATGTTCGAAAAATTCCAATTTTAGAGGTACAGAAAACCCAAATGGTCTAAAGGTAACTCTGTGTCATAGTATGATTGTTCCCGTAATGTTAGTGCCAATTTATTAATTCAATGGGCTTTTCGAGACGATTAATCTTGAACAGTCATGAAATTTGAGCAGTTATTAGAGAAAAGATGTTATTACGTTGAAAATTTGTAGCCACCCTCATACATCATGCAGTTTGCTGCCATTTCATATTTCAAGTTGGGGTACTTTTTTCTAACGACCTAATATCTGTAATCACAGCGTTGGCATCTAGCGGGGAAATGCAATTAGATCAAATCAAATCCTGCATGGGGATCAGAAATATCGAATGCACTCGGTCGCTTCATCGCAAAAATGCTAACAACAAACTCGTGACCCTGAACAATGGTTCCTCCACTCGAATCGGTAATATGTCAGCCATAGACCTCACATTCTGTGCCGAATCACTTGCACCGAAGTTCATCTGGCAAACTGCTCCCGACACGCACAACAGTGTTCATTGTCCTTTCGTGATACATATCAACTTCCGGGTGGTCACAACCAGAGACAAACACACGAAAATGGATATATGACCATGTAGACCATGTAGGTGGCTTACGAGCGTGAAACAGCCAACGCAATCTGTCCGGACGAAGAATGGGATAAAGATAGGTTCACCAAGAAGGTGGCAAAGTTGGCCCAAAATCGGTACCATGCTGGTGCCCAGAAGTTAAAATTGTGATCAAGCGGCGACGTAAGCAACTAAGGGCACTACGACGCACATCCAACGTCGACTCCGGACTTTTCGGGTACGCGTAGGGAGACACCTGCCTCGCCAGCACTGATTGGAGAACAAAGTTCCACAAGGCTCCGTACTATCGGTCACCATATTTCTTGTCGCTATGCACTGTGTTATTGACTACTACGGTAGTTGACAACTGGGCGAAAAGCACTGGAAATTCTTGATCCAGTATATAACCCTACAATCCATTATACCGGATGCCTTTGTCACAAACCCGATCCTTTGGACTATTAGCAGTAAAGCTCATTACACGAATCGCGTAATAAAAAGGATGGGCGCAACAGCGATCTCCTGCTCGTACACCGAGCGTCAGATCGCATCCAACAGCTTACGGGAATAGTGTTACCTAGTGTAAAACAACATCTAAGACAAAGTGATCGAGCAGCCGATGATACTGTGGGACGTAAAAAAAATGTTCGAGCTGGTAGCCAGAAAAAGTAAGACCAATCGTCCAACAGATACTCTATACTAGGTTTAGAGATTCAACCGTCATCTACACCGACGGTTCGAAATCCGGCAAAACGGTTGGCACAGGGCTCTATGCAAACGGTATCGCGACAAATTCAAGCCTCCCGCAATTCTTCAGAGTCTTTTTGATGAAGGCCTTAAAATTGGATGTCAGTATCTCCAATCTAACCGGTAAAATAGCGATCCTAGCAGATTCCGCCAACTGTTCATTAGCTCTTGAAGCCGGTAAATCAAAGCACCCCCATCAATAGAATCAATAACACAGAACAGGAAAATTTGTTTCTGTTGGGTCCCTGGTGCCTGGTCACGCTAGAGTAAGAGTAAATATCGAAGCAGTTCGCCTCGCAAACAATGCACGTGAGGACATACCAATGAACCATGCAGTACCAGCAGAAGGTATGATGAGAAGTATCAAATCACTGATACGACAGCACTGGGATAAAATTTGGTATGACCTCGGAGATGTGTAACTTCGTAAAATCAAATCTCGACAAACATATGATTACGGCTTAACAACCAGCTGTCGAAATTTTTTTTGAAAGCAAATTCCGGACAAACCGTCACTGGCTAAACACAGTTCATAGCAGTTAATGAAAGAGAAAACTTTTCCCTTTTGTTTACTACCAATATCTGTGATTGGCGAGTAACGGTTTGTTTCCTTTCAAAGAGAATTTTGACAGTTGGCTTTTAAGCCGTAATCATATGTTTGTCGAGAAATGCAGCACGCACTGCCCTGAGCGGTTTGAAGTGTCTCTAATAAACAACAACAACCAGATACTCACGTCATCGTAAAAACGCTCAAATGAGAAAGGAGCATATTTCATATCACTCTGTCTCTGAGCAAAATAGCAGAAGTATAAACACGGAAATGATGGTAAGCTTGATCACCCTTTTGATCCGAGGATCTGCCTCGAAGGGAAGAAGAGCGTATCCGTATAGGAATACGAAGAGTCGCAGGTTTGACAAACACAAGGCAGATTCAAGATAATCTGCATAAGGTGTATGCAAATTCCTATAATTCTCAAATTTTTGAAATTTCGTAGAATTTGTAAAAAACTTAAATTTTTCAATTTTTTTAATATGTTAAAAATTATAGAAATTTTCAAAATTTTCGTAATAAAATCTGTTAAAATTTCTGAAAAAATAAAATATTCAATTCTCAATTTTTTTTTAAATTTTTGAACAGAATCTTAAAAATTTTAAATTTTGAATCTTTTAAATATTTAAAAGCTGTGGAAGCTGTAATTCTTGAAATTGTTGATATTTGATATAGTTTGAAATCTGCAAAATGTAATCTGAAATTAGAAATTTGAAATTCGTAATTTTAAATTCCAAATTCTAAATTCCAAACTCCAAATTCCCACTTCTAAATTCCAAAGTCAAAATTCCAATTTCCAAATCCCCAAATCCAAAGTCCAAAACCCAAATTCTGAACTCCTAATTTGGCATTTGAAATTTGAAATTTTGAAATTTTATATGCAAAATTTTGTACATGAAATTTAAATTTTTTTAAGGATTGTCAATACTCAAAATTTAATTTTTTTTGATATTGAAACTTTTTCAAAATAGTTGAAATTTCTAGAAAATTTCAAATATCAGAAATTTTCAAGTTTTGGAAATTTTTGAAATAATTAAAATTATTTAAATTTAAAATAAAATATTTTTTTAAAAATTCTTGAAAAAATGATTCTGTAATTTTATTTTATTTTAATTTTGATACATTAAATTTTTAATTTTTTACATTTTAACGACATTCAATTAGCTAGAGATTACTGGGTAGGGAAAGTTATGAAACTTAGAGCCATAGTACTCAAGTGAGAGCAAGGATGTGATGTAAACAGATCGAAAAACTAGAAGTGACAGGGTCATTAGAGCAGGCTTAATATCGTACGGGCTGTCGGTTGTCACGGTAAAGATAGATACGTCTACTTTTATCAGGACACATGTTAGTGAACTCGGGTGATTCGTAGTTATTCTGCCTAAGCTCGACCTTCATTAACAGAAGACAAAGATTAAGTCCGTACGATATTAAGCCTGTTCTAATGACCCTGCCATTTCTAGTTTTCCGATCTGTTTACATCACATCCTTGCTCTCACTTGAGTACTATGGCTCTAAGTTTCATAACCTTCCCTACCCAGTAATCTCTAGCTAATTGAATGTCGTTAAAATGTAAAAAAGAAAATGTGACTAACATAGTCGAAATAAAAAAGGAAAAAATTAAATATTTAAATTTTTTGAAATATTTAAATTCATTAAAATTTTTAATATTTTTGAAAACCTTAAAATACTTTGCAATTCTTAATGTTTTTCTTTTTCTTGAAATTTGTAAAATATATATGAAAAAAGTTTGAAATTTCCAAAAGGATTTAATTTTTTTTAAATTCCTAAAACTTTTAAAAATTCAAAACAAAAATCAACAGGGAAAATTTTTTAAAATATTTGACTGCTTTGAAATTTATAAATTTTTTAAACTTTTTGACTACAAAGTATTTTTATACTTTTTTAAGAATCTCGTACATTTTTTAAAGATTTTGAGATTTGATTTTTTTGAAATGTTGGAAGTTTTGGATATTTTTGGAATACTTAACATTTTCTAAACTTTTCAAATTATGGAAATGTTTTCATTTTTTCTTGCCGGTTTTTTTAAGATTTGTGCTTTAAAAATTTGTGTAATCTTTAAATTTTCTATTTTTTTTTTAAATATTAAAGAAATTTTAAAATATCACAAAAATTTCAGAAATTTTTCAGAAAGGCTTTGAAATTTTTTTTTAATATTTTTAAAATGTCTTATATTTTTAAATTATTTTAAATTATTCAAAAAATTATAGAAAAATAATTGTTGAGCTTCTAGAAATGTTCGAAATTTTCAAAATATCTAAAAGTTTTGAAATCTTTAAAACATGAGATTTGTCTGAGATTTTAGCATTTTTGAATAGCTTGAAATTTCTAGAAAAACTCAAAACCTTTTTAAAATCTTTCAAATTTTCAATTCATACAAGGCTTAAAAATTTAAAAATATCTAAAATCTCCAAAATTTCTGAAATTTTCAGAATTTTTTGAATCATTGGAAGTTTTTAACTGTTGTTCAACTCTAAAATTTTTAAAGATGTTGATTTTTTTTAAATGATTGAAATTCCTGAAAAATTTGGAAATCCTAGTAAGTTTCAATTTTTTTTATTTTTGAAACTTTATTTCCCTCTCTAAAAATTGGGATTGGAAACTTGGAATTTAAAATTTAGAATTTCTAAATATTGTTAAAAGATTCAAAATTATTAAAACATGTGATACTTATAAAAATTTGGAAATTTTTAGTTTTTGAATTTTCTATGATTATTAAAACTTATGAAGATTTAATTTTTTTTTAATATTTTTAATATTTAAAATTTTTAAAAGATTGAAATTTTTGAAATGATTGAAATTGTAATTTTTAAAAACCTTAAAATTCTTAAGAGGCAGCAAAAAACGAAGGTGAATCCAGTCGATTTCATCGTTCATTGAAAGTATATGAGAATTTTAAGCCCTGGTTTCTATATAAATATTCAGTTAAAAAAATTTCTATTGCGATTAGAACTATGTTCACCTGTTAAAACATATTAAGATATGTCTGAGGAACAACTTTTGACAAATTGTGGACATGTAGGGGCTATTAAATCAGAGTGTAAGAGACCTTACTATGGAAACACAGTTAAAACTTGATTTTTAATTGGAGACACCTTTTAATCATGTCCAAATTAAGTCATTTTTAGCGAAAGCTTCCCAATTTACACCTAGAGCAAGGATTTGGGGCGACCCATGTAAATTTTAAAACTTTTTTAAAACTTGACTAGGTCTAGTGTACATACTATAGGACATTGCGCAGGTAAACTTCATATATCTAAACAGTCGATACTTTGAACGCCCTAACCACAAGGACCACCCTAATTCCATTCATTTGAAAAAATCGCAAAAAAATCACAGTTGCCAATGACATAAGACTCGCAATGTTACTAAGGTTCTTTTGAAAATTTTCTCCAGAACTAGTCTTATTATGCAGTGTAGCACATTCCTCTGTACTTGACTCTTAAAATGCACAGACTCTGGGTCTTACTATAAAAATATGTTCCGTCAGACACTAGTTACACTGTTTTCCGTTATATTATACATAAATAATACATTTCTGTACTCATTGTAATCATTAAATACAACACGTATAGTGTAAAATATAGTTAACCCTTAAATGCATAACGATGTTTTAAAACAACATTACGAAAAACATCTCAAAATTATCACAACGAACTATGAAACGATTTTCACAAAATTAAAAAAAAATGATCTGCGCCTTTGAGGGTTAATATGACTAAATAAAGTTAAATGTGATATTAATTGATACAAAAAAATATCTATTGCACATTTTTAAAAGACTTATTGTGTACAACAAGAATGTTGCCAAAATCGGAACCATATTTGGTATCATCTTGGGTTTTCACATCGTTTGCAGTTTGACATGATCAAATTTGACAAGACTTTAATTTGATCCCTCGTACTGGGCGAGGTGCTACGATCCTTCCACTGGAAATCCTTCCGGACGAGTGACTTATGAAACCATTACGCCTAACCCTCTGACCCATCAAATCATGGCAATTAAATGATAATTCACTTAAAATAAAATAAAACACACGTGTACTAAGGCACTTCAAACAAACTTCAATATTATTCTGGAGCCACATGCAACAGTAATAGGTCTAACTGGCTTCTTATCCAATCCAGCTCACTTGCTTTGAACACCGCCCACTTTCATTCCTATGTATTTCCGATTCCTTCATCTCTTTTTTCCGCGAGATTCATGTGTGACAGTGTTCAAATTATAAGTTTGTTCGAAATTTCGAGCGGGTAAGTACCCAAATGGGTAGTATTACCCTTGCTACCCACGTCATTCGCTGGATATAGCTGGATATTAGCTGGAAGCAGCAACGGTACTAAATTAAAAAAATGCCACCAAAAACTGATGATTTAGCAAGAAAATTGAAGATGCAAACCTCAAGCTTCTCATCACAATTTTGATGAAAGACAACTGTTTCCATTTTTAAGTTCTGTATAAAGCTGTGCATTCGTTAAATTTAGAAACACTATTTGGTCTTTATCCGACTTTATCGAATACTTCGTTCAAAAATAAAGAATAATAATTCAGTGAATCCAAGTAATAATCTAACCAAAAATACTCTCCAACGCTTAATTTACATTGGTGAATGTCAAAAATGAATATCAAGACAGCCTTGGTTCGTTCCCTCATAACCACGAAATACTCATCACGACATTTAGTCCACTTTTATTTGCGATTTTATCAAGTGCCGAACAAAATTGATATTTTATAGCTTTATTTTGTCATTAAAATTGGTTTAATGTCTGTCGTCCCCGAACTGCCACCTTGGCTGTAAGCCGTGTGGTTAATATTTGAAAAAAAAAACAACAACAAAACCACGGTGCAACCAATTTCACGCTGCATACGGATTTCACCAATTAGGCAGGAGGAATATTATTCATCGACTCGTCGGAGTGATTGCCGGTGAGTGGCGCTTTCGCTTTGACCGATCTCTCGCCCGGCCAGGCACAGGTAGCGCATATATTTTATTGAACAATTAAAGCACCATTTGTAAGTTTTATGATTCCAGCCGGTGGGTTTTGCTGTACTTTTTTTTCTCCCTCTTGCTGCGGTAATCCTAATGAATGCGCGTGGTTCTGCTTTTCTTTTCGGGTTTGCATATCTTGAATGAACCACTTTCGTGTGGCGGGTAATTGAAAAACTACAAGAATTAACGAAAAGTCGTAAAAACTTGATGACGGCTCGGTTAGATGAGATGTGTGCAAAAAGGGTACTCGAATGAAACGCACATGGTGCACATATTTTTCACCGTTGCCTGGCATTTGGCGTGCAAGTAGTTAAAAATGTCGGAAAACCTGCCATGCTTCGGACAGAATTTTATTATTTGTGCAAAATTTCAATATCGGTTAGTTTGCAAAGTGGCCATGAGCTAATACTGGCAAGAATGTCTATAAAAAGTGTAATTTAGCCAACAGTTTGCTTTTTATTTATCTGACATCACGGATAGTTTGTAATCTTTATTACAGAGCGGGCCTCGAGTGCGCAACTCACCTAGGGTTTTACGATCGCATTTTAACGATTCCCACCGTCGTGGATCAATAACGCGAAAACGGTCACTGTTCGGCGGGGTCGTACCTTACAACGAGTATTTATTTAAAAATAAACTTTTTTTTGAGACTGCTACCATAACTGTTATATGGTGTTTGAATCAGAAGGGTTTGTGCATAACGTTTACAACGTAACTATATTAAATCAGTTTAATAATATGCTTTATGTAGAAACTCGGAGGGTGTCCATCTTAGGCACAATTCCGTTTCGCGTATGTTTAGAGCTGACATCACATTTTGACAGTATCTTTCTATGAATTAAGTAGAGGTTTTATGTAATACTAATGACCGATTAGTTATTATATAATGCAGCGAGCTGCAAGGTCGTCCTAAAGCCACTCGAAGCTCCTGGACACTGTCGAATTGACAGACCCCAATAAGAGATTAGATGAAAACAGGTCTAGAGTAGCATTCAACAAATATAAAACATCACATTTCAGATGTCAAATTTTAGCTTTTTTGTTTGAATCGAAGATTTCTAAACTGAAACATGTTGCAAATTGGAAATTTGTATAACTCCGTGCCAAAAGATCCGAAATCATCCGAATCGTTCTATGCCTCCAAAGCTTGATCCATGCTCATGATGTTTGCCTTTCATATGCTTGATTGACTGCAAACGTTTTCGAAGGTATTTTCGGTGAAAAAAATATCGTTCACAATTTTTTTATTGGCTACAAACAAAATACGCTTTGAAATTTCGCACAGTTCTTCACATCATTGGCCAGGTAAACACAGAAGCGTTTTAGAAAACTATTATTCATATTGGTTTTGTAATTACATGTTTCTTGACTGTTTTAGCAAAAAATCGTACTTTTGGCTGCAAATTGCTACGACAAATTCAAAAATCGAGAAACAAAAACAAAACCTCCCATTATTAGCTGGAGTATTATGTTAGCAAAATTTCCTAACGATTGGTCAAGTAGATTTTGAGTTATGATGTACACCGGAAAACAAGGATGAGGCTCTTCTGGAGATTCACTGTCACTCGCTCAATTTTCAGTGTTTTGCATTGAAAGAATGAGAAAATATTGCTCAATTGTGGTATTATTATAGGGACAAAGAATGAACACACTAACACTCTCTGTTCCATTTTTTTTAAATGTGCCTTTTTCACTGAATAAACCTTACCCTCCTCTTAAGGCATGATTCGCTACTATTCTTATAAGGGATGCCAGGTCATATTTCTTGAAATCTGTGCGCAGACTATTTAATAAATCTGTGCAAATCTGTGTTAAAGAAAAAATACAAATTTGCCTCAAAACAAGAACTTTTTTTAGTTTTTGCTCGAGGTAAAAACTGAGAAATCTGTGGTAATCTGAGCATTATGACTGTGGAAATCTGTGCATTATAAGAGAATACTGTGGAAATCTGTGCAGTTTTAACAATCTGTGCAGAACATTGAAAATCTGTGAAACACAGATCAATCTGTGTACCTGGCATCCCTGCTTCTCATCCACACTACCCAGTCAAAAAGGGCAAGTTGCTGGCTAACGGGGGGCTATTTGCCAACTCGGATGCGCTAATTGCCCTTCAATTTACCAGCAAATTGCTGGCAATTAGGGGGCTATTTCAAATGCAACATTTGGGCGATTTGCCGCCGTCATTTAATCGCCCTTCATTGCCTAATATGAAAATTAAAAATAATACTTATTTTCGGATTCATTATCTACTCACATATACTCAAACTTATAGGAAGAATCAAAGGTGAAATTGGTATTGCACACCAAAACTTTTCACAATCTGACGTTCATTAAGACTTTAGGACAGAGATCTTGTTCTACTATACTTACACACGATTCCACAATTTTCTACATTCGTTGGCTAAATGAAGTGCACTAGACAACCAAAATACAAGCGAGAACACGCGAACACAATTTTAAGCTTAAGCCAAACATGAACCGCCATGTTTGAAAATCGCAAAAATAGCCAAGTCCATTTCAGCCGCTGGAAAATTTGCCTAAGGGTTGAAATTGCCTTTAAATCGCATTCGCAAATTGTATTTGTCCCTAGGGGCAATTAGCACAGGCGAGTTGAGTCAAACGTCAAACTTTTTGAATCGCCTGACCATGTTTGTCCGCATTTTTTTGACAGGGTAGCCATAGACTTTTTTACGGCACATGTACGTACACGTCGCATGACACAAACACTACATCACTAGCTGGTGGAAAATATTAAACAAAGACGGCAAAAGCAAATGGGATTGTTTTCAGCCAGGAAGCTGCAGAAGTGTTCGTGAGATCGGCCGACAAGAACTCAATAGCGCTGTCATAGTTAAAGGAAAAAGTTAGTTTTTTTGCTGACACAGTTAAGACAAGTGTACAGTTCGGGAAACGTGTCACGGGATATGGGTCTCTGTGTATTTTAAATGGAGCTCGGGATTTCAAATCCCGTGGCAAAAAATGACAGTTTTCATGAAGTGTCAACCCGGATAGAATTTTACAATAGCATTTACCCTACAAACAATCATAAAACAATAAATATTATAGTTATTACTGTTTCAACATTGTTCGATGCCAATATCTCACAGTAGATTTACAATAAAATTTCATGTAACAATAAATTTCACTGTTCAGCAAAAAACTGATACAGTGCATTCACATTAAGTTTTACTGTTTTCGAGAAAAAAATGTATGGAGAAAAATTGATTTTTTTAATGTTAAGATACATAACCACCCCCCTTTTTCACTGTAAAAGTCTATTTTACATTGAAATTTACTGCAAAAACGTTAAAGTTTATTGTTTTTGTATTGTAGCATAACACTAAAACTTACTGTAAATTATTGTAAAATTACTGTGCTGTCACAGTGAAAATCATGGTTTTGTTACTGTACATTTCTATTCGGGAACCCAACCGCGGAAAACGTCACAGAATTTTAAAATCACACAAAAAAGGCAGGGAACAATCCAGCATCAAACGAGGGCGAAAATAGGGATTGTATTAGGTTTGAAATTCAGTGCTATTTTGATACTGTTGGTATGTTCAGAAGCAGAAGAACTTTTGTTTTGACAGGTTGGAGAGATTTCGGCGTAAAATCTTCCATGGTCAAGCCTCGGCACGAATCCGGTAACCCATTTTAAAATTCTAGTTTCTTGTAAACAGTACAAGCGAACTATCATAAATGAACACTCGAGTTCATTTGTGACGTCAGTGTAAAGTATTGAATTAAGTTCTTGTCACTCGGTCTCACAAACACACATGCAGTTTCTTGGTTGAAAACAATCCGATTTGCTTTTTCCGTCCATGTTTATTATTTTGCACGTCTTAGTTTTGCATCAGCTAGTGATGTAGTATTTGTGTCATGTGAAGTGTGCGTATATGAGCCGAAGAAAAGATCTGGATGTTGTTGGCTCGAATCAAAACTTGTCGAAAGTAAACAAAGCTCATTCCGTATTGTAAAACTGACGATAACGTCAGAGTTCAACGGGGTGCTGGAGCGTTGCCGTTTTATTTTCCAGGTTAAATTTTAGGAAACTTCCCAGTTAAGCTCAACCGAAATGCTTACTGGTTCTAATTCCGGAATGCGACACAACAGATTCTAGCCACCAACCCGCTGTCGGAAGCAAGTGAACCTGTTATCCACTCGTTTGCCCGGCTTACTAAAACATAGTGGCTATCGCTATGTTTTAGAAAGCAGCGAAGTCGGACAGCACGCGCAAAAGCAATGTGGCGTAGCCATATTGGGTGGTGGAATCAATATAAAATTGGCAACGCTATCAAAATGTAAACACAAACGAACACTCCGGATGAACCTATCATCAATTGACATTTCGACGAGTTTTGATTCGAGCCAATAATAGGGGCCCGCACTCATATGTAAAACTGTCAGCCAAAACGTTTGAACTCAAGATGAAAAGAAAGAAAGGTGGGAACATTTGACGCTTTTGAGTGTATTAATTTTATTCTTGCAAAATTAAGCTTGTCGTCCGCGGCCCTTGAAGTAAACATACACACATATTTTTTTCTGCCGAATCTCAGCTTTTTTGCATCCTTTGCCGAAATAACAACAGCTGAGATTCAGCAAACATTATTTTTTGCCGATATCTCAGTAAAAGTGACGTTTGAGTGCTAAGACTCGGAAAATATTTCACCGAAAAACAGCAAACTAATCTCACTTTACTGAGATATCAGTTTCTAAATTTGCTGACTACACAGCTCTTGGCAAATTACCGAGCTGAATTGAGTGCGTAAACATCTCAACTAGCATCCTGATTCATTTGCACACGTTGAAAAGGGAGAAAAGGCCGAGCTTCACCTCGGATCTACCGATTTGAACACATAGTGACTCTTTTTACCTCAAACATACCGCTTAAAATAATTATGACCGAACCGAAACAAAACTTATGGCAACAAAAAGGCCCACTACGCCATTTGTTTGTGCTTTTCATCTTCATATCCTCTTCGGCTTCATCGAAGAAAAATGACAACCGCACTCACACATAGAAAAAAAATGTGCACACCTGTATCCGTCTTGGTTTGAACTAGCTCGCCTAAATGATTTGTAACGATGTTGAAATGCTCTGTTCCAACGTAAAACTCATTTCGGAAACGTACAGTACCCGTTGTACTGGTTCCACCACGAAAATGATCCGACCGAAAAGTTATTTTCAATTTGTGTTCTTCCACCTATCAGAACATTAAGACAGGTTGATCACACTAATACAGTTACAGATTGGAAAGCACTCTATTCTAGACTTTTTACACATACCTGCTCCTGAGTCTGGACCATGGTGTTGTACCCTCATGGATGAGGCCACTGAAAGAAAAAGAAGAAGAAATCAATTGTATTTGCGTGTATGTCAGATTTTTTTTCAAACAGGGCCTGAATAAATGGAGAAAGCCTTTCAGATTTTCGTTTATCCTTGGAGTTGGAGTTTCGAGTTCGACTCGTTTTGATTAAAGAATTGCATGATTGTGTTAGGAAAAATATAATTTTTGGCACATTTTTCGCATTAGAAATTTTGCTTGGGTGATTTAACATTAACCGATTAGAGTCCTGCACAAATGGACATCTCAATTCAAACATCACATGTTCAAAGTCATTCTAGTTTTTTGTAGCACAGACTAACAGACATAACACTATGAGGGAATTCCCTCAAAAAACATCGATCCGGCAATTTTCCCAGAACACTAGCTCCACCTTTTATTCACAGTCCCTAACACTCACTTGCTGGTGGGTTACCCCTCAGTTTTAAGAGCAATTTTTCACTAGTGGTCTATCCCCATACGCTTGCTCATATGTCAGTGGCGCCATAATTGCAAATGTGGCCACAGTCCCAACTACAAATATATTTAAATTGACCGGTAAAGCGGGCGAAGTATTGTTTTCGAGTGTTATGTCTGTTAGTCTGTGGTTCAATACTAGGTTATAATTGAACCAGATCACTGATCAGCAAGTAATGGTTTGCGTGTCGATTTCGTCGATTTAGTACGACTCTAAATCTAAAACGGGACCCAGATGAAGTCGAAACGAAAATCCACGACTGACTACAGATGTAGACATTGTTC
The DNA here is from genome assembly GCF_030247195.1 of Topomyia yanbarensis. NCBI lineage: Eukaryota > Metazoa > Arthropoda > Insecta > Diptera > Culicidae > Topomyia > Topomyia yanbarensis. The sequence continues at coordinate 19,697,334 of NC_080670.1, read as the reverse complement.
TCGCTTGGACAAAATAGTTTTAATTCCATTTTCAGCTTTAGAAGTTAAATAGCAAGAAAAAAGTTGATGAAATGGGGTTAGAAAACTGTTAAACTATTTTAAAATACATTCGATCCACAATACGTTAGTACATATTAGCAAAACTCACTGTCATCCATTCACCCAAGGTAACAGTCAGCAAGTCTTGGGTGATGATTATATTTAACTTGAAATATGGAAGTTGTACCTCGTGGACGGGCCCCTCAATAGTTTAGTGTAGGCGACGATAAACCAATAGATCAAAAAGAATCGGAAGGATTTCACACCAATCAGATCTTACCACCATGTCTCAACAAGTAAAAGCAGTTCACTTTCAATATATCCAGCTATGGCAGCATCTGTCCAATCAATCGTATCTACCATCTCGTCTCATTCCGAACAGCCAGAGTGTCGGACAAAACAATAAGACCACCTTCTACAAAACAGAAAATTAGCAATCTTCTATATTTTCTTTCGTTAAATATCGAGTTAACTACTAAATTAATTTATTATAGATTTATATGAGTAACATAAGAATAAAGAATATCCACCGCTTTACATTGAAAAAAATTCTAATTGAACTTCATAAAATTAGTGCCAAATTAATACATTCTTGTTAATTATTGGATTCTGCTCAATAATGATAGTAATTATGACGGACCAAGCTTCTTATATATATCCCTACTATTCTGCTTTCCTTCGCGGTTTTCAGGGTCATTTTTTAATGATCTGGGGTTTCGCATCTTCCATCCCTCTTTCTCTATAAGCTTGCAAGAAGGCTGTTAATGCAATTCGATGTTTCTCCTGAGTTGAATATACTTACAATAGTATTTAAACTGGAATTTTGGAAACAACGAAATTCTGATCAGATTTATTTTCATTTCGCCTGGTTTTTGTGACATCTCCATTAAAATGTCAAATCTAATAGCACCAACTAACTTTTCATACCACAAAGTTGGTAACGCTGATTGACACATCATTACTAGTGTCCGCCGCTAGATGATGCTTAATCATGACGTGGAGACTAGCGGGTCAATGTCGAAGTGGTCTTATTATTTTGGCCGCAACTGTATGGTTCAACAAGCATCGAGACGCGATTGAATTAATTTTTCCCCGCACCAGCTTCTGTTAACCCTTTGGCCACACCGCAGACTGCTAAAACGGTTTGGCCTTCACTCAAAGTCAGAGTTGCATTGCGCGTAAGTCTCGTTCCTACCAGCCATAATCCGGAAAGCACAAGAAAGCGAAATCTGGCACACAACATGACATCAAGATCGATTTCAATCGCGGTGATTGGATGCGACTGTGTCGGAAGGAAAATGAACTAAATGTTTCCGATAGGTCCGACATACGCAGGGAAGTTATTTCCCGGGTATAGATATGAACTTTTTGGCAAATCGTATTGAAACATTTGCTTATTTCATTATTTTCTGATCCATATAGATATTAGGGACTTTTGTAAACTGACGTACAACTTGAACATGATGTTGAGGCTTGTAGCTACTTGAGACAATCAGTTTTTGCATTCGCAACGAAAATTCCGACAGAGATTATCCAGAATTTCGAATTATAGTCCGCAGGGGTTCGATTGAGAATTGGTGTTGCTATTGAACATCACGATAAATAAATTGCACGGTATAGAACTAGTACCGGCGTCTTATTACCCGATTGGTTCATAAATGCAATGAAGAGTGCCCATATACATATTTGTACTTGCCCTCCAGCAATATAGCCATGCCAAGGTTCAGAGGTACTGCAGTTCACGAGGAGAATCCAAAATGAGCACGAGTTGCCTTTCCAATAAGGGTATCATTATACCGCCCTAATTTCTATAATCTTGCAAGTATAAAAAAGGAATCGTTGATCTCGGTCTTTTCTGCAACATTGTACGAAGGTATCTGAGCTAGTTTAAGGGGGTTTGCAGGTGCCTCGGTATAAAAAATTCTTGTTTATTCTTGAAAACAAAATTATAAAAAATGAAGATTACGTTAGACGTGAACAATCTTGCAACGTACTTTTCTGCCTAATAATAGAATTTTGCAAGTTTTGATATTCAAATATTTGGTCTCTTTTGATGCACAACCCGGGAAAACGTGAATGACTCTTATTTTTACATGACCTGCGTTAAGCAAAATCGAACAGAGCACCTACATTTTTTCTTGTGTTTTTCATGTTAAATGCATTGTTAGATAACTTACCATTAACATAGCAATTTAAGAAATACTTATTTGCTTTGGTTTGCTATTTGTGTTTCCAAAAGTAAATAGATGTGGGTGTTGTTAGAGCCAAATTGGATGCGAATAGCGTTTTTGGAGCATGTATCTCAAAATGGAGCCTGGTCCTCTTTTGCTTAACGCAGGCCACATGTCCTTGAATTTTGGTGAATATTGGCAGTACTTTTATGTGCACTCCTGAAAGAATTGGAAATTAGATTCGTCTATCCTAAGTTAAGGCGAACTTGTAGCTAGAATACTGCAGGATAGAGTTGGTACGCTTTCTTTTAATCGCCATACTGCAGCGGTTTGTACACCTTTTCTAATAATTAGACACAAACACCTTTCATGAACAAGCGGCATTGGAAAGAACATAAAATAAAATAATATATGCATATAAGTTATAGTCAAAATGAATATGGTAGAAATATCAAAGTGTTCAACTTAATAATATTTAAAAATAAAATAAAGATTTCATTCGTCAATAATTTTATTACACATCAAGTGCAATCTTTAAATGCGTTACACCGTAACTTGAACTTTTCAAGAAGGTGTGCATGGTGTAATCCTATCGAGTTAAACGCAAGCCTAACGGGTCAATAAAATTCTACCCAAAATAGTTTATTTTTGAATCAAAGAATGAATGAAGGAAACAAGCAAATAAATTTATGAATATCTTCTGTGTTTTTTTTTTGTAATCGACCACTGATGTAATTGCTCGAAAATAGACCGGGTCCCGTATTGACCTCCTTAACTGAGGTACCGGTCAACAAACAGAGCAATGCATGGATTGATGCTTAGCATGATTGCTTTTTTGATGAAGACTTTATTATAGATGATGAGCCATGGTTCTTTTACTAGCTTATTTTCGGTTCAGGTCCTAATGAAGCTAATGAAAAAATCATTGGGTTGGTGAATGTTTTGGTTGACAATAGACTATCTGAAAATTGTTTGAAACATCTTTGCGCGTGAAGAACACAAAACCTATAACTAAAAGTTATTAATTTGTGTTTCGACTTCGTCTCATCAGAATCCGACACTAAGCTAGTGATCGGACTAAGCTAGCACCGGGTTGTTGCTAGCTCCAAAATAACAAAAACACTGTATGTGAAGGTCTTAACCGTTGGCGAAGCTGAACGCATTAATTCTACGCATACTACCACGCGTTCAATTCTTAAAGACGTTCAACCCAAGATGGAACCTTAACAGTAACAATCTAGCCACAGAGTCAGGAGTCGGTACCGACTGGCTCACATGGCACATTCCCCTTGTTGATCGGAGATTTATGCCTTGCCATGAATTGTCTTTTCGTCATTTCCCTGATGGGCAAAATTGGGGAAGTCGAAAGGTTAGAGATAAGGAAAATAACGATACAGAGAACATAGACAATACGGAAGTATTCTTTACTCCCAAGGAACTAATTAAAAACTACCTTCAGGTTACCTTAAGTGGGGTAAGGGTTTCAACGTGAAAAAACACCTTTTGCGATTTTTTAGAAGTTTGGGTGAAGCGAATTGATCAAAACTTTTGTAATGTATTATTTCATTAACATTCTGAAATTTTTCCATGCATAAATATCGATAAGCTACTCGGTGACGATGCTGGGAAAACATAATTTGCGGTGTTAACTGTCATTCAAAAACTACTCAACCGATTTATTTCAAACTTTTCATACACATTCTATGTTGAAAATACCTAACCCCTGCGTTTAATTTTCAAGATATTTTTTCAATGAAGGGTTTTTTTACTCATTTGTTATAAAAATGACTATTTTTTACGAAAAATTCCGCATTTTATAAGTAAAATCCCTCTTAAATGAAAAATTATCTCGAAAACTTAACTTAGGAATTGGGTATTTTTTACATAGAATGCAAAATTTGAAATAAATCGGTTAATTAGTTTCTGAACGGTAGGTAACACCGCAAATTGTATTTTCGCCAGAGACGTTCTACAAAAAGCTTCGTCACCGAGCCGCTTGTCGATATTTTTGCATAGAAAAATTACAGGATATTATTGAAATGATCCATTATATTGTACAAAAGTAACTTCTTAGGAACGAGGCGAAGATTTTGAAACCTATTTGAGCGCAATCCGGTAACAGTTGGCCAAGTTATCAACGAAATAGTGTTCATGACTAATGAGATGAATAAGGGCTTTAACCCATCGTGGGAAAATAGCTAACGAACTGTCAAATTTTAACCAAAAATTAAATAAATCGCCGAATAATTTACTGAGAACTAATTACTTACTGGAGTAGCTCTGTTCAAAAAGGCTCATGTAGTCATTTCAAAATTCCAAAGTAAACACTGAACCACAGTGCTCCTTAATTTGTGGGAACTTGTTGCCGTACAGTCGAGAACATTGCACCAGCAGACAAAAATACTAGGAATTCTGTAATCGGTTCCACAAGCCCTCATCTTAAAAACCAACGCCCCTTTTATGTACCGTAATGACTTCTGCACACCTCGATTTTACTAGTAACAATGCCATTCATCTCACGCTTATCATTTCTAATGGAATTCCTCGAACGATAGGTGTCGACTCAGTGTGAAAAGAAATCAAGGAAATTATTAGTTTATCGGCAGAATGTATGGTACAGTTGCAGTTACAGCAAAGGTCTCGTTCACATCGGTTGTCAAGTTTAGTTTGGAATTCTTCTTTTCTGGTCCCGCGGAATTGTTCCCCCTTAATTACTATCCTATTATTTCACTTGTGTACTTCCTAGCCATCTCCGAATAGATTTTCAATTTATATAGAGCAAATAAAGCGGAATTTATGAGAAAACTTGACTCACATTGTAGTACATAACTCAATGTATGGAATTATATTTCTATTCGCGCTTTGCTACCTGCCAACTCATGTCTTGTAAAATTCCTGCGGAAGATAACAAATCACATGAGCTTTGTTAACTGTAATCTGTTAATTATATTATACGCGATATCAACTGCAATCACTCGGTCTAACGAGGTACCGACTGTAACTTCTACTTCCATCTGGTCGGTCATAAAAAATGTACTCGAAAGCGAATCATATGTTTTTCACAATAAGACAATGAGAGCTTCATGCTACCTTTACTCAATTATGAACCACATACATATCTTCATATCAAAGGGGAAGTGCCTCGAAGGGGCATCCGCGTCGGTATGGGTACATTAGGGTGATTTTTCTTGCCGATGTAGTGCTTGCTTTTCAATGCGTGAAAGTGAGGAAGAGTCAACCATGCATAAAACCATATTTTACTTGTTAAAATTAGAAACAGATCTCGTGCTTGAATTATTTTTCAATGGCTGAATCACCCTAAAGTCTGTACCTATTATTTTCATACTGCATTAAACGCTTCGTAATTGTAGAACTGATGTTACACATATACAAACAATTAGGTACCGGAAAACACTGGGAGCAAACTATGAATTTTGAGATGTTTTGAGTATTAGCGCATTTACCCAAAATTCCACGCGGCCTTTCCCGATCGAAAGGAACGGCCGCGCTTCGTGAAACACCGCGCTTAGAGGATCTGTCACAATATCGCAAATTTGCATAGCGAAGGGCTGAATGAGAACATAAGTTGTTCCAGAGAATTCACAGTAGGTTAGATTCAACGCCGTAGACTATCCGACTATATCGTGACAAAAAAGGGAGCTCCCTTGGCTCACAAAACAGACATTGCCACCGAGAGAAATTCCGCTGTCAGGGAACTCTTAGTCGGAGTAGGATAGTTCACTGCCGGATAATATCCGAGTAGATCTCGATAAAACTGGGAGCCAAATGGCTCAAGGAAGTTGGTATCGGTATTGGGAGGAATTCCTCCGTAGGAGAACTCTCAGTCGGAGTAGGGTGAGTTTACCGCCGGGGACTATGCGAGTATATTATGATAGGATTGTCACATTAGCAGTGTTAACAGAACTAATAAATTTCGGCAATTAATTTGACTCTATTTGAAAATCGTAATAACATTTTTATAAAAAAAATTTCAAGCTAGTTACAGTTTTCGGCAAAGTTTAAAGTTTTAAATGCGAACGGAATAGCGATCATGATATGTGGATATACAATAAATCAGTTTTTCGCATACTAATTTCCACACAAATCCGGGAAGCAAGCAATCGCCCCCAAATTTGGCACAGTTACTTTGGATCGCAGCAGGATTCCAAAAATGATTGTACTGGAAAGCGGCATGCGACGAACCACTTCGATGGGATATGCGATTTCCCTGTGTCATTCTAGTTTCTTTCGTAACAGATCTTGACACATCTTGACACATATTAATTTTTATAATTAATTTTCTCCCTTGCTTCCCAAATTTCGTCCAGTGGGTAGTTTCGAACAACTTAAATGTTTGAAATTTTTTCCACATTGACCGACCCACTGTAAAGAACAGCGACTTCCAATTACTTTTAAAAACCATGCAATTACAGCTCCATTAAATTGTTAAAGCCCAACTTCACGCCGCCGCCGTGGTATGCAATGTGTTTTTGAAAATTTAACCGCGTGTGTACAAACAAAAACTAAAATAAAAACGACAACGACATGATTCATCGATTTCCCTCACTTGCCGCGAGCCTGAGCCCAAGCGAACAGCGGGTGGTGCGGCAGTCAAACGGAAGAATTCAAACGGGGTTCACGGAAAGAGACGAGACAGAATATTTTATTATGGTTACGGAATTGGTTCGGTTACTGCTCAACTGTGTACTGATTTGGGTTTTCCAAAGCATTCCCATTATCCATTTACACGACAATCGTTAGCTTCGGTTGCAGGGGGGGGGGGGGGAGGAGGCGCGGAAGAGTGAGGGGGCGTACTCATCGGTGTCAAACAAGGCAATACATTGTATTACAATTTTCAACCCGATTCGCGCTGGCGTTTTATTTTAGTTTTCCCCATTTCCATAGTTTCAAGTCATAAAAATATGCGTTCAATATTTAATGTTCCCACGTGGGGTTCCGGGCGGGCGACGCCTGGTATGTATAAAAATTAATTGAAATTCAATCCTGCGTTACCCATCCGTCCGCGCCGGGAGTGGGAGTAGGCACGAATCAGGATTGGAAATCATGTAAAACCAATCATTCTCCGAAATCGTAGGTCAAGGACAGGAACGATTTTCACGCTTATATCAAATTCAGTACCTGTACGGAGGGCAACACAATTTGCGCGGGTGTTGAATAGCACTCTGTCAGCCACCTACTTATCACCTGCAGCAAGTGAGATTCGATTATAGTGTATGTGGCGTGTGATTTTCCCCGTCAAGTGGCATATTCGTTACACTGTTTCCGCCCTTTCAATTTACGCGCTTGATTGAATTTAGCAAAAGCCGTCATCGGGTATGCATAAATGAATCTTCTACCGCGCTAACCATTACATACATGCATTGTATGGGCCAGGGCAGAATCATCAAACACAGATAGATGGCTTCTAACGGAGGCCCTGTTGATTTGCTAGAATTTACTGCAGCAGATGCACTACTTAGGGATGCCAGGCAATATTACTTTTAATCTGTGCGCAGTCTACGTAAAAATCTATGCAAATTTGGAAGGTAAGAAAAACGTTCAAGTTTGTCTCAAACACAAAAAATGAGAAATATTTGCTCGGTTGTGCATTATAATAGAAAACTGTGGAAATCTGTGCAGTTTTGAAAGTTTGTGCAAAACATTGAAAATCAGTGAAACTCAGATAAATCTGTGCGCCTGGCATCTTTGGCACCAGAGATGGCGGTGTTTTTCCAAAAAGACGCAGACAACTGATAAAAAAAACTCAGTTTTCGAGTGCACGGTTTTTTTTAATCCTATAGGATATATATATATATATATATATATATATATATATATATATATATATATATATATATATATATATATATATATATATATATATATATATATATATATATATATATATATATATATATATATATATATATATATATATATATATATATATATATATATATATATATATATATATATATATATATATATATATATATATATATATATATATATATATATATATATACAGGGTGTTTGGTTCATGGTTAAGAATCTCTCGGGGGGTGATAGACTGCCATATTTGGAGAAAAAAATTGTTCTACACATACCATCAAATCTCAACCGTTACAGAGTTATTGAACTTTTTGTGTAAAAAACTTATTTGTCTTAAAATACCTCTAATTTTAAAAGTATACTTTGTATTTTAAATGTTTCAGTTCCATTTGAATGGTGTGAAAATTTCCTATTGAATGGTGTTCTCATATCTTTTAAGTAATTAGTTTTAATTACCTTTTAACTGTAAAGTAGTTAAAAGTTAGTGTTTTTGAGGAGGTTTTTGCTAATTTTCTCGAAATAATGAAGTATGATTATAGCAATATCTATTATCCAAAAGTTGGGTTTTAGGACGATTCATGATTTGTTCTTGGACGTCATGTTTCTATCTCTTCTCATTTCTTTGTAATTTCATTACTATACTTTTCCTGTAACCGACTTGCAAGTGCTTAAAAGACTCTAATCTAAAAAATATGCTTTATATTGTTATTTACAAGATTTCATTGGAAAGCTGAGAAAATGTCCTATCAGTGTATGTACAAATATCTTTTAGTTAAGTGTACTAAATGATTTTTTACTAACGAAATAACTCAAAATTTGTGTTTTTTGGAGAGTTTTTTAATTATTCTAATTATTAATCAACAAAATTTATCGTAACTATTGTTCATTTGATGCCTCTTAATGTTCTCTATAACTTTTTATTAGTCACTTTGTCTATATCTCTTTGCATTTTGCTGCAATTTAATAGTTAACACAGCATGAGCTCGCCACAAATGTAGTGGGTTCGAAATCATTATTTTTGCATATGAAACGATGTGATTAAAACGATTTTGCGTCGAAACCAAAAGAGATAATTGAATGGAGTCAAAGAAAGAACTGTAGAACTTGCTGAGATGCATTATTTCCATGATAATAATGGTGATGTTTATTATTTACTATTTTAAGAAAATTAACGAAAATGCTAATAATAGCACTAACTTTAAACTAATTTACTTTTAAAAGAATACTAAATTCACTTAACTGAAAGGTATTAATACATTTTTCACTGTAAAATTTTCTTGGTTTTTGAATAAAAAGAAAAAAAAGTACAATAAGTGCCGTAATTTTTCAATTAGAGCTGGTACTAGTGAAAATGAGATAAAAATGTCCAAGTTGAATAACCCAAAATCTTGAAAATAAGAAAAGGTAAGTGTATCATGTCAAATAACAAATTAAGCAGCTCATCAAGACTAACAATCTGAATTATTAAAATGATGAGGTTAACTATTAGGATTTTCAAGAAATGAACGAAAAATCGTTTGAAATTGTTTAATTTTCAATAAATTACTTTGAAAAGGCTACTTAAACTCATTAACTGAAACATGTGAGGGCATCACTCAATGCGAAATTTTCTCACCTTTCGAATGGAACTAAAACATTTAAAATACAAAGTACACTTTTAAAGTTAGAGATATTTTAAGACAAATAAGTTTTTTACACTAAAAGTTCAATAACTCTGTAACGGTTGAGATTTGATGGTATGTGTAGAACAATTTTTTTCTCCAAATATGACAGTCTATCACCCCCCGAGAGATTCTTAACCATGAACCACACACCCTGTATATATATATATATATATATATATATATATATATATATATATATATATATATATATATATATATATATATATATATATATATATATATATATATATATATATATATATATATATATATATATATATATATATATATATATATATATATATATATATATATATATATATATATATATATATATATATATATATATATATATATATATATATATATATATATATATATATATATATATATATATATATATATATATATATATATATATATATATATATATATAGATTTCTATTCGGGCGCCGTAACTTGCCGTTTACTGTAAAAGTAGAGTGGGAAAGTTTGGTGTGGTTTAGTTGCCTCGGCTGAGCAAAACCGTACACGGTATAAAACAATCGGAAGCATGTGTGGAGATTTCGTTTACGTTGACCGTACCGGTACTTAACCGGTTTTTTCCACCTCTAGTGTTGTATCGTGTTTATAATATGAAGATTACGTCAATTAGATTTCATAATTGCTTTTAAATAGATAATCTATACATTTTGCAAGAAATTATGTGTGTTAAGACGAAAATGTGTTGTGAAAAATGGAAAGAATTTTGTTTTGATTTGACAGGAGTGAGGGCATTCTTGTATTGGTGAGATTTTACTGTCTTCGTGTGTGCGTTCCAAGGTTTTGCGCCAAGATGATATCATCTTACACTAAGAAACAAAAATATGCAGATTTAGCATACTTTCTATTCTCGTTTCTTTTATTCCGCTGTGATTTTTAGGCGTTCTCTAGCATAAACTTCTAGTAAGCATTTAATGAGTGGATAGACCGAATATGTACAATGAATAAAATTTACAGCAGAAGAAACGAGAGGCAGATAGAAAAGTATACTATCGACGATTAAATAAAGTTCTGCGTGTAGATATAACCAGGCGTGCTGGAGTATACCACGGAAGGACACACACTGTTTCGTGGCAGAGAGCGGTGAGGGAATACCACATTAAGATTTCTGACAGCTCATTTACAATTACAGATGCAAAGTCAAACCAAAGGAGTTTTGTTTGTTTGCCTCAGAAAAAAGGTCAATAAAATGTTTGACAGTTGCGAAATTTCCCAGTTGACCGACGAAATCGGGTGCTTCGAGGTCGATCGATTAATTAATTAACCAAGTTTCGTCGGTGAACAATTTTCACCAACATATTAATCGTTAGATTTAATCTGTATAAATCTGGTTTAAACTACCAACTAATCGACCGATTTAATTGGTTGAAATACATCGATTTTAACACATTTCGTCGGTCATGTTTAATCAGTTGTTGCATCGACAGACGTCCATATTAAACTCCCATAATAGTCGATGCAACAATCGATCGATTAATTGATGGCATAGTCTGACGATTGTGCCGACGCAATCCGATTTAGTCGGTGGGAAACCCGGGAGGATTTTCTATGGGGTGAACTTGTGTATCGATAATTAAAGGAAGTAACAGTAATAACTCTTCTAATTTATACCAGAAAGCCGTAATTTATAGTACTTAATGTAAATGTTCATAATAGGTACCCTATAGCAAATCCTCCCAATTTTCCCACTGACGAAATCGGTTTAAACTGTAAATGAAAACACGCGAAAGCATTCTTTCCTTATTCGACTGACTCACAATAACAGAAATAACATGGCAAACACTGAAATAATTAAGACGCTACTCGCCGTACGGTCTACGTCATCAAAACCTCATTTTAAAGTCTGTTTCTGTTCACTACCACTAACAATTTTGACGCATGCTAGGACCTTGTTTAGAGGGACTTAGAACAGGAGCGGATCCAGAAAAAAATTTCGAAGGGTGTCCAAAATTTCGATTTTGAAATGTTATTCATTGTACAATCCGTAATCTGTAATACCCTCATTCAATTAAAATCAGTTTTGGTTGACGAATCTGGTTTGAAATGATTGTGAATTTAATACGAATTTAAAATAAAAATTATTTTAAATTTTCTCAAGAAGTTTGAAAATTTCGGGGGGGCCCAGGACCCTCCCCCTGGATCCACCACTGATTTAGAGTTCCCTTGAGAACGATCATTGGAAGCGCAGTCTCTCGGTAGTAACTACTAAGCCATACGTTTGGTGGGGCATGGTGACAGCAACGCTCTTGGTTGATTTGACAGGATAGAATGCGCATTCAATCAACTGTTGCAGAATGTGTTATTTTGTTATGGCGTGTAATGTGTAATTGTAATTGTGTAATCAATGTGGACTTGTTAGCCAGTTGATTTATCAAACATGTTCCAATTCGTGGTATATCTTTAGCTTGAGCTTGAGCTTGTGCGACCACCCCTGGCTGCTACTCCGTTATCGATCGGGACTAGCTGAAGTTGCACAGGGAATCAGTAGATAATTATGCTTGGGAGTAGCGAAACATCTTTCAATGTGCAACTCCTGGTAATCCTAAAGTGTTTCTGATCAATACCGGCGCCGGCCAGGCCCGAACGTAGATCGCGGAAGGAAAGGGAAGGAATTGTTAGTCCGATACTTGCTTTTGCTAGAGGCCGTATATACTATTGCGCACTCCACAAGTATCACGGGAGGAGGATATTTTTGTTAGTAGAGTATAGAAGATGGATATACTTCTTCTTTACCGACGCCAGAGAGGTGATTCCACTACCTGGGCTAGATATCGATCCACCTATTTCATGGACCGGGGACCAACGGCTTTACTTCCCTACCGAAGGAAGACGTGACCACAGATTTTTTCACCTCAGAAAAATCTCAACGACTGGAATTGAACCCAGGCCAACTGGAATGAGTGGCGGTCACGCTTACCACTCAACCACCGGCGCCGTCTCAATTCGTGGTATATCTTTAACAGCTTTTAAACTGGGTTTGCTGTAGTAACTTCCGAAACATAAACGACATAAATTGATTAAAGATATTTTTTTATAAAAACAGAAAATCTAAATAATCTTATCATGAAATATTAAATAAACACCCAAATAAGTTATAAATATCAATAGGAGATTGATAACTTTCAGTTATGACCTTCTAATGGAAAGTACCGCGACATCATGCAGTAACAGTAAATACTCAAAGCGATCGTAACTGGTTTTTTGCAATTGCACTCAATATTTGCTGTTTAGGTTTAGCTGACCAAGCACTAAACAGTGCACAAGGTTGCCCGCAAGCGTGCGCCATTGCGGGTGAGCGACAATCTTTTACCTCAAATAGTCACTACATTGCCAGTCTGAGCAGTTGATTATTTAACTTTTTATCAGCTGGAGAGAGTAAAGGGAGCACAGATCACACGACGACACGGAGGTGTTTCAGAGGAGCGGTTTGTACGGTAAATATACCGACCGATACGAGGAGCCTCGCGCGTGCGGCACGCGAAACTCGCGGTTTTCCGGATAGAACCGCGGATGGATTTACTAGGACTGATTAGCGATTAGAGCGTCATACATTGCTAATCATTTCAAATTTTGTTTAGAATGAACACGAGAATAACTTGTGCGGTCGCTACTGTCTTGCTATGATTGATGGTCTATTTAGGAGGTGATCATCTAAAATAACAGGTTTCAATGTAATCCAATCTGAATCTCTCGTTCCGGTAGCTTCTTACCTGTAGGTAGGTATTCTCTTATCCACGAACAATGCAGCTCGGTGCTGCTACATTTTCGTTGTGCTGTACGCACTTGACTCCGAAGGCCTTGCTCCGGGTAGTACAGTCTGCGGCCGATACGAAAGACAAATTGTTATTTTGCCGACGAAGGCTTCCAACTATAATACAAACTAAAGCAAGGTCCAACGGATATGATCGCCAAAGTATAATAATGAATGTGGATCGTTCCAAGTTACGTACGTCTGTCTGTCTGGTTGGTTCCCCCTGCCGATTATTATCGAAATCAGTTTGATTGTAAATTGAAGGTGGTTAAGCGGAGCGACAATCATCGATTTGTATTCGAAAAAAATATTGCGAATAAATCTTACTACGGTAAACAGTCGATGTATTTTCAAGTTCGATCCAATGCGAGTCCAGTATTGTTTTTTGTTGTTATCCTGTGCATCGCCGATTTGGCTCATTGGTATATAATTAGTTCATTAAAATTGCCTGATTCCTCTTTCTCCCTATAATACAGAATCCGGCAGGTATCTTCATCGAACATGCGCTTTACGTGGTGCGCCGGTTGCGGGTTGCAGTTTTAGCGAGAGATATGTACCTACGTGGATACCGATGGAGAGCAGAAAGCAAACAAGGCCGCAGGGAAAAAAGTGTGGTAGCCGTAATGGGACTGATCACAATTAACATAAAATTTATGTGGTGCTATCTAGATACGCTACCCGCAAGCTGGTTTCGGCACCTAGTCGGCATGTGGGAACACCGATCGGCTTCACCTTCGCTGTGCGTAGAGGCACAGTAATCGATCAGCGTATGGGTAGATAAACAGCAAAGCCGAGGCGACACATGTAAAAAATTGACAGTTGTCGAAACTATCTGATGTACGGTAGGGTCATATTTTTTATATTACTCACGCACAACTAATCATCTCACTATCATCCCTAGACCGACTGGCAAACAATAAAGATTGTTACGCAAAATAGTTTTTTGATTGTTTATTTCTACTAGATTCATCCGACGACTCGATCTTCGTGGAAAGTTCAATAATAGTTTTCAGTTAACTAGTTAAAGTGAAGCATCATTCGTAGACGTTGAGGAAACGGGCTAGTTGACATAATAAAATCGAAAAACCTACATCTTTCCTGACAAGGTATTGGGGGTAGGCTATTTTCAGAAAGGGGTACATGATGGTGATCTATTTTCATGGAATGAAAAATGGTTAAAAATCAGCGGAAATTTCACGCTTAACAAACTTACGTTAAATAAATTTAATTCTGGCTATCCATACTGAATTTGTCGGTTTTGGACGATCAAATCATCTTGAATGTCATTTTAGAGCCAAGCAATATTCGAAGGATGATTTACTTGATCAACACGATCGAGTTGCGCCCACTGAATAGTGTAGTTGTAAATTATGGGTTTTTCACAACCATAACACGAAATAACACAACACTTCGAGAATCTGAAATTGCAGCTATGCATCAACAAGCAAAACGATCCAGGAGCTCTTAAAGATACCTGTAATTAGTGTCACGTCACACGACAAGAAAAAATTTCAGATTATTTAGCATAAATGAACAAACTACAGTTCGCCAGGAGGTATATAACGTTGTTGAAGAACAGTGTGAATAGCAGAGGGACCAGATTACTTCCGTAGGAAATGGCTGAGGGTGGCAGATTTTGTCAAACCGATTTTTACCTTCAGTTTATTCAGAATGATCTGAGTAGGGATTTGTCTCGGCAAGAACCGATTCCGCAGTTATGAAGCCGTCAGTACTGCTATTTAGGGTAATGAGACAATTTTGGCCTTATAGGGGAGAGTACCAACTTTGAACAACTTTAAAATGAAGGTATGTATATTATTTACGACCTTTCTCAGAATAAAGTATCAGTGTTCTGTTTCTTAAACATTTATATATGACTTATTGAGCAGCAATATTTAAATTATCAGAATAAATGTAAATAAATGTTCTATCTTGTGCATCTATTCTCGCTGCAACAATCCATTTATCATTTCCTTGGCTTGCCAAATTTCATCGCATCAATAAAAAAATTCTGGTTAAAACGCAGCACATTCCATTGCATGGAACTTCTAACTTGGTATCGAGATGATGGGTGCCATCGCATGATTTGTAAAAGAAATCATTCTACTTTTTTCACCAGATAAAAACAAACATAAACATAGAAGAACCTCATCAGCTGAAACAAGAAGATCTTTCAGAAATCGCTCGCAACGAAAGACCAGGAGAATGCTTACAACTGAATGGCTGGCGTCCAAAAAGGGCTAAGTAAATGTAAGTAAATGTTTTAACTAAAACCTTCTCTATCTCGGAACATACAGGACCCTCAAAGTTTGCATCTTCAGAAGATATGTATAATATAAAAGGACCAACAACTTTCTCGAAGACACCACATTTCTATCTAGCTTTATTAATAAGTTGATATGTTTCAACCAAATAAAGCGCTAGGTATCATGAGCAACTTTTCCGGCTACACGTAACTCTATAATGAAAGATAATGATTGATTCCACTTTTTTTTAATTTTCCGACCACAATGTACCATTTTACTCTTGATCCCTTATTGCTCGGTCAACTTTCAATGTAGAGCATGGCGCTTTCACTGGAATTTAAAAAAATTACTTTCAACAATATACACTTGTGCAAGAAATATATATTGGATAGAAAATACATAGCAAGTGTGTGAGCGGCCCTCACCTTCAGGAACGACTATTTGGGCCGAAACGTCAACGTACAATGCAATCCAACTAAAAAAAAGTAATATATCGAGTTCACTGATATGTGAGCTACAACATAAAGTTTACTGATTGCGAATCGATAGACTACTTTCTCTTAAAACCTCGGTGGACGAACGAGAAAACTTGAATTTCCATAGGACTCAATGTGTGGTTAGCCCCTTTTGGACGCCAGCCATTCAACTGGTTATGACTAGTTTAACATCAAACTTTGCATTGTCATGAACCAAATATTCAATGCAGATGAGCATAAAAACTCTGTAATCAGCAATCAATTCAATGACTTGAAATAATTGATAATTTACACGGAAAAAATCTGTTCGTAAATTCATGAACAAAAAATCACGAACTGAACGATTTACGAAAATCATGACCAAGTTCATGAAATTATGGATAAAAAATCTCGTATTCATGAAACTATGTGTGTTTTCTTGGGTTAGGGTGGTTGTTCCCTAGACATGTTTAATTGTTGTTATGATTCTTGTTCATAATTTAGGGATACCCTGGTTTGTATAAAGTGTACCAACTAAAAGAATTGCCATTTAAACGATACTCACGATTTTAGGAGCTTTATCGCGCATTTCGTAATTTCTCATCACGTTATCGTGATATTTCATTCATGAGTTTATTATTGGATTCTTCTGAAAGAGTAGCACGGATTATGTTCATGATTTCAAGGCCTTAGTCGCGATATTCGTAATTCACATTCATGTTTTCGTGATATTTTATTCGCGAGTTTTGTGTTGGATTTTTCTGGCAGAGTTGTCAGACTTATGTTATTGATTTTAGGATCATGGTCACGATTTTTGATATTTTATGTTCATGAAATTAGATTCTTGTTTTCTGGATCCTAGTCATGGTTTTCGTAATTTATATGCGCGTTATTGTGATATTTTATTCTTGAGCTCACTTCCGATATTGACACGTGGAGTAACGTACTTGTTCAATTACTATCAGATTTTTACTCGAAGTAACGTGACAATATGAATTGGATCATACAAGCGTGACTGATTCGAGGTATCTTGCTTTCTGAACTACATCACGAACACGATTTATAGCTCTATAATATATTTTAATTACTCAACGCAGTTTCCGTTTTCTATCTGCACATCACATTGAACCTTAGCAAATGAATAACGATGTTCGAGGTCTTTGTGAAATTATCCACATGAAAATTTTGAAGATCATGTGTAGAGTTGTATGAAATTGAAAATGATTACGGATGTGTCGAAATATCACAAGCACTAAAGATAAATCGTGAATCATGTGCTAGGAATCATGAACCAGTTCACGAACCACAATATTTTATGGTTTCAACAATTTCATGAGGACGAATGGTCAATCGTGAAAATTGTACTATGAATCAACGAACGGTTAACGAACACATGAACGATATTTTATGATTTTGTGAACTATTTCACGGGAACGTATGATCAGGTGTGAGTAATATACTAGGAATCATGAATCAGTTCACGTTTCTATGAATAAGATTTTATGATTTTATGAACAATTTCACGAGCACGAAGTGTAAGTCTCTAGGAATCATAAATCAGTTCACACTTGAATGAATAATATTTTTCGATCTTGTGAACTATTTTACGAGCTCGAATAGTAAATCGTGACTATTATACTAGGAATCATGAAATTGTTTCAGGGTTTTGTAAACACTTTCACCAGCATGAATGGTAAGTTGAGACTAATTTGCTAGAAATTATGAATCTGTTGACATACACATGAATAACATTTTGATTTTTTTTAACTATTTCACGAGCACAGATATTGAACGATTGAAAGGCTTCATGAATAATATTCCGGGTTTTGTACAATAGTTCACGAGGAAATATGTTTTGATTTTGTGAACTAATTCACAACCACCAAAATCAGATCATGTTCCAGATGTAACAAATCGTAAATCAGTTCACATCGCATAGTCTGAATAATGTTCCAAAAGCTATAAATAAAATGGTTATTTAACCTTTGGTTTTAGGAATAATGTTCATAAAGTTGTGAACTAGTTTACGTACAGAAAATTGATTTGGTAATGGTGTGACGGAAAACGTGACTGCAGTTCGCAAAACAAAAACAAATATCTTCACTAATAAAAGCGTTATATATGCGTTACTAAAGGGAAACGGATCATAATTATAAAACACATGATTTTTGTTCACGGTCCTGTTTTTGTTCGTTCGTTTTCACTTTTTTAAATTGTTCCAGAATTCATGGCAGTCTGGGTTGTGAACCATCTAGCAAATCCTGATGAAATTCGGGGAAAATAAATTCAAACACTCAGGATTGTATGTACGTCGAAAAGGTTTCGCGAGGTCTTTTTGTATTATAATTTTATAATAGAAGTAATTTCGTTGCCATTTTTTCAGTTCTGACGATGCATTTTCGAATAACTAAATCAAATTAACATTATTTGGAAATTCGTCCAGAAATCTGAATAATTTTTTGTTCTTATACAATTCCAGTGATGATATAGCTGGTATGAACAATGTTTACATTGAATAAATTGACAGCAACTTGTTTATGTACGCTAAAATGTAACAAGGCACATCAGGGTGGATAAACATTTTTGCGTCTTTTAATTACCTACTACTATTTCCAATAGTACAGAGCCCTACAAAAAGAAAAATGCAAGTATTTTGTAATGAATATGATGATCTAATGCATAAACATTAAAGCATGCAAATAAAAACGCACCCTTGCGTGATTTTGTCATAAATATTGAACAAATGCTGATTTTGTGACGGGGGTGGTATACGATAATGCCGGAAAAGCCTTATTGACTGCCAACCAAACCGCAATAGACTTTCTCCGCCATATAATGGGAGTATGACAGAACGAAGCATCATATAGTATGACTTTTAATGCTATTTTTCACAGTGTAGAACAATCCGGCGGCTCAGTCAAGCTCAAGTATGAAGCCCTATTGAATAAACTACTACTTAAAAAATCGTCTGCCTACAAGTATCGACTCAATTAATGAAACGGACACGAATTCAATTTTTCACAGGCAATGGATTCATATAAAATAGTAACGATTTGAGAAAATGTGGGTATGTTCGCGACTAAACAAGCTAAGAATGAATGACTTAACCTCGTACTATTTAAGATATTTTTCAGGCAATAAAAATAATTGGCTTGAATCATATATTAAAACAACTTAATGTGCAGGATGCTTAAACGGTGCATGTTGGTAAATTAAATATACCTGGTAGATGATTGGCGGGTTCTGGAGATACGCTGGAGTGGTTTGCTGCAATGAAAAAAACAAACACACGTATGAATATTGTTTTAGTCAGCCGGTCTGTCAATATAAGTACATCCACAACTTGACACATTTTAAACAGATGCCGTTTTAAAGCCCCGTATATGTGTATCTGCTGTGGTTTCTCAACTACATTGTGTGATGTCAAAAATCAGATTTTATATCTGGAACAATCGAATAAAACCGTCTTCAAAGAACTGATATATCCCAATAGACAATTTGTTATCCTGCTTATAATGTTATGGTAATTATCAAACGATTGATGAATTATGTACCTTTTATGATCAGTGCCTGGCAAACCAAATCTCCCAGTGTGCTTGCTGCAGAACAACATCCACGACAAGGTAGTTTGCTTGGGAATGAAAGTAGTGAGTCGTTTTGGAGGTAGACGCCAACCTGGTAGCTAAGTTGGTTTGCCAGATACTGATGAGACGAAAACAACTCTATCCGCCACATTGTTGTTTATCCACTGCACAAGCGTAGTGATAAATGAACAATATTTTTCTGTGCCAATTATCGAACAATACATACTCAAACGGTGAGATAACATAGTACTCGCAAGTTTCCTATCTCATGCCTCCATGCGAGTCTATTGATGACATTTGGTCGTTAGACCGGCGTCGGCCGGGTGCTATCAGCCTTTTGCTGTAACAGCGGAATGAGAGGATGCCAAGGGACGAGCCTCAAAACTCGAACCATAAAATTTGAGCCCTAATCCAAAGTGTGAAGCAGCCTGTGCCGTGAGATGAATGGCGGGGAGATGTCTTAACCTTTCGAACCCCAGTCCAACGTAAAGCTATGACTGAGATCCGTAGTGATAACAAATACCAAGCCACGTACGGAGCCCAGTTATTTTGCCTTTACCCTGTCAAGCGGGGCTCTGATCAGGGTTACCATCTTTGCAGACTTTTCTATAATGTCACAGATTTTTTTTCACAATTTTTATCACAGATTTTTTTACAAATGACAGATTTTTGGCATTTTGATGAAAATTTCTGGAAATGTGTTTACGACTGTCGGAGTTTTATGGGTAAGGTTGTTCGGCATGCAATCTTTAAAGTAATCTGAACAGATTTTCTCTTCCTCTCCTACGTTTCGATAATGTATTTTTGTCTTCCTCAGGGTTTGCTACAAATGATTTGAAGCAATCCCTGATGAAGACAAAAATACATTGTCGAAACGTAGGAGAGAAAGAGAAAATCTGTCCAGATTGCTTTAAAGATTGCATGGCGAACAACCTTACCCATGATTTCTGGAAATATTGTGTTTTTTCACAGATTTTTTGGAAATTGAACGCAGAGATTTCACAGATGGCAAACTTGGGGAGCTGCTGAATAGTGGCTCGTTGGCGGATGTAGTGTTGTGCACTTTGTCTATTCTCAACCCTCCAGCCCGTCTCACGAGCTATACACAAAAACACCTACCGAATGCGTCTCACGAACTGTTGCGCAGGAAGAGGATCAGAAACCCCCTGTAGGAAAAGATGCACCGACAAGAGCCGGCATACTGGGCCAAAGAAGGCCACTGTAACGTCGAACAGCACACAGGCTGCGATTAGTTGTCAGTAAAATAAAGAGGATGAAGTATTGGTCCACAAAAGTGCGGCCGAAAAACAGCAAAACAATGATGCATTCACTGCATCCAAGTGAACCTTCATCACGCAAAAGCTGGACGCTTGTGGCGTCCTTGCAGGGAGGTTCACCGAAGAGCACACCCAGACTCCGCTCTTATGCAGGAGCCGTGAGGGAAATAAACAAAATCTTTGATTTGAATTCCAGGGTTTCGAGACTGTTGGATATACAGATGACATTGTCCTAATTGAGAGAAGGAAACATAAACCTGTACTAAGCGATCGAACTCAATTAGCCCTGAGCTTCATCATGACCTGGTGTTTCAAAGAGGGCTCAAAGTGAACCCTGCAAAACGGCCATTGTACCCTTTCCAATAGGAAAAAATTGAAATTGGTTCCCCCAACTCTCAACCGAACTTTGACATCTCATATAATGTCCACATAGTGGATCGTCAGATGTGGCATGTAGGTGGTCCCATAGCTCCTCAAGGTACAAAATCATTCTATACGGATGGTTCTAAAATAGGTGCTAACTGGCTCGGGAGTCTACGGACCAAGAATTACAGAAGCGAAAGTGGAACGAAACTACAGGCATGAAAACATCGCAATCTTCTCGACAGACCACCAAGGAATCGTTGGTAAAAAAGTGGCCGACAAGTTAGACAGACGTGGTCACGCAAGCTTACGCTCAATTAGCTGCACCTCGGAATTGACTAAACTGCCCATGATCGCAAATCAGTCCCATAAAGATAGGAAATCCCATAGAAAACGGGACAAATATACAATCATGGGCAGTAAAATTATATTAAAGTGTGCGATGTTTTTATGAGGCACACAAGAGCTCTAGAATTAAAAAAAATGGTTTTGTGGAATTGATAACTCATCAACCATTTAGATATTTTCAGGATTTCTAACTTAAATTAATATCTAGCTCTTTACAAAAGAGGTTTACACTTTTCTGGTTAGCTTTTGATTTAAAAATAAAAATTCCATCTTCATATCACTAAATGCGTTAGACATATGTTTTACGTTTCTTTGCAGAGAGCGAACCACGACAAGATGTAGAGTGAGTAAAGGCGCTATAACCTAGGCTCATTAGCCAGGACAGGGCTAAATACTTTTGTCCCATCCCATCCCAGAAACCTAGGACCAAAGGAGTGACATTAAACCTCTTAGACAAGTCACTCCCAACGATTTATCAAATCCCCATCAAATTGAAACGGTCGGTACGGTTGTCCACGTTTCTTCCTTGTTCGAGGTTTGAAATAGTTCGTTGATTAAATTCTTTATTAAATGAATAATTTAATTATCGTATAATTTTGAATCATCTTCACTTTGTACGCTGCACAGTTGGCCTGGCCGCTTTAATGATTGCGTCACATATCATATGTACCACAAACATTAATATTGACAAGAAAAAATGTAGGCGAACGTCTGAAATTTTCCAGGATCCCTACATGTATTGGCTGTGTATGTGTAGACTAGACTAGACCAAATTGGTAACCCATCAACCATTTAGTAGCTGTGCACGATACAACGATAACTGTCGTCGCAACGGCCATAATTTGTGACCGAAATGTCGGGCTGTATAAATATCGAGCTTCAATTAAACAGACCGCAAGACCCGAAAATCCGGTAAACCATTAGTAAACTTGACAGACCACCAAGGAATCGTTGGTAAAAAAGTGGCCGACAAATTAGACAGACGTGGTCACGCAAGCTTACGCTCAATTAGCTGCACCTCGGAATTGACTAAACTGCCCATGATCGCAAATCAGTCCCATAAAGATAGGAAATCCCATAGAAAACGGGACAAATATACAATCATGGGCAGTAAAATTATATTAAAGTGTGCGATGTTTTTATGAGGCACATTAGAGCTCTAGAATTAAAAAAAAATGGTTTTGTGGAATTGGTAACCCATCAACCATTTAGATATTTTCAGGATTTCTAACTTAAATTAATATCTAGCTCTTTACAAAAGAGGTTTACACTTTTCTGGTTAGCTTTTGATTTAAAAATAAAAATTTCATCTTCATATCACTAAATGCGTTAGACATTATGTTTTACGTTTCTTTGCAGAGAGCGAACCACGACAAGATGTAGAGCGAGTAAAGGCGCTATAACCTAGTCTCATTAGCCAGGACAGGGCTAAATACTTTTGTCCCATCCCATCCCAGAAACCTAGGACCAAAGGAGTGACATTAAACCTCTTAGTCAAGTCACTCCCAACGATTTATCAAATCCCCATCAAATTGAAACGGTTGGTACAGTTGTCCACGTTTCTTCCTTGTTCGAGGTTTGAAATATTCATATGTACTACAAACATTAATATTGACAAGAAAAAATGTAGGCGAACGTCTGAAATTTTCCAGGATCCCTACATGTATTGGCTGTGTATGTGTAGACTAGACTAGACCAAATTGGTAACCCATCAACCATTTAGTAGCTGTGCACGATACAACGATAACTGTCGTCGCAACGGCCATAATTTGTGACCGAAATGTCGGGCTGTATAAATATCGAGCTTCAATTAAACAGACCGCAAGACCCGAAAATCCGGTAAACCATTAGTAAACTTGACAGACCACCAAGGAATCGTTGGTAAAAAAGTGGCCGACAAATTAGACAGACGTGGTCACGCAAGCTTACGCTCAATTAGCTGCACCTCGGAATTGACTAAACTGCCCATGATCGCAAATCAGTCCCATAAAGATAGGAAATCCCATAGAAAACGGGACAAATATACAATCATGGGCAGTAAAATTATATTAAAGTGTGCGATGTTTTTATGAGGCACATTAGAGCTCTAGAATTAAAAAAAAATGGTTTTGTGGAATTGGTAACCCATCAACCATTTAGATATTTTCAGGATTTCTAACTTAAATTAATATCTAGCTCTTTACAAAAGAGGTTTACACTTTTCTGGTTAGCTTTTGATTTAAAAATAAAAATTCCATCTTCATATCACTAAATGCGTTAGACATATGTTTTACGTTTCTTTGCAGAGAGCGAACCACGACAAGATGTAGAGTGAGTAAAGGCGCTATAACCTAGGCTCATTAGCCAGGACAGGGCTAAATACTTTTGTCCCATCCCATCCCAGAAACCTAGGACCAAAGGAGTGACATTAAACCTCTTAGACAAGTCACTCCCAACGATTTATCAAATCCCCATCAAATTGAAACGGTCGGTACGGTTGTCCACGTTTCTTCCTTGTTCGAGGTTTGAAATAGTTCGTTGATTAAATTCTTTATTAAATGAATAATTTAATTATCGTATAATTTTGAATCATCTTCGCTTTGTACGCTGCACAGTTGGCCTGGCCGCTTTAATGATTGCGTCACATATCATATGTACCACAAACATTAATATTGACAAGAAAAAATGTAGGCGAACGTCTGAAATTTTCCAGGATCCCTACATGTATTGGCTGTGTATGTGTAGACTAGACTAGACCAAATTGGTAACCCATCAACCATTTAGTAGCTGTGCACGATACAACGATAACTGTCGTCGCAACGGCCATAATTTGTGACCGAAATGTCGGGCTGTATAAATATCGAGCTTCAATTAAACAGACCGCAAGACCCGAAAATCCGGTAAACCATTAGTAAACTTGGATAGCGGTTCTGTCGGTTGTTGTATACTTTTTTTTTATTTCAATTATAGAGGTTTTAACCTTAAGGTCATTCGCCTCTTCGGGTTAGAAAAATCTCTTAGGAAAAATTTCTAACCCTATGTGCGGGGTCGAGACTCGAACCCAGGTGCGCTGCGTACAAGGCAATCGATTTACCAATACGCTACGCCCACCCTTGTATACTTTTGTTTACACTGGCTGCGAGTGGAATTGCTTCCCTTTGAAATGTGTTTCATCGTAAGCGCCGTGCGGTATTATTACACGTAACAGCGCGGACAGAGTTTGCAATTATCAATAGATTAATATTGAAAAATTTGATTGATTCAATGTCTTTTTTATACACAATTAGTTTTGGATTGGGTAGGGTAAGGATTGTATCACCAATCCATGCAGACTGCGCAACTGAATGTGTAATTTGCATAATGAAATCAAAAGATGAACATTTTTCTTCGTGGGAATCGAAACCATACATTATGAGGCAGGAATGTGATCCATTGCAGCCCGTACGTATCAACACTCCTCACCCGAAGTGTAAATCGACATAAAACTATCATTTTACTAGATGTACGCGATGAGTTCTAAACTGTAAAGGTTAACCATATCATTTCGGTACCAACCGCTCCGGCAGTGTGTATGGCTTCCCCCATACCAGGAATTCTCGAAACCGTTCACAGTTAGCTCCGTGCACACACGAAAAGGGGAGCCCTAGCTAAGCGAAGGTGTCGAGAAATGTGTCGATAACGCCACTTGCTCCGCCTGTCAGACTAACTGACTGACTGAGTGACTGACTGGCTGGCTGACTGGCGCTACAATAAGCAAAAAGTAGCTCATTGTTGCAACTGACTTCGTGCATTTACGGTACACTTTCGTATGTGTGTGTGTGTGTGTATTCAATCGGCAATTTTTCGTTTCGCCCGTTACGAACAATGTAATGTGCGCAGTTACAAACAAAAGCAGCTCAATAGCTTTGAAATGCAGTCTCGGCTGAATGAACTCAACCGTCTGACCGATCGACCGACCAACCAACCGATTCTACTACACGGAGTTCTCAGTCTCAGAATCTGGCCATCCTCTCTTTCTCATACTCGACACGTAGGAGGAATGAAGGAACCATCATTGAGTACAAAGCAGTTCATTCGTATTCGTCAGGGGAATGGGTGGTAACGTTGGCAAGAGGCTTCCGCCCACCCGCGGCTTTTCGATACGCGCTTGTTGACTACATATATTATATGTATTCTATATTTAGTGTTAGTCGGCCCCGTGATAAAAGGCAACACGCAAGGAAGGCACACTAATAATCTTGCTGCGTAATCCGAATAATGCGTTCGAAACATTGTTGTAACAGACTTCTCGGTTCTTAGGCCGCTACACACAGAAAAAAAATGTTGGTAAAAATAAGAGTTTTTCGCTCTTAGCAAAAAACAACCAACGCATACTCTTAGTTTAAAAATAAAACTTGTTTTGAGTACTATTCTTCATTTGCTTAAAAGGAAAACTTTTACTTTGATTATTATTCTTGATTAATTTAAAAGTTTTACTTTCAACCTAATAGTTGGCGTTGGTTGTTTTTTGCTAAGAGCGGAACACTCTTACTTTTACCAATATTTTTTTTCTGTGTGTAGTACTCGGTCTAGTTGTTCACAGTTAAGGCGATCGGTCGATATTTCGTCAAACGTTGATCGAGACTATGGAAACTTGCTGAAAATGTTCATCAATTTTTTTCTTGTCAAACAGGGACGATAGCTAAGTAACAATCCAAATAATAATTGGTTTCTTTAGAGTTTTGTGCTAGTTTTATTAAAGCATGTCTAAGTATATCTCGTCTTATTATTGATTTTGACAAGTAAATGGATTTGCGATTACGATTGCTGTTGAAGCAGTTTTAAAAGGGCTTTTGAGCACCTCTGGCTATCAACTTTCATAAAGTTAAAAATAGTTGAAAACATTCTTCTTGATGCTGGCCTGGAAACTTGAATAAGCTTGTACAGCCATGGAACATTTTTAAATCTAAATAATTTTAACAATGAGAAAACGCTCTGGCTGGCTGAAAGTGTGTAACAATAAATACATTAGTAGTGTGCGTGAAACAGAATGTGTTCAGATTTTATTTTATTTGATTTTATTCATATAAAACTAATTAACCAAATTAAGACAAAAAATTAAATTAAAGAGGAAAAAGCCTGCTTTATATTATGGTTGACAAGAAAATGAAATAGTAAGGGACCATTCATAAATTACGTAACCCTTTTAGGAGAGTGGTATGACAAACTGTGACATGTTGTGACACATGGGGGAGTGGAAGCAAGCTAGAACGGTACGTAAATTGTTTTTCCTGACGGTTAAAAAATTAAAAAATTGTTGCTTTATAGGGGAGGAGAGCATAGAGAAATTTGTGACAATTTGTTACTTAGGGTAGGGGAGGGGGGATTATTTTGGGCAATGATTGCGTTACACAATTTATGAATGGACCCTAATTGTAGGATCTAGATACAGTCGACATCCAACTCCGAGAAAAGTCATATTTTCTTTTCCATTAAACATACTAGTACTGTGGGTTTCATTGGAAATGCATTTTGATCCGACAAATTAAATTGATGCGTTCATTAATAAATTTAAAGAAACATCTCAAAATCTACATTACCTTCAGTTCGCGAGGTGGAACAGTTGGTCAAGGTGCAAATGGAACTTGATCTTACCGAGGTTTCACACGTCCAGCTTCACCACACGAGGCAAGTAGTTCTTATAACGTTCAACTCCTTAACCGAGGCAGAAAGATTCGTAACAAAGAACAATATGCAACATGACGTTTAATATGAAAACGTCAAAACCAAGATCCCCGAGTACATGGATCTCGATCTAGTTAAATTAATTAAATTATTCATGTCGAAGTATGGAGAAGTGGAATCCGTTACAACCGATACTTGGAGAAACTTTTTCCCTGGCATACTCAACGGTGTTCGGGTGGTGCGAATGCGGCTGTACCAACATATACCGTCTTACTTGACTTTCGAGGGCAAATCATCCCAAGGTGTTAACTACATACAAAGAACCCTATGCACATATCCTGGGCAGACGCCTACGTGCCAGTTCTGTAATCAGACGACACACTACGGTAAGCCATGTGCCAAAACAACTAAAGCAAACTCATCGACAACCACCACTACCAAACAGCCTTCAACATCTTCTGATACACAAAAGACAGCCGGCCTAAAAATGAATGCCGAACAAACAATATTCCACGGCATCTCAAAGCCATCAGTTAACGTACGCAGGGAAGAAAAAACAAGAACGAAGACGGCTATATCAACGTAACTCGAAAACACAAAAAAACACCAAAAGGCTAACAGCGACCACCAGAGCCAATCTAGCGATGATGATATGGACACAAACACGAGCGAGGGGGAAGGCAGACAGAATTATCAGCAAGCGGCAGAAGGTACAGAAAATAAACACAAGAAGCGGAACGCAGTGCGCCCAGGATAGTCGACAGAAATGATACTCGGTGGTTTATATATTTTTTCTATCGATTTTGAATTTAAAAATTATTTGTATTTATAAAATGTATACTATTTTCAAAATGGCGAATGACCCTCGAGGTTAAAGCCTTAATAAATAATAAGTTTAATACGAATTGGCAAGGGCAACTAATTATTTGTTAAATTAGTACTGAATTGTGTCTCCAAAGATTTAGGTTTTCGCATGTTTCGTCTACACCTACGCTTTATTTTTACTCTAAACTGCACAACATTATTCAAACGTGTGATCGATCCCATAAGAAAAGCATTGCGACGAATTACGTGCCAAATAGCGCGGTGCGGCCGAAAATAAACGTCGTGTCTGCTTTGAAAAAGCACGAACAACACGTTAAGCGATGGTCGGATCTTGCAACCCTTGTATTCAATAGATAGTTTGTTGATCCCCAAAAGATTAATTTATATTCGATCCTCGCGATCCTTAGTACAGATATAGCAATGATGGTTATTTGTTTTATTTTTTGCTTTAAGGAAATTGTTGTTGCGGTAGGTACTTCGTTATTGGATTCGAGAAACCTTCAATGTAATTAGTTCCGGCAGATGTATAAAGCGAACTGAGCCATAATAATCCACACCAAACTATTTCACATTTTCACCATTCGAAAGAAGCATGCTCAATACTTGAAGCTTGTTTAAAATTATTTTCTAAGTGAAACACCAAATTACTCGAAACTATAAATACAAGCGGAACACTCATTCAGGACCTATCGAGTATGAGAAACGTAACAGAAAATCTCATGAACATTAAATCTCCAACTTGCAGTAGCTTTCGATTATCTATCCACTTTGACCTAGGATTCAGTGTTGGTAGATACTACTTAGACCAACGTTCCCCTAATTTGTTGACAAGATGCTATATCCACTTGTAATAATTTCGTAGAGCTTCGGCGTTGTCCACAGATTCGCATACCCGCGCTCGTCACCAGAGAAAATTCTTGTGGGTAATGGCTTCTTAGTTGATTCTTGTCAATGGAAGATGTAAATGATATCCTCGGCTTCGGCAAACATTGTTGGTAGTATTTCGCCCGTTTGCTTTTGCCCATCGTCTAGCACAAGCAGGGCCTCTTTGATGGATCGCACCATCCGTTCCCAAACGCCGGGAGATTCAGGAACCATGCGGTTGCAGTAGATGAGACCTTTTCAGCGCACTTACTGTTGGTCTTCTCCATCGCCTTCTTAATCACTGCGTCTGATCCATGGAAGCACGTAGCAGTGTCCAAAAAAACTTGTTGTAATCCACCTAGCGGTGCAATTGTGCCCTTCTCAATCAAGAACACGAGAATTTTATTTTTCAATATAAAACGAGCCCGTTTGCGTTTGAACGATTCCTCCTTTAGAAGATCATGGATTTCTTCATTGGATATCTCATGATGGTATCCTAAATAGCTTTCTGTAAGCGCTGAATCTGCTTACCTCACTCCGTAGACTATCCAGCTAAACTTATAAGATGCGATCGGTAAGCCTGAGAATCGCGGCAAGGCCTGAAGTGACATTTGCGTTACCACGACTCTCCAAATTAAATCAGTAAACGTTTGAAGTGTAACTGGATTATTCTTCCGATTACATTACACCAATTGACGCTTTTCCCCGTCTGGAAGTTAATTGACCAATTCTTGAAGGAGAATCAGATTCACCAAGTGCATCGTGAGATCCGTTGCTTCCAAGTGTCCGCACAGCTGTTCGCCCACATTGTCGAATAGTATGAAACTGGTTAACTTTTCAGCTCAAATCTGCGTACCGTTTTCAAGGTGGCTTTGCAGCGATTGTTCCAGGCGTCCACCAAGCTGGCGGAGCTTTGCGATTACTCAGAGGACTGACTTTGGAAGAAGTTGTCGTTGATTAATTTTCCTAGTTTCCTGAGTACATTCAGCAGATATATATGCCTATACGAGGCGGGATCAACCGTTGACTTTCCTGGCTTTAGCAGCATTACCAACTTCTGTACCTTCAGCATTTCGGAGAAGTTGCCATCATCTGAATACTTCTATAGCTTCAAAGCTTTCAGTACCGCAGTACCGGACCGGGGTCTGGTCGCCGCCTACTGATGCGTGGCTCCAGTTGTCGCGAAATTGTGGCGTCACAAGCCGTCACAATCCTTCTTGTTAGATCGGCTGCATCAACTTTCTCGGCGTCAACCTTCTGCGTACTGCAGCAGCGTTCCTTGGTCGATGTCGTAGCGAATCGCCTGGCAGTCACTATGGGTATACTTCTCGAGTCCATGTAAGCCGTCAGTGAAGGACTCCAGAATGTGACGTCGACAATATACTCCTTCCCGTCTCTCCGAAATGTGGTAACGGTACCTTCATTGCACAATCGTACGTCTAACTTCACTGGTGCTTCCTGCAGGATACTTCCTCTTGTGTAGGCTACTCTACTGCCCCACTTCACAGCCCAGATATTGAAGTCATCACCAATGACTACCGGCTTTCGGCCGATCAACTGTTCAGCTAACTGTTCCAACATTAGTCTGAACTGCTCCAAGTTAGATTTTTCGTGTTTTGGATTCTCTTTGTCAGCAGTTAACAGCTGACTGGGCCACTGACGCTTGTAGATGCGTAACAGGTGCGCATGAAGATGCCGTTGAGTTTTCTCACGAGTTTTCTGAAGCTAACATGGAGCCTCGCTTGATCCATGAAATGGCTCGACCTTTCTTCCATCTAGTTCCCGACATTCCTCTTGGTTCTTTCATTATCTACATCTGTTACGCTACATAGATCCTTTGCGTACTTGAGCCATTTAGCCCCAAGCTCCACTCGGGTATTACCGAGCGGTAAGGTACGGCAAGGTATTTAGTTCTACTTTTTGTGAGCCGTATAGCTCCCGTTTTCGTGAGCTACTTACTTTTAGTCTTAGTGATCCATTTAGCTCCTGATACCATGAGACATTTAGCTCCGGTTTCCGTGAGCCATTTAGTTCCCAGCTTTGTCAGATAGTCCCCGAGGCGGTAAAATCATCTTAATCCGACTGAGAGATCCCCGGCAGCGGATTTTTTTTTTCGAAACTAATACCCGTTTCCTTGAGCCACATATTCTCCAGGCGGCGAAACTACCCTACTCTAACTGAGAGTTCCGCGGCGGCGGAATTTTTCTCGATACCGATGTCCGTTTAGTGGATCAATTAGCTTCCAGTTTTGTTACGATGCAAGTCAGCCATATAACTCTCCGCTTCGTCGCGATTTACTCGATGTTGTCCTCGTCGGTAGACCTAGTCTCCACAATGAGCCAACCGGTAGGTATCGGTCTGACGCCAATTTTCACTACTAGGAAATATGCTCAGAAGATAACTTTTATAAAAGAAATTTAGAAAATTCCATTCAAAATATTAGGCATAGTTTTGTCAACCATAAGCAATTTTTCAAATTTCAATAAAACATTTCGGGAGTGGGGGTTATCCGCTCTCTCCCCTCACCACTCCAACTGGTTGTCTTCATCGTTGGTTCCTTCGCATCTTAAGATTAACTACTGTCAATTTGACGAACACCGAATGACGCGGTCCTTTCTGGCTGGATTTTTTATGTTCACTTTTGACAAGTAGCGCTTCCTTCAACTGTTCCTCTACGAAGAACATCTAATCCTCGTGGATTTCTTCCATCTTCCTTATGTGGCATAGACGTTCCTTCTTTTTCTGTAGTACCCCTTGATGAAGAAGCCTTTTTTCCTCGATCTCCCGTTCACGAATCTCTCGGTCCTTCTACCGTTACTTTTCGCGCAGCTCCCGGTCTATGCGCAACCTTGTTTCTTTCAACGCGTTATTCATTTCCATCTCTTTTGCCCGCAACAAACATTCCGCATTCATTTCCTCCTCCAAAAACTTCTTTTCCGCTTTTATTGTTTCGATTTTCGCGACGGACGGAGGCAAGGTTGATCGATCCGAATTCTCCTTTCTTCTGCTTCTAGCATGATTTGAAAACTGCTTGGCAGACATCTTTAGAAAAGAACCATTTCTTTTTTTGTCGCCGCCGTAACTTCCCCGCAACGGGAATTATATCAGCGCTCACAGCTGTGACAGACAATCACCACCTCCTCTTAGTGAAATCCAGGTTAGATTTGCTCATCGTGGTTAAAGTTATACGAAATTTCGTTATTTAATTTTTGAATTTGTACAGGAATATTAAAATATCGTCAAAATAATAAAAACTAAATTTAG
Organism: Topomyia yanbarensis; assembly: GCF_030247195.1. NCBI lineage: Eukaryota > Metazoa > Arthropoda > Insecta > Diptera > Culicidae > Topomyia > Topomyia yanbarensis. The sequence goes on along the minus strand of NC_080670.1, from coordinate 19,664,966 downwards.
CTGGCGCTGATAGTGGTGCTACATTAATTGAATACATTACGCTGACGTCACAAATTAACTCGAGTGTTCATTTTTGACAGTTCGCTTGTACTGTTTACATGTGGGGTTTTCGATTGATTGACACCGGTGTAGTGGAGTGCACTGGTTTTGCACTTTCTAGCAGAAGTGTCAATTGAGTTCTTGTCGGTCGGTTCCACGAACACTAATGTAGTTTCTTGGTTGAAAACAAACCCATTTGCTTTTGCCGTCTATTATTTTCCACCAGCTAGTGATGTAGTATTTGTGTCATATGACGTGTACGTACATGAGTCGTAGAAAAGTCTATGGAACATACCCAGTTTTCAGCACTTCTGCTAGAAAGTGCAAAAATGGTGCACTCCACTACACCGGCGTCAATCAATCAAAAACACCAATGGACTTTCCTTGCGATTTTCTTCGAACGAATCTAGTCGTTCACAAAGTTTTTCTAAGTACATGTAAACAGTAACAGTGAAGGTTAACCGTGTCAGTAAAGAACAGCGAGGTTAACTGTGTCAGTAAAAAACCCAGTGGAATACTTTACGCTGACGTCACAAATGAACTCGATGTTCATTTTTGACAGTTTGATTGTACTGTTTACATGGACTTAGAAAAATTCTTTGCGATTTGCTTCGAGGGAATCTAGTCGTCCACCGACTTTTTCTAAGTCCATGTAAACAGTACAAGTGAACTGTCAAGAAAACTGAGGTTAGCTGGGCCAGTAAAGAACCTAATATAGTGTCTGGTTCATCCGAACAGCTAGTGAAACTTACACAATGTAAACAATACACATTGAACTAATTTCACCGAAATCCTCAATACAAAATATTTAATGGAAAAGAAAGTTGTAGCATTTTGAAAAGGATGTAATTTGATTATGGTGCACACCCTTTACTTTAACATCAAGGAATATTTGTTAACGAACGGTTGATATTCATGACATGTAAGTATGTATTCCGGACTTGCGCTCATTTATTTTTTTCGCCGACGATGAACGATCCCTTCGGAATAGCGCTAATTTCCACGTTACATCCAATCAATTCAAGAGGCAAATTGCCCTCCTCCATATCTGCCAATTCAACACCTTTCAGCAACCAGTGCAATTGATGACATTCTTCAACCCCAAAGTGATTCCATTGTCGGTGCGGTGGCGTCGGCATCCTACAGCAGACGAAGGCGGCATTGTTTACAAAGCCACTGTCTAATAGATAGATAGAAAGAACGGACGACGAGAGGAAGCACAGTGCAATACTTGATTCCATGTGCGTCGGAGAATGACGGTAGCCGGCCACCTAGTTGACCTACAACAGTGTACACTACACGCTGCTAGTGTGTTACATCCGTGTGAGTACATAGTAACACACTCTACTGATGCCCGGTTACCACTACTTCCTCGGCCCCTTTCCCCCACAAAAAAAAACCGCTAGTGATGTAATTCGCCCGCGCGAGACTGTATTAGTGCACGCGCCTCAGATTTCAACCCCTAGCGGGAGGATCCCAATCCGGGGCTGGGCGCAGTGGAAAGCACCGGGAATGCCTGGCACTCGACGTAGAAGGAAAACTATTTCAAGCCGGCTGCAAGTGCTTCCGTAACTGTTATTTATGATTCGATCGTGTGTATGTACGGCGTTCCGATGACGGCTACTGTCTGCTTCGTTGTGAACATAGGGCATAGGGGCAGGACAGGGCAGAACAGGACCGGTACGGGATAGGTTCGATGAGGTGAACCATCAGCAAAGCAAGTGTAAGTATTTGCAGCTCTGTTGCGTCCATCAGTTGCAGTTTACGGCTTTAAAGCTGCAGTTTGTCGAGTTTTTTTTTCTACACACTTTAGCTCAGCTTGTATATTGTAAATGTACACACAGAACAGTCGGCGAAGTTATACATTTCGTTTCAATTTCCAATTTTATTGATATTTCATAAATTGAATCGTGTACACTTCACGGGTAGCTGCTGCTTACTGATGGGACGTGAACGTGAGCTGGGACACCGCGGCTACTCCGGTTTCGATTGGATAAACTATATCGGTTTGCGCCGGGTGACGACGAGACAAGATTTGGCACTGCACACCAATTGTCTGAAGTGATGACTCTCAATACAGCTACCGACCACAACCACATTAAATGTCGTTGTTCAGGAGTGTAACCTTCACCCCAAATGTCTGAGTTAACGTTAAGATGTTGATGCGTCAACCAAACCAACTAGTGCAGGTAACGAATAGATCAGGCTTCTATAAATTAGATGAGATCCACTTTTCTTAGATGCGCACAATGTATGCATGTAGTAGTTAGCGGCCATAAAATTGAACGAGACTCATTAGCTTCAATTATTCATAGATTATATTGATTGGCTTCGACTGGCAATAACCACACTAGTGTTGTGCTAGTGTCGCTTACTATCTTATGTGTAAATTTAGAAGGGTTTTATCATGAAAGAAAGATTACGGCATTCGGAACCCTAGTTAATATTCCTGTACGGACTAATGAATGCTATGGAAAAATACCGTGTAACCTTTCGGTCAACACTTTCACCTCAAACTGCTGATCGCGTGAGGCAGGTGTCATTTATTGACTCGCGCTTAATTCCGCGTCACCCGCAGATAATTTTGCATGGCACTAATAGCGTGTAATGGGAAAATGATTGGTAGGTATACAACGATTATCGTTCAGTAACATGGGATTGGTTGGGACTGTTAGAAATTGCAAAAAAAAAAATGGTTGGGAGAACATGTTTAAATGCCAATTTCCCAAAGCATCCTCTTTGATTTATTTCACACGGCTCAATTGCTAAAAGGAGCGCAGGGTCTTTTATATATTTACAAGATGAAAATAATAAAAACTAACAAAACAATTACAACAAGAGCCTATCAGGTCAGATCCCGTTGTCATTGAGAGCGGAGATTTTTTTTCGCAGCGGGATAAAATTCGTTTCATCCTAAACCGCATCTTGAGGGTCATTCGTGTCTCCCTCGTTGTCGTCTTATTTACTTACGATTTGATGTTCTTCTTAATTTCCTAGCCCCCGCAGATCATGAGTGTAACTCATCCATCGTTGGTAGTAGCACAGACTAACAGACATAACACTATGAGGGAATTCCCTCAAAAAACATCGATCCGACAATTTTCCCAGAACACTAGCTTCACCTTTTATTCACAGTCCCAAACACTCATTTACTGGTGGGTTACCCCTCAGGTTTGGGAACAATTTTTCACTAGTGGTCTATCCCCCATATGCTTGTTCATATGTCAGTGGCGCCATAATTTCAAATGTGGCCACAGTCCCAACTACAAATATATTTAAAATGACCGTTAAAGCGGGCGAAGCTTTGTTTTTGAGTGTTATGTCTGTTAGTCTGTGGTAGTAGCTTCTTCACCGGTAGTGTTGGTTGATAAGTTTGATCTAAGACAAGACGAGACAACTGACTTCTTATTTTTGGTTTTCTTACTTTTTTGTGCCTTGCTGAATAATTGATGACAGTTGACTGTATGCGGCTAGCGATATTGGCAGTGCAGCCAATTACTTTTTCATCTTTAGATATGTTGCTATAATATACAATGTCCTTTTCATTAACCCTTTCATGATCAACTTTTTCCTAGTGCATGTAGGGTTTCAAAACTATTTTTCCCTGAGAACGGTGAGATCAAAAAACACGAAAAGCCTTTTTTCATAAAGATAGGTGCTTCCCTTGCAGTGCTAGAAGCTGCTCAATTTTTACCTTTCAATGCTCAATACAATTCTCCTAGAATATTTACATTACCTTGCCTGGAAAATGTAGCCAAAGACAGTCAAAATTGATAAGTCTCTTATGTTTTCAAAAATATTGCACGATAACGAAGATATATGAAAAATTCATTGTCCGTCGTCAACGTAAACTGTCCCTGGCAGACTGCTCCATCGGAATCCAATCAGACTAACTGCAATAATTTCAGTTGTAGAGCTGTTCCTTGTAACTGTTAATGCTCAAATAAAAGGAAATAATCAAATTTCTTAGTCTTACTTCTTTTTGTGAGCAAATCTTGTCTCAAACTAGTTATAGCTGTTTAAAAACGTTGTTGTCCACAAACAACATGGGCATGAATAGGTTAACAAACATTGCGCCATATCAAACACTACATATTTCTAGCAAATCTGGCCCGCATATCGTATCAGACCGCACGAACAAAACTAACATTCATAAATCTATTCGATTCACCCTTCCGCCATCTTGCCATGTGAACGATTCGTTACAGAACAGTCTGCAGACTACGCACTTTTTATTTAAGGAGTTCAAAAGCAGAAGTTCGTAAGTCTTTTAGTTTTTCCTAAAAATTTACAAATGGTGCTGGATTTTTCGCCGATTCCAGGTGAAGGTCCCCGTAACAGATTTACATGTCGTTTTCGATTGAGAATTTAGACACTACCCAAGTAACCACTAAGCCGTGAAAATGGCATCATTTCGGTTCTATAGTCGCTTATAGATCAAGGGTAGCAGAGCTTATAGGTTCAATATCGTACTTCAGTGCTGCTTAAAGGCCACATTTGTCGAAATATTCGACTGATATACTGCCAACTCCTACTTTTTCCACCGCGCCTATGGAGACATGTCAAAACAATTGGGTAGAACCCCTTGGTTGAAAAAAAAAAACGAAACAAAAAAAGTTTTTTTTCTCGTCCTTTCTTTCAAGATCTTTCTGTCGCATGCGCCGTGTGATTTTTTTTTTTTTGCAGTACGGCGTACGTTCCAGGCTCGAACTTCTGCCTGCCTGAAGATTTGGAAGTTACTTTGCTCCAGCGCGCTTGACGTTTGATCCATTTGGGAGTTGGCTAATCTAACTGATATTTGGCGTTCTTAAATTGAGAGATTTCTGTTGTGATTATACCTATAATTGGGTGCAAGGTTTTGATCATATTTTTTAAAATATCATTAGATGTACACTGAATTGAAACAAATCATCGCAATGTACCATATCATTTTATGGCTTGGAGGTTTTGTGCCCTTTAATTTGTTTTCGACGACATGCCCAAAACTTGGAAGCTGATAAGGTTTCCTATGCTTACAATGTATCTCATATCACATTTGTTTTGATTTGGAATTTATTATTTAGAGTAATGGAAATGTCAACTATTAAAATGGCATCGGTGACTACCGTATCTGGCTTACAGCTATAAGGTTTATGAGCTTTACAATAGAGCCTCATATACCCATATACGACCAGTTTTAATGCTTAAAATTCGTAGTGCTTATAAGCATTAGCAAAGCTTTTATAAAGCTTATGGACATTTGCAAAGCTTGTATAGTACCTATAAGCATCGGAAGCTGTTATAAGGTGAATATAATGCTTGCTTTAGTGCTTAGTGGTTACTTGGGTAACCCAGGTTAGTTGCTTCGAACAAACGTTTTTAATGGAACTGAGTTGGGTTCTTGCAAAACAGCGGTGGTGTGAGCGAAACCAAATATATTTCAGGTTGAAACCCAACTCGGTTTTCAGTTCAGTGACGCATAACCTAGGTTCGAAATTGGTTTCAAATAAACTGGTTTCAAACAAGCAGTTAGGTTCGAAACTGAGTTAGTTTCTGCCTCGAGCAAGAACGATAATAAAAACGCAGAATCACTGGATAATGACTCGACATCTACATATTTTGTTTTCTTTTTATACATAGGTCAGTGACATTCTAATCATACACGAGAATAGTAAATTTGAATATTGCAAATACGCTAACAGGCTAACGTCACAAATTCACATATAAATACAAATGTTCTTCAAAAAGAATTCGAAAAGATTTTGATTCATATGAATTCTATTGACAGGTATTCAATCGGAAGGAAACTAATATATGAATGGCAAACAAATGATTAATATGTCGAGTCTTTATTCAAATATTCAGCGTTATTTAATATATTAAATATTTACGATACAGAATTGACGAATACCAATAATATTATTAGACAACTTGCATTGATCATTATCCCAACATTGCGAAATGGGCCCTGTGGTAACGAAAACAGTATCCCATTAGTCAAATTCGAAGACTCATCGTAACTTTTGCCTGAACAGCAGTCACGAATTTTGCAACCGTTCGTGGTGTAGGTTTGGAGACTGTGAGCTGGAATTTATTTTCCTATCGTGGTTATCATAAGTAGTTTCTGGTCAGGGTTGTTCGTAATGTGCCGTGTGTTGACAGAACAGACACGTAATAGCCTGTCCTTGATGTGTGTGGAGTTCTCTGTGTAACGACTAATGGTGCTACCTAGAAAAACTCTAGTAAGAGAACTGCGGAGAGAAAAACAGCATTTTTGGCAACACGTCCAATGTTATAAGGATAGGCAATGTTCGATTGGATTCGTTATTTGACAGCTAAACGCTAATCCAATCGATCCAAAATGGAGTCTCCGCAGTTCTCTTTCTAGAGTTTTTCTAGTGCTACCACATTGTTTTATCCTGCACGGTAAGGTAAGAGGTAATGGGTTGGCCCAACCGTGTTCTCGCCAGAATAACATCCTTTGGAATACTTTTTTTGAAAAGTAGTTCCTGCTTGTGTCTTGGGGATTTCTTCAAAATACGACGTAGAGGACTTCTTCGAAATACGACACAAATTTTTAATGATCAATTCTGGATACACATGTGATAAAGCTATAATGCAAATGAGAGCCTCTCTGTGTTGACTTTCTCTTTCGATTATTATGGCGTCATCATAAAACTTTCCGACATTGTTTCAACAAATATCGAAAGACTCTGATGTTATCTAGCTTGTTATGCTAAGATTTAAGGAGCGAACATAAAAACGGCCTAGTTATTGACGGAAGAGAAAGTAAATAAAGAGAGACTCATTTGCGTTATGCCCATTCACATGTTTATCTAGAACTTGCAAGTAAGCAGTGCCAGATTATGTAACTTGGTCATATGCGAATAAACCGGAAGCCGATGATCACCGTGTTTGGCCGAGGTATAACGTTTCGTTGCCGAATCTGACGACCCTTAAGAGGGAACATCTCTCGTTAACCCGGGGGAATCCAGGAAGAGGAGAACTCTAGCCTCCCCTAGACTACCTCGTAAGGGTCTCTCAAGATGTCATCCTCTGAGAGTGAGCCAACAACATCTAATAAATCCAACGGAAGTGCTACCAAAAATCCGAAGCAAGTTGCTCCAGGGCTTGGAAACTTTAATTCTACCCAAGAGTACCCACCACTTCCAGGGACACCAGAAACCCCAAGTGTCCCTCTTTTTCAAACAGACACTCAGTCCAGTAATGGACCAATGGAATTTTCTGACATCGTGGACTTAATTTTCACAGCTTTCAATGTTACTGATCCTCTTAAAAGCCTTCTGATACGTTTTCTCCCTAAAGTGCAAACATTTTTGAAGCAGTTGACTACTAAATGGCCCCTCCTTGCAGCGATCGTATCCTTCGATGGCTAAGTCATCGAACGAGGTCACCGATTCGATCACTGTTCTACAGTGGAACAGCAGAAGTATCCTCCCGAAAATCGATTCCTTTAAATTTTTACTAAATAGTTTAAAATGTGATGCTTTCGCATTATGTGAAACTTGGTTAACTTCCGATATAAATCTCAACTTCCACGACTTTAATATAATTCGTCTGGATTGAGAAAACCCCTATGGAGGAGTACTTTTGGGGATTAAAAAGTGCTATTATTTCAAACGAATTAAGCTCCCTTCGACACCAGGCATTGAAATTGTCGCTTGTCAAATTCTAATCAAAGGCAAAGACCTTTGCATTGCTTCCATCTACATTCCTCCTAGAATTTCGGTAGGGCACCGAACGCTTTGTAATATCACGGAATTCTTACCGGCACCGCGGCTAGTTCTGGGAGACTTTAACTCGCACGGTACGGTATGGGGCTGTCTTCATGATGATAATAGACCAACATTAATCCAAGATCTTTGCGACAATTTCAACATGACCATCTTAAACACGGGAGAAATGACGCGGATTCCTACACAACCAGCACGCGCAAGCGCGTTGGACTTATCGTTATGCTCGACATCGCTACAGTTAGATTGCATGTGGAAGGTGATCCCTGATCCCCACGGTAGCGATCATTTGCCTATCGTGATTTCAATTGCTAACGGTTCAAGATCATCAGAAACTATCAATGTCTCGTATGACCTCACACAGAACATAGATTGGAAGATTTACGGGACCGCGATATCCGTTAAAATCGAATCCACTCAAGAACCTCTTCCGGAGGAAGAGTACGGAAAGGCAAAGGGACGAACGATTGCCTTGCGTTGCTTTCTACAGATAGCAAAGAGCAGATGGCATCAGTCTTCTTGGATATTAAGGGGGCTTTTGATTCAGTTTCTCTCAATATTCTGTCAGAGAAGTTGCACCAGCATGGTCTTTCACCAATTTTAAATAACTTTTTGCTAAACCTGTTGTCTGAAAAGCACATGCACTTTTCGCATGGCGATTTAACAACATTGCATTTTAGCTACATGGATCTTCCCCAGGGCTCATGTCTAAGTCCCCTACAATTTTTACGTGAATGACATTGACGATTGTCTTGCCAATTCATGCACGCTAAGGCAACTTGCAGACGATGGGGTGGTCTCTGTTACAGGGCCCAAAGCTGCCGACTTGCAAGGACCATTACAAAATACCTTGGACAATTTGTCTGCTTGGGCTCTTCAGCTGGGTATCGAGGTCTCTACGGAGAAAACTGAGTTGGTTGTCTTTTCTAGGAAGCACGAGCCGGTGCAAACCCAAGCTTCTATTAATAGGTGCAACGATCAATCAGGTTTTCACATTTAAATATCTCGGGGTCTGGTTCGCTCTAAAGGTACCTGGGGATGTCACATTAGGTATCTGAAACAGAAATGCCAACAAAGGATCAATTTTCTCTGGACAATAACTGGAACATGGTGGGGTGCCCACCCAGGAGACCTGATCAGGTTATACCAAACAACGATATTGTCGGTGATGGAGTACGGGTGTTTCTGTTTCCGCTCCGCTGCGAACATACACTTCATCAAACTGGAGAGAATCCAGTATCGTTGCTTGCGTATTGCCTTGGGTTGTATGCACTCGACCCATACGATGAGTCTCGAAGTGCTGGCGGGCGTTCTACCGCTGAAAAATCGATTTTGGGAACTCTCATATCGATTACTCATCCGATGCGACATCTTGAACCCGTTGGTGATTGAAAACTTCGAGAGGCTAGTCGAGCTTAATTCTCAAACCCGATTTATGACCTTGTACTTCGACTACATGGCACAGAGCATCAATCCTTCTTCGTATAATCCCAACTGATACTTTTGATTCTACTGTGTTCTTCGACACATCCATGAAGGAAGAGATTCGTGGAATCCCGGACCATGTACGCCCACAAGTGATCCCCAATGTATTTTATAATACATTCCGAGAAGTCGACTGCAACAAAATGTTTTACACCGACGGATCAAATCTCGATGGGTCCACTGGCTTCGGTATCTTCAATGATGATGTCACCGCTTCATTCATGCTCGATGATCCTGCTTCAGTTTACGTCGCCGATTTAGCCGCTATTCAGTATGCCCTTGGGATCATCGACACATTGCCCACAGATCACTACTTCATCATTTCGGACAGTCTCAGCTCTATCGAGGCTCTTCGTGCGGTGAAGCCTAAAAAGCAATTCCCGTATTTTCTGGGGAAGATACAGGAGTCTCTGCGCAAGTTATCTGAAAAATCTTACCAGATTACCTTTGTTTGGGTCCCCTCTCATTGCTCTATCCCGGGCAATGAAAAGGTCGACTCTTTAGCAAAGGTGGGCGCATTAGATGGTGACATATACGAAAGACCAATCTGCTTCGAAGAATTTTTTAGTATATGTCGTCAGAGGACACTCAACAGTTGGCAAACCTCGTGGAGCAATGGGGTGCTTGGACGATGGCTACATTCAATTATCCCAAAGGTATCAAGAAAGCCTTGGTTCGGGGGGATGGATGTGGGTCGAGATTTCATATGTGTAATGTCCCGGCTTATGTCCAACCACTACACATTAGATGCGCATTTGCGGTGTATTGGGCTTGCAGAGAGTAGTCTGTGCGCTTGTGACGAGGGCTATCACGACATCGAGCACGTTGTCTGGGTATGCGCCGGGTATTGTGACGCAAGATCTCAGTTAAAGAATTCCCTTCGGGCCCGAGGTAGACCGTCCAATGTTCCAGTTCGTGATATTCTGGCAATCCGCGATTTCCCCTATATATCCCTTATTTATACCTTCATAAAAACGATAAATATCCCAATTTAGCCCCTCTCTTTTATTTCTCGTTTTTAGAAGTTTCCTCCTGCCTTGTGGAACCGATCAGCTCCAGAGTGCCACTATGTAACCGCCGTCGCCCTTACCACTACGGAAACTGAAGCGAGAGCGACTCGAGGTCCGATGACTCTTGAAGGATTCTCTGCGGGTCCGAAGTATACCATCCGCCAATCCGACCTACTAGACCGAGGCGCTAATTTATTTCGCTGATCTCCCGTTTGCCCGAAAGTTGCAAGTTTTGCTTTTCTCTCCCGGTCACCATATACGCCTTCTCTCCCCTGTCCTTGATACAACTGCTGCTACACTGATGTGGAAATAAGCCCCCTTCTGAATATCTTGACCAAGCATAAGCTTCGTTAAAAAAATCAAACTTGTGTTCTGTATTCCTAGTTTTAAGAGAGCTGTCATTTTTACTCTTTGTTTAAACTATTGTCCTTCATCTTGTAAATATAATTGTATCCCTAGTTTTAAGACATCTGTGAAATTTCTCATAAATATTTGTTCCCTCTTTTTTGTACCAAACTAAATTGTTAGTTTTCAGATAACTGTAAAATATTTCGTAAAAAACTACTCCCCCTCTTGTATATCAAACTGAATTCCTTGTTTTAAAATTTTTCATAAAAAAAAAATCTTTTGCCCCCTCTCTTGTATATAAAATCTTATTTCTAGTCTTAAAATAGCTGTAAAATTTCTCTCTTTTATAAAAAAAAAATATTTCAGCATTATAACCTCCTAGTTTTAAGATATTCAAAATGTAAAAACAAAAGAATTAGGCACCGCCAAGCTAACGCATTTGTGCCTATCAAATAAACGAAATGAAAAAAAAAAGCAAATAAGAGAACCATCTCATAGTTAACAAGGTATTCAAAAAAGCGAAATGAAAATTAAAGTTTTCCTCTTTATTTTTCTTTAAATAAGAATACTACAACCAAAAGGCCCAACGTTATAAGTCTGCCTAGCTCACATATTTTGATTCCTAAGCCCAGAAGACGAGCAGTCCGATCGTGCGGCAAACAGTTTTAACGAAAACCGACAGCCTAATGAGTCCCATCCGTTCTAGCTGCCCCATTCTTGCACTATCCATTCCCACGTACGATCTCTATTCCACCGGCTGGCAGACTGGCTTTCACCTTTTCCCAGCAATATCTAACACACATATGCATGTTAATGGGAAAACAGCGTTACAAAAAAAGTTTTCCTGTTGCATTTCGCACTCATTGTGTCTAATTAAGCAATTTGAAGGTTCAAAGATTGTACAGGGCAGGAAGCCTACGGGAGAAGACAATCCGATGGTGCGCGCTGTCACGCGATCCCCTGCAAATGGACTTGAGTCGGCAATTTTCTAGTTCATTTATTAATTCAATCCTGACAAATGAATTGAACAAATAAAGCGGTTTTGTGCGACGACGTAGAGGATGGAAGTTACATAACCTCGTATACTAACCAGCGGTGGGGTCCGCTAAACTGATTAATCACATTTAAAATTGACAGCAAACAGGCTAATACACGATGTTCAGGGATATCCGATTCAATCGACAAGTTACATTTGAATAATCGATTGATAATGTTTGTTGGTCTCGAATTATAATTGATTCACTCTAACTAAGCAGGAATTGAAACGAATCTGGAATCTGGAATGAGTGTGTGTATTTGACAGACGACGGCTAAAAGTTTGCAAAGTACATATCTCCCTCCTCACCGAGCTGTCCTTTCCGGCTTTTGTAGCGTGCGTGTCGGTAATGGGGCGCAGCATGTCTACCCACAATAAAAAAGAATACCTTATTACCGACAGCTTGCATTCTGCAACAGAGTATCTTTGCACGGTACAAGTTTCTTGGGTAGGTCATGGATGGGCTGAACACGTTATGCTAGTGACATGCCGGTAGAAGGAAGTTCGTGATTTGAGAAGTTTAGAATAGTTCATTGTCGCTATTACTGTGAAGTAGTAGATAAGCAACTGTTTGTAGCCTCGTGGATATTTATCGTAGCTAACATTGAGTAGAGATCAATGTTCAATATCTTCCAAATATTCTGCATCTTTCATATCTTTTGATCCAAATCCTTCTGAATTTCCCTAATCTTTTACATCTACAACCTATGAATTTTATTAATCCTTTCGATTTTTTAGTCATCTACATCTTCTAAATCTTCTGAGTCTTCATAATCTTCTTATCTTTTATTTCTTTTAAATTTTCTAAATCTTCTAACTCTTCGAAATCTAATTCTTCCAAATCTTTTAAATCTTCTAAACCTTCATAATCTTATGGATCTTCTAAATTTCCTCAATAGTCTGAATTTTTAACTCTTCTAAATCTTCTAAATCTTCTGAATCTTCTGAATCTTCTAAATCTTCTAAATCTTCTAAATCTTCTAAATCTTCTAAATCTTCTAAATCTTCTAAATCTTCTAAATCTTCTAAATCTTCTAAATCTTCTAAATCTTCTAAATCTTCTAAATCTTCTAAATCTTCTAAATCTTCTAAATCTTCTAAATCTTCTAAATCTTCTAAATCTTCTAAATCTTCTAATTCTTCTAAATCTTCTAAATCTTCTAAATCTTCTAAATCCCCTAAACCTCCTAAATCTTCAAATTTTATTACATCTTAACATTTTAAAATCCCTCTAAGTTTTCTAAATCTACATAATCTATTCAATTTACTAAATCTTCAAATCCAATCTAATCTTGTAAGTCAAATTACTTTGACTTTGAAAACGCTTGCCCTGAAATGTGTTCAATTTCTAACCCCAAAACAAAACGCAACAATTTATGTGCGACATTGTTGCTGCACCTGTTTCTCGTTTTCGGTTAGTCCCGTGGCCACTACCAGTTCAGTCAGTAGGGGAACTGGGAACGCAAAGTTTGCAAAAGTAAACCACAGATTCCATCCAGAAGCCGAAACTATAGCGCCGTAGGGTGTTGCTATGCCCGTTGGCACCGCTCTGTACTTTTTCAGTACCACAGTTGATCGGTAATACCAAAAAAAAAAACGCAGTATTATTCCGAAATGACTTCCGGATCCAGGAAACGCGGGGTGGATTGAAGAGACGTATGGGGTCGGCTGCCATTGACATGCGAAAAGTTTACTTGGTTTGGAAACACTTGTTGCAACCAGTTGCACCAATTTACTGTTACAAAGTGAAAAGGTTGGTACGGAAGCTTTGCCGAACGAGATGTGTGTTAATAGTAATGCTTGGAGTGGTCTTGGGAAGTTGGAGGCTGGTTGCGTTGGTCCAGAATAGTTGCATGTTTGCAACTTCCTAATGGTAGGTATATACAGTGCTATGCAAATTATTTCACACACACACACTACTTGGGGATCTGTTTTTCTCCACCTGGCCTGCCATATGTAAAACTGTCAATCAATTTAAACATTTGAAATAGATCACCTAAAGTAGCTTTAAGCCTCTGTAAAACTTAGTGGAGAACAATCTAAAAAAAAATCTCCATTATTTCAATGCTATCTACATAAGTGCTACCACTCCCCCCTATGAGAATTTTTCATTGGTTATATGGGAATTTGCTGTGTGGTCGCACTCTTCAACCCATAACTTCGGAACCAGAAGTACAATCAACAAAAAATTCAATAGTAGCCGATGGGAAGGTTGTACCTTTCATTTGAGACTAAGTTCGTGCAAATCGGTCCAGCCATCTCTGAGAAACAGAGGTGAGATTTTTTTCCACATACACACATACACACACAGACATTTACCGATCTCAACGAACGAACGACCCTCCGGGCCGGGATTAGGTTGACGATTTTTAGAGCGATTGCATAACCTTTCTATATAAGAAAGGCAAACAGGGTTAAAAATCACAGGGGAAAAAAGAAATTGAAGAAAATTACAAATATATAAATGAGGCAAAAAAACTGAAAATGGAAAGGTGAAATTAAAGAAGCCAACAAGAGAAAGCAAAAAAGGAAATTAGGAAACGGGAAAAAAAGCACAATGTAAACTAGACAACGGGAAAAGGATATAGAGAAAATAAAAATAATCGGGAAAAATTGCAGTAAAAAAGAAAGAAAAAGAAAATGAAACAAACAAAAAAACACAATCGCAAATTTTGTGGGTTGAAAAAAGAAGAGATATAAAAAGAAGGAAAAAGTCAAGAAATTGGAAATGGGAGGATAAAAAACTAAAACTAACATAGCAAAAAAAAAATGTTGTGTTAGGGAACGTTCACTTTTCGTTTTCACGCAAAGAAAAATATGAAAGAGAAAAAAGAAAAACATTGAATTAAAAAGATAGAATGCAGAAAGGAGCGAAAAAAATAAAGAAAAAACATAAGAAAAATTCAGGAAAAAAAGAAAAAGGGGACAAAAAATAACAGATGGAGCACAGAAAACTGAAAAAAGAAACGAAAAACAAAAAGGAAACAAGGAAACAGAAAGAAAAAAATGAGCTTAGCAAAACAAAAATCGAAAAAGGCAGAAAATGGGAAAACAAATAATATAGGAAGTGCGGGAATCAAATACAGTTTGAAATACAGTGAAGACCCGATTTTATTAACGCCCGATTTTATCAGCTTCATACGAAAATTGATAGTTTATCGTTCGATGTGCGCTAGCAGACGAACCAAGCTGCATTCGAGTAAATCCTTTCTTGAGCATATCAATCAATAAGTAAGAAAAATGATAAATCGATTGAGAAAAATAAATTAAAAGGAACTGAGAAAGTGGCAGACGTGTACATGGAATGAAAAAAAGTAAAAAAAAAACAAGCAAAAAGATAAGTAGAGAAAGAGTTTAAAAAAACAAAGATCAAAAAGAAAGAGAAAATCTTGGAATTGAGCGAATGGAGGAAATAGGCAAAAAAACAGGAACAAAAAGGAACGTGCATAAAAATAAAGCAGACAAAACAGAAGAAATGAAAAGAGAGAAATGATAGAAAAGATAAACTGCAAGAAGAATAAAACTAAAAACCCATAAATAGAATAAAAAAATAAAAAGAAGAAAGAAGAAAAATGAGCAAATGAAACAAACATAAAATCTTAAAAATATTAGAAATTGAAAAAAACATTAAAATAAACACAAAAATAAAAAGCAAAAATAAAAAGAAAATAGGTAAAATACTTAAAGCAATCGGCAAACTGGAATCTCTGTCCACGATGATCTTTTCCGTTTATTTTCTATGGCGAAAAAACAGGAAATAATGGAACAAAAGCTCGAATTCACCCATAATATGTAACAACAAATTAAATAATCCACTTTGTGCATGAATTACTCAATACCTATCCACAAAATAATATGAATATTGCAGTAAGCGTACACTATATCGGCTCGTAGTATTTTTACTGATAGTAAAATTTCAAGTTTTAACCTGTAAAATTACGATCCGAAACTCGGTGCGTTTTTGATGGACACCACTCAGGATAACTTTATTTATGGCTCTTTTCGGAATGGCCCAGTTAGGAAGAAGGGTATGTAAAGTGACCAAATGCTTGTCGGTTTGAGTCCCATTATCATTACTGGATATCATTCTTTTCAAATGACACTAACAATTTTCATATCGCACATAACATTCCGCTATATTTGAAGAATGCTATTTGTTACATCGAAATCAATGGCGATACACAGGTTTCTTGGGCGTAAGTGTGCGTGGATGATCGCGATTGCATGTTCACCTTTGTGTACCATGGCGAGTGGCTGGAGCGTTTGTATGTGAACGTGTTCGATTGCGATTTCGCATGTCGCGTGTGATAGCGCGTATGTGACTTCGCTTCAGCTTGAGCTTGTGCGACCACCCCTGGCTGCTACTCCGTTATCGATCGGGACTAGCCGAAGTTGCACAGGGAATCAGTAGATAATTATGCTTGGGAGTAGCGAAACATCTTTCAATGTGCAACTCCTGGTAATCCTAAAGTGTTTCTGAACAATACCGGCGCCGGCCAGGCCCGAACGTAGATCGCGGAAGGAAAGGGAAGGAATTGGTTAGTCCGATACTTGCTTTTTGCTAGAGGCCGTATATACTACTGCGCACTCCACAAGTATCACGGGAGGAGGATATTTTTGTTAGTAGAGCATAGAAGTTGGATATACTTCTTCTTTACCGACGCCAGAGAGGTGATTCCATTACCTGGACTAGATATCGATCCACCAATTTCATGGACCGGGGACCAACGGATTTACTTCCCTTCCGAAGGAAGACGTGACCACAGATTTTTTCACCTCAGAAAAATCTCAACGACCTCGGCTGGAATTGAACCCAGGCTAACTGGAATGAGTGGCGGTCACGCTTACCACTCAACCACCGGCGCCGTCATGTAATAGCGCGTATGTGACTGCGCGTGTATAAATTTTGTGTTTTGTCAGGCTTTTCATATGTTTTCGACATTACGATAAGTCGTCCGGACCTATATAACGGGTGTAAAAGAGAAACAGATCGAATAATAGACAGTTCCAAAGCAACCAAAAGTTCGTATAAGGGAGCTGCATAAACTTCTCGTTTTAAGTAATCTTGCGATACGTTTTATGTTCTAATAGCGGCTTAAGCAGCTTGAAAGTTTGCTAAGAACTTTAGGTGAACTTTAAAGTGTGCTTTTTAAGTATTATCCGAACTTCTGGTTGCTTGGGTTGGAGCAGCAACCATGAAACCGGTAAAAAAAATCCCACTCTGCTGGCTGGATTCGAACCTAGCCTCCATTTGCAACTGCGGGCAGCACTATACCTGGTCAACTTCTCTGCCAATTTCTCGCTATGGTCGAATCCTTCCGGTCAAACGAATTTTTTATGGGTTAGCTGTTCACCTCTGTTTTTCTGTTAAAATACATTGGTGCTCTTACCAGGGGAATAATTTCGTTTAGAAAGTACAGAGACGAAATTCGATTCTGAGCTATTTTTTCTGAATGCTAGATAAGAGGGTGAGGGGATGAAATGGAGTGACTGAGTCATGTAGACATTAGGGCGAATGGATGCTTCCGTTACTTTACTAGATGTATCTCTTATTATTTCTTGAAAGTATGCTTTCAGTTAGATGTTCGTATACCTTTTTTGTTTCATTAGCAGTTTTTGCGAGTTATATTGTACCAAGCGTGATGTGCCACAACCAGGAGTGCCACATTAGAATCTATGTTTCAGCCAAAAAATTCTTTTTACTATCTGTGATGCCCAAAATAGAAAAAAAACTGTAAAATTTGCAAAACATCTTGTGGAAAATTGTAATATTTTCTAGTATCTGTAGAAATTTGTTAAATTTCCATCAAAATGCAGAAAAAAAAGCTGTCATCTGTAAAAAAATCTGTGACCAAAAATTTCCCTGCCACCAACTCAGCGCGCTGCGACTACCGTCCATAAATCTGTGATCGCTGCTATGAATTGGTTTACTCGTATCTAGAGTCTATACTTTACTTAGGTCCAAACGATCAGTAGTGAAGTCAGGGAACACACGGTACTCCGATTTTTTGATAGATCTTTGCATTCCTTTTGTGCAGTGAATCTTTTCGGATTATAAACCTTTTTAGGCTTTATAATCAGTTCGGTCTAATGACACTCGCTCTAATGACTCATTTTAACAATTTAGTTAATGTTTTTTCTGTCCAATGTCCATCGAATGACTTTCAGCCTAATGATCGGACTGCTTAAATCAATTTAGACTGACTTGAACAGTTTAGTAATTTTAAACGGATGATGCGAACCTGCACGAAAAATACATCACTCACACCACCACACTCATCAAGGTTGCAGATATGAATCACTATTATGCGAAAGTATGTACTAGCCTTGTTGCATAGTGCTTACTGAAAGTTTGCTAGACAATCATAGCGCGAGCGAGCAATTTCAATGTTACTCTTCTTACACACATTAAAAACTTGACGTTGACGTCAGCTCTCAGTGTCAGTACTTCCAACTGATCGAAACTCCGGTGAGAAGAAATTTCGCAACATACCTGTATAGATTTGCGTGCAAGACTGTATTGCACACAAGTGTTCACATAAACGAAACCCCCTGTCTGTCAGTATTTAATAAATGAGATTCATAAATCCGACATTGGATTTTCGAACACGCACTTGCCTGATTGAGAAAAAGATTAATCACATAATGAATATGTAAAACTATCACTCCTACTGGCCTTTTGCCTCCACCCAGCCATCTCGGAAACCGTCCCGCAGGCTTCTGTCAAGACAACGTGTCACTTAAGTGCAGCCTGCCTTTTCGTAAGCCATAAATCGCGCAAAAGTAAACCCCTGAGGTGATCTCCACACGCGGGAACTCGAACAGCAACACGGTGGGATCGAATATTATCATCGTCCAGGGAGGAAAAAGTTATCCTGCACTAGCAATCGTCAATTTTTCATTTTCATTAAGTACCTACAAAGAAGTACAATACAAATCGAAATAATCAATCATATCCTCGGTAAAACAAGGCCACGCAGACAGAATCGGCTGAGACCGAGCGAAGACCAGATCACGTTTCCTACCCCGTTCGAAAATCTGCAACTCCTCGGAAACTGCTTGGTAGTCGAAGTCGAATGCAAACTTTTCAACGATCCGGGAGTGAAGCCACAATTCCTGTTAGCCGATACATTACTTGGGTTTTAGATCAACTGGGGTATTGTGAAAAAATGCAAATCAAATTGCCCATCAGAAAAGAACGATCGATGTGACCACAAATAAATCCAGCCACATCGTCAAGAGTGCAAGGGTACGTACAAAGGAGCAGAAAAAATCAACATTATTAACATCATTACCATCGAGTGCGAGCAGCAGAAATGATCAAATCATTTATGCTGCCGACTGATCGCTCGCTTGTCTGGGGCCTAGTGAGATTTTCACCGGCAACGTCTTCATAGTTTGATCTCAACTGTGGTAGCACTGTTTTGGTAGTGGCACGTTGGAAAACGGGCTAACCGGGAGGGAAGCGCCACCGGCGTCGGACCGTGAAAATACATTCTCCCACAAATCTCGAGCCGATCGTAGTTCGCTGACAGATTGTGCCATCGTTTCGGATGAATGCCAATGACTTTATTCCCATCCGAGGTGCAGACATTTGTTCTTCGAAGTCATCATTACGAGCGATTGTGTTTACGGCTTCATCACGAGGACCGGTGGGAGACTCGAGTTGGCACTAGCTCTACCATCCGCGCGCGGGTGTCGTTTCGAAGGTGCTCAGACACATTGAATAAAATAAATTATAAAATAGCCGCATTGCCAGCACCCGTACCCCACCTACCTGAGGAGATTCATCACATCCGACAGTCCATTCTCCGGTTCGGAAGTGATGGATGGATTGATGGTAGTACGGAGGTCTTCAAAGCGGATTGAATGGTTATTAAGTTCTCATGCATTTCTTTCGATTAGATTTAAAGTCTTTCAATATTTATTGGTAATTCCTCCGGTTCCCATGTCGCGGGATGTCCTCCCCGCGACACAATTGGTTAGGAGTGGTGCGTGTCATACGTCTGCACCTTTGGTGCGTTCGGGTTGCGTGAATTTATTAAAAAGTTTCAAAACTATAACCTCATGCTTGCACCCATCCAGCCAATCAATTGTTTGGCTAAAATTAAATACTCCATAAACGGTTTTTGTATCCTTGCAAGTCGCTAAAAAACGCACTTCCAGTGCGTTGGCTGCGGCGAACATGATTGGAATTGCGTACGGACTCCCACCCCGACGCATCATTTCCCTCTGTTCCACAATATCGGACATGAATCAATCAATGTTCGCATATTGGAAAGACGACCCCCGAATCGGCGAACACCGACCGGCACCGAGCCCGAGGCAGATTTGACACCGCAACGCAATAATGCACTTTGACCCGTAGGTGCACAGTTGCAGTTGTTCAAAATAACCTACAACAAAACTGCCGCATTATCGAAGCAATTATCACCCGTCAGTCATTTAGTGCGCTGTTGCAGCATATAGAATCTCCGCGGACCGCACATCCAATTCTATCTCGGTTAGCTGGCCGAGCGTTGAATTGGCACGCGGTCGATGAGATCGGTTCGACGATGGGACGCGACGGGACGGGACGGGCGAAAATCTGCAGATTATTCGTTCGCACGTGACAACAATACTGCGAAAACAAATCAAACAATTGATTGAACGGGGTGAAACAAAAAAAAGTCAATTGTTTTCAACAGCCACTGTTGAGCCCTGTCGACACCTGCAACATCCAAATAAAATGTAAAAATAATTTGCCACTATTAATGAGTTATACACCATTGACTGGCCCGATCGGGTCCCCCCTCCTGCGAATAGGGGTTCAACTCAGTTATTTTATTTAGCATCGAAATCGGTTCACGGGGTGGGGTGTTAATTGTGTCGAGCGGGTGGAACGAAGTAACTTGGAAAACTGAATTGAATGATAATAAATTGGTATAAATGTATTTTGGAACAGTGGAATGGATTGGACAAAATATGCGGACGCTTTACAAGGTTGTATGCGGACTGTTTGTGAAGTAACGATATAAAAATAAACTGGAAATGGGAAAAGCCAGGGGTATAACGAGAACAGATTATCAAACAGTCAGTAAAAGTTAGATAGTTAGGGACACGCTGTATTTGATATAGTTTTTTTGCAACTTTTCTTGGACAAAGGGTACAAAATCAAAACAAACATGTTCTGCACCTAACGTATGCGGAACAAAATTTGGACAAAATTTAAAAGGCAATTTTTTGTAGAAAAATCTTTATAAGGTGTTCTCTCTATATGAAAATATTTGTCAGCTCTTAATGTAGATAAAAATTTGAACCGATTCGAGAAGCTTTACGACAATTTTTAGGAATTTTTTGCAAAGTTGATATTGACATTTTCTTGACTTCTTTCTTAACCCTAGAACGTTGCACTTGCGTTTTCCACCCTAGAACGTTGCACTGGGGTATAAATGTACCCACGCTTTGATCAACATTTTCGCAGGTAATTGTAACGAGTCACATTTCCACTGACAGCACGAAACCTGACAAAACGCTAACGGCAACCGTACACTGGGGTACAAATGTACCCCACGTCAACTTTGACACCTGCTTCCACGAAGGCTGTAGGCAAACTGGCTATACCACCCTTTCCTACTCTTACTAGGAACTCTAAATTGAATCGTGGTTAAGGTCCCAGGACGATAAATGCCAAATTCTTACGACTACCATTTGCCAGTGCTACTTCACAATCTACTCAAACTAGTCCACGGCGGTGGCCTACTCCTATGAAGAAATTTCCCGATGTCGAGAGTTCTCTCGGAACCGTTATCTCGATGCAGGTCGGTCAGATGCAATGGTCACCACTGCGATTACGGGCGAAGGAAGACTTCCGGTTCTCAGGTGCCCCGACGACCTATCATCGACGATACGTGTGCTCAGTTTAGTCTTCGGCGGTGGCTCTAGCATAGTTGGAACGTGTCCGCTGGTCTTCTTTATCTCTCTTCAGCAGGCTGTCTTGTCGAGTGCCAAGGTCGGTACTTCCGATTCATCGGTGCCTCGACGACCCTAAGCCCTGTACTGCTACGTTGCTAGTCGTTCCCCATGCTGATCGGAGATTTGTGCCTTCCATCATGCAAGTCCTGCGTGTTTGAGCACCGATGTGGAGACGCTCGCCAGTAGTCACTTTTCACTGCTGCTGATCGCCGAATTGTTGGGGATGATTTGAGATAGTACCGAGTTTACTTTTACGGCCTTCCCGTATGCATGGTCGATGTGGCTACTAAAGTTTGGCCGATCATCTATCATTCCTCCCAGTTATCCAACTTCCCGCTTTGAGTCGATGCTACATTCTCCGACCTAAATTCTCGCCTCCCGCGCTGACTTTCAATTGCTTATCAAGACCGTCTCGGTTTTGTGTTACAGTTACGTACACGCTAGCAGATTCGGCAAACACGTTAACATACAAACGCTTCGTTCACGCACAACTACGCCCGTGATCTGAGTGAGTAAACGTTTTAACACTTTTAAACTCATAAACACGGTCTCAAGTGTGGATACACGCAATCATAAATCGGTTACATCCGAAGATTTCTTAGCCTCGGCCCTAGTATCATAGTTCAGTTGGACCAACCGAAAAAATGACGCTCATATCCACTAAACAACACGTTCCATGCAGACATGACCGGAGAATTTTAGTAATATGGAGAATCTTATTCTATTCTAGCAATCAGCACATTAACATACAAACGCTTAAGACCTTCGCTACCATCTATGCACACCAAAGCTCACGGTATCGCAAACATGAGACGATCACTTCATATTTACCGTCACAATTCAAAGACCATCGTGAGACAGCACTTGGCTGAATAACGCGGGCTCAAGCGCCCACAAATAAACGCTCTTTCCCGCGCGATAGTAAAGTCTCTACGCCCGCACATATCTGAACCGTACAATAAATATCACATTCAGAATAAAGACCCGCTGCAATTGGCGCTAAGCAGTGTTTTAGTGGGTGATATTTCCCGTCACATGTGAACATGTAGTGAGCGATTCTGACGGAGATAAATCTGGCACAATGGCAACCCTGCATCCATATTGCCTCCCCACCAAACAGAAAACCTAAAAATTTGTTGCTACAAATAACAAAAAAAATCCTGTAAATATATAAAGATGAGTTCAAAATTTATGTCAATTTATGCAAAGATGACAAAAAGTGGTTAAAAAATGTTATTCCCTCTAATGAAAACCAGTTTTGAAGAAGAGAATGTTTTCTACCTCTGAAAAATATATATAGAAGATAAATTTCTTGTAACATCACTAAGAATTTGTTTTCCGGTTTCAGTTCACACTAAATTAAATAATGGATAAAAAACACGATAGTGGGTGGATGTTACTGGATTAAAGAGTGCAAGTGTTGATAGCCGAGGTAATCCACTGATAAATCTGAATTCTGGGTGAGCACCGTCCGTATCGAAAACAAGAAAACCTCAAAAACACTAAAATAATTCCGGGAATTTTGGAAAAATATGTTTTGTTAATCCTAAAATAATTAAAATAGAACAATTATTCTATATCATCAGCACAAGAAAATAATTTCATCATTTGACTAGTACCAATTATAGTTACTATATTCATAGTTAGGCGGAGACACTGAGCGGAGCCAATTGAACATGTCAAATACCGGAGCCAATCGAGCATGACGTCGCATAACATGTTCTCTTTGGATGTAAATGGAAAAGGTATTGTGATTATGGTCATAACTATTTTACTCTTATCTTGTGTTATCGAGTGTAGGGAAACGAAAAGAACCTTTTTTCTGTAACAAGAAGAGATATTCGCACAAGTATGAAATCATATTATCAGATCTTCGAATTGGTTTCTCTATTCGTGCATGTAATGTTCTTACTTACGACGACAATGAAATTATTAAGCTAGAGCGTGAACATTTACATGGGATGCCAGTTTTTTCCCTGAAATAAGAGCTGCCAGTTTTCCGGCTTTTGTGTCCGCTTAACTCTTAATCTAAGAGAAGAGACGACAACAGGCTTCTTGCTCTTCTTAATTTTATCTACCAGGCCCTGTCGTAATTATAAAGACAACAAGCATCCATCGTTGCCAGATTCCATTTGCATGTTTTTCACAATTGCTGAAAATAATTGTTCCTCAAATATCAACCCTCTGTCAAGAATTCACAATAGTAGCTGCATTTAAAAATTGAATTTTATGTTAATTCGTGTTTCTCTTAACAATACACGTAGTTATATCGTCATTCAGGGTATTTATTCAATTTGCATGAAATGTTCATGTGTATGAAAAGTAGCCAAAATAAATTCAGCAGCACTGTTTTTCATCCCGTTTGAAAACATTATGAACGCTCTTAACTGGCAATACGACCAATCAGAAGCTGGTTCAATATTGAGGTTAGGACTGGATCAAATTGGCTACGCGATTGTCTTCTCTTCTCTTAGCTCTTAATATAGTAACTCTAGTACCAATAATGAGATCTAGTTGGCACGTCAAGCGGATAAGTTTAACGTTTGAGAGCCAACTGACGAATCAAAGCGTGATTGACTCACAGATGGCACGTATGTAAAAATGATAATGGGAAATTTGACATCCGTCAAAATACGGTGACTTTTTTTGGTGTTTTAGAAAATTTCTCTAACGTCTTCAACACGGAATCCAAAATGGCAAGAAAAACGCTAGGCAAGTTATAGAAATCTATTAAAGATATAACTGCAAACATCTGACGTTACTTAAATAGTTTTAATAACCGTTGACATTGGTCATATTTCAGAAATTAATTCGGCGCAAGATTCGTCGCAAGATTCGTCGCAAAGTATTTCCTATGGGATGAATGACACTTTTATAAAAGGTGGTGCAATTTTGTGTAAAAATCTTACTGTAAATAAAACATACGAAAACCTGAAACTTTAGAAGCGCAGTTTTCAGTCAATTTTATTGACAAATTCAGTTAAACTAAATAATTAGCACACATTAAACTTGGGTGATACATATTTTTCGATGTTTTTGAGCATTTATTATCAAATACGCCAATTCAATTTGCCGCATCAAAATGATTGAATGGCTCGTTTCCAATGAAACGTGTAACGAAAAACTTTATTGGACGGACGGATTCTCCGACGTGATGCAGGACGTTCACAACGGAAATACAGTAAGATTCCGTTTTTGACGTGCTTTATTTTTGGCAACAAGAATGTTCCGTTTTTGGCAACAAATGGGTTCCGTTTTTGGCAACATTGTTGTTGTACATGGTAAATCTTTAAAAAATGCTCAATACACATTTCGTTGTAATAAATGATATCACTTTTGTCTTTATTTTCAAACATTAGAGTCATATTTACTATATTTTATGGGGGTCTGCATGGCGAATAATATTGAATTTGCTGATTTTGTTCTATCAGTTCATTCCATTTCACATATTTTCATATATTTAATGTTCTTGTAACATTTATGGTGTCACAAATTGAAAATAAAAACTTTTAAAGGCAACGTTTTCCAACTAAAAAAATATATATTGTTGGCAAAAACGGAATCCTACTGTATACACATCATGGTCGCAAAATGACAAAAATAAAATAACCTTTTATAATTCGGAGTAGTTTTTGCAATTCAAAATTTCATGAACTAATTTCAGAAAATTGCGTAATAAAGTAAAAGTAATTTCTTACCATCACTTTTATTATCCATATCAAAATAATTTGTATTTGCCTGTAAGAATATTGTTTCACTTCCTCTATAAAAATTAAACCATCATCCTTTTTGTAATTGCAGGTCTGACAGACAGGTGTCTCACAACACGTTTTAGTTTTGCTTTGATTCTTCAATAAAGCAGCTAATGCCGATGAAGACGGATTTACAACAGTGACGCATAAGAACATGAAACAAATAATAATAATTTTTACTATGAGCAAGCAGCACCGCTGCAGGCAAGGACGTTAACTGTAATGCGGGAGAAAGCAGACCGAATCACACCCAAGTTTGGGCGGATACTGCAATTAATCCTTCGCCTTAAAGGGAGAGGATCTCAACACGCAGTAGTCAACAAGATCCGCCGAACAGGCATTTCTAGTGATAGTGTAAAACATGAAAGTTCCATGGCTCAGTTGTGCTAGCGCATAAAAAAACCTGTTTTAATCCACCTAGCGGTGCAATTGTGCCTTTCTCATTTCTCTAAACTATGGCACGGAGGCTTTTTATGTTCAACATAATTGTGGAAATGTCCATTACATTCTTAGTACACTTTGCACTTATACACAATGGCATGCCAGCCACGAACTTGATGAGCTACGTGTCGACGGTGAAACACTTGAAACAAAAAATATCATACTCCATTAGCCTAATCAGCATTAGATCAATGTTATCTGCTTGCTAACTCATTTTGTCATGCGGGGGTGGGTATGTGAGGAGGGCGTAAGTCCCATGAACGAACGACTCCCCAGCTTAAATTGGTATGCTTTGTGATATAGTGGTGGTTTAAAGATGATGGGGTTGAAAGGGAGGGGTATGAGGGCTGGAAGGGGTGGTGGTCTGAGGGGTGATTTAAAGAGATTTTTAAAGGAGGGGAGTGAACAGTAGAGGGGGGGGGAGTGTAACCCCTCTCCGTAAACCATCAACTATGCCCCTATTAAAATCCAGAAACCTTATGCGAGTCGAAAAAAAATCCAAAAAAGTGAATCGTCGTCAATTTTTTTTCGAGTTTGCATCAAATCTCGACGTTTCATGCACCTTGAGCACATTTAGCATCAAAAATAAAAATTCTATTTTTAATTTTTCCTATAGTTTATATGAGAAATTTCTGTGTGGCCGCACTTTGAAACCCGTAATTCCGGAACCAGAATTCCGATCGATCCAAAATTCAATAATAGCAGCCGATGGGAAGGTTGCACCTTTCATTTGAGACTAAGTTTGGGCAAATCGGTCCAGCCATCTCTGAGAAAAATGAGTGACATTATTTGACACATACGCACATACATACACACACACATACACACACACACATACACACACATACATACATACATACACACATACACACACATACAGACTTTTTCCGATCTCGACGAACTGAGTCGAATGGGATATGACACTCGACCCTCCGGGCCGGGATTAGGTTGACGTTTTTCAGAGTGATTGCATAACCTTTCTATATGAGAAAGGCAAAAACATCGGCATACCCATGTTACAGAAAGCTGTTCTCCAGTATAATTCGAATGTCGAGATTTATCTTTTTGATCTAGTACACAAAAACACTATCACTAACGATAACGTCCTGGAAAGGGCACAAACTTATTCCCTTTATCCGACATATTTGTTGCATCGAATATGCATTAAGAGCGTTTCTGAATAAACAAGAATATTCGTGGAGTGTCGACAACACAATTAACACCCAACACCTGAGGCGAGCTGGGACGTTCTCGGAGCGGGCAGCCTGAAGTTCAATGATCTTGTCCCTCCAGCAACTATTGTCAAGGTGTCACCGGCGGTACCTACTTACTCGAAGCACGCAATAATTGAGTTACACTGGTTAAGCTGCTTTGCGAGTAATAAGCTACCGTTCCGGAGGGGCATCTAAATAATCCACATATTACAGGATTATCGCTTTGATCTAATCGTTACCTCGTTAGAGTGGAAATTTAATATGCGTTGTCATAACTACCAGTTTACGCAGGATGCAGGGGAGAACAGCCCTAGGTCAACCGTTTCGAAGACTACCCCTGCTGTCGGAATGTGCACTTTGTAGCAACTGCAACGGGCGGCGGTGACCTAAACGAGCAGTGTAATTCCATAGAGTGGATTAAATTCGATCCGAACAAGTCGATAGTTCCATAACCACCAACGAACATGTGATACACGTTTTGCGGTTTTCCAACGTGCAACGTTGTACGCGCAGCGTAATTTTATAGCTAATATCTTCGTGTTTTTTTTTAGTAAAGAACATGAGATTGTTTTGTTGCGTACATGCTATTCTTCCCGTATCACGTGTAGCGAGTTTTCCCCCGTTATCACACCGGAGCAAGGTTAGGTTTCAGTTTGTGCGTTTCTATAAACCGGTTATTCACACTTATGCAATGCCAGTGACGCTACCAGTATTCAGACCAAAGGGTTCGGTCGTAAGCTATAGTCAAAGAAGGCTCCATCCTTCTACGCAGACAATGTGCATAGATCGGGTTTGTGCAGGAGCCCTACTAGCAAATGTAGCAAATGTAGCTCCTTCCAATTCGACTGCAGCAAGGCTTAATTCGATAATTGTACTTAGACTGGCGAACACAGCACTCACGCAGAAAATAAGTCCACATGGTGTAGAATTTCGTGTGACGAACGTGTATGATTTATGTTTCCATTTATCGACTTTTAGCATAGGCTTCGGCCAGAGCAACGATCGGCAAAACAAAACGAATGTTATACGTACATGGTAAGCAACTAGATTCAAGATAGTAGAAAACTATTGAGCAAAGAGAACCTGCCTACCTCTGAAAATGGCGTAAATTTAAAAACCTGTTTTTGACAACCAAACTAATTAAATTAAATTGAGTTAATAATCATGTACGCGCTGAATGAATAAATAAGTGCACTCATTGATTTTGTCAGTATCGAGTTCAAAACGATTTTTCAACCCATGCTCCGTCCGCACCAGTTACTAAGTTCCGCATCATGCAAAAAGGGAAATTTATCCCAATGCTCACAGCCAGTAGCGGATTCAGTAGGGGGTCCGTACCGCCCATCCTGGCCCAAAATATTCAACTTATTGATCAATTTGACTATTAGTTTCAGTTGAAAATCAGGGGCGACATTTCGAATCGACTTTTTCATACAAGCTTGCAGACAATAAACCTTTCGTTTCGAGATGCGCAATGCCACCCCAGTATCACATTCATGGTTTTTTTCCATCTACCAGATAACCCTCCGGAAGTCGCTCTTATGACCCACTGAACGAGCAGCCGCTGGTGCCCTAAGACGATTTCGCCAGATTTTCAGAGCAGCGTGCACTCAGTGCACTAGCGCGACTGACGGAAGGTCTAGATTGTTTTCAAATCTCTATAATTTAATTGATTTTTGTTGCGATTTTTTTTCTAATTAGGTATAAGTCATAGAGAATTTTATAAATTTTGAGAAATAGTTATCATCACACATTTCAGTTCACCACACGAGGCTGTAGACTTGAAGTTCGGAAACGATATTTCGCGTGCAGAGGTAGACACGAGCCGTCATTTTGCAGCTGCCATTTTTTAATTTCGGCATTCATTTCATTATCCAACAAAAAATTCTCAAACTTGCATGTACTTTGGACCAAATCTGAAAGAATTTCCCCTTAATGTAAAAAAAAAACTTTACCCATAGTGGAGAAATGAGCCCGTGTCGCGACATTAGTTCAACTTCTACACCTCAAAACAGGTCCTCACTGTTAATTTTATAGCAGGTCGGAGTTGAATCAAGTCGAACGTTTTCCCTGCCTGGAAAAAACTGCCTTTTCTACGCTCTTGAAGAAGTGAATATTTAAAATTCCTCATTTCAAAATCAAAATTCAGATTCCCCCACAACTTTTTACCTGGATCCGACCGTGCTCACAACACCATTTGATCGGTGCTCTTGTCGTAGCACGATCGTAAATCAAGTAAGTGACACTTTGTCACCATCAGCGGCCATCGGTTGGACGGTCGGTCTGTCGGTCGGTCGGGGCTTTGAGGGTCGCCGTTCACCGCAGGCCAAACACCAAATTCCACCGACCGGAGTGTCCTGTCAAAACAGAGACATCCATCAGCACGTGCATCTGAACCGGGGCCCCCTTAAACTAAAAGCATGATTTTGGTGGAGATTTTTTTGGTACGTACGCAACCTGAAAAGTGAATAACTTATACGCTAAAATTGCTAACCGATGTCTCGCCGGCCGCTAATTATAGGCCAACGGACGAGCATCGTTTATGAACGCTATCTACAGAATTGTGTCTCTCGAATTAAGTTGCACTTTTCGAAAGCGATATCAAGGGGTGTGTATTTGCGAATGTTTTGTATTCTGTTTGTATTGTCATTCGAATCTGATATGTTCTGTAGAGGCAATCGGTACATTAGTGATTTGTTCTAATGTTGATGTAGTTTTGGATGTTTCTATTTACATTCTGAATACAGTGCAGACTCCATTTTCTTATTCTCATCGAACTAGCATACTCGTTTGTATGAATTAGCTCCCTAAAGCGCAAAAAGAGGGCTCTGTCGCTTTTGAGAAAGTTTCTTGGGATGAGACTTCTCTTCTGGCGTGTAAAATATGCATACTAAAATCTAGAAAGACTCTAGAAACATAACTGCGGAGACTCCATTTTAGATCGATTGAATTCTCGTTTAGCTGTCAAAAAATGAATCCAATTGGCGATTCTACGTTGAAACCGCTCACAGATAGCGCTGGAAACAAAGTGTTGCTGATTTGATTCTGTTCTGTCATAGTGCATATATTTTCTGTAAACATTGGTAAAAAAATAACTTTTAAACACCAAATCATCGATCAATTTATTGATAATTTTTTATGAAAACAAAGGAAAACCGTCATTTTATAAGATGATGAGTAAACATCTTTCGAAAAGAGTGTAAAACATAGTGGTTTCTAATATTATTCGCAGAGCTATATGTGTTCTGTTCCGAAATGTAATTTGTTGAGCACCATAGCCGCGGCAACATCATTTCCCGTTCCTCCTAAGTTAAGCTAAACCTTCATGAGATGGTGTAAATTCATGACACTCTCCAGATCACGCGAGGAATGAATATGTTCGGCTAACAGGAAAGGGCCAGCTTTGAATCATACATAGCCGATCCTTCTCTCTGATAGGCTTAACAGAATCTCCTACGCAGTCCAAAATATGAAGGAGTTTAACATTGGTACTAATTGGGTCTTGGTTTCCAGTTGAAACTTTATTTATGGAAAGTATTTTTATAATCACCATAAACCCCGATTACATTTCGAAGAATTGTGTGAGCCAAATAGTTTCAAATGGCTGTAATTTCAGAATAATTGCAAATAAAATAAAATTTCTTACCCGTTTCATTCAAATTTTGGCACTGGTAAGCTTTTGCCGAGAATAAAATGAAGTTTTTGTTGGAAGCTACGACTCATTTGCGAGTGAAAAAATACAAACTGTATCACTTTGCCAGTTCATGAGCTGAATCGTAGGTGTCGCATGACTAGTTTTAGTTTTGCCGCAAATCGCCAATCGAGCATTGCCTATCCTTATCAATGCAGTATATACAGGTATGGCGAAGATGGCACTTTGGTATTCGTAAGATGAATCTTACATGAGTGGTGTGAGTGATCACAGAATAAATCGAATTGCTTTCATCATACTGTTCTTTCCTCTCCCATTGAACTATGTGAAAGCTATGACGTCGACCCGTTGTGCTTCTGGATTGTTTACATATTTTTGGTTGCCAACACTAGCAAACCGTGTGTTCTGCCACACCTATATATACCTCATTGTATCCTTATAACATTAGACGTGTTGCCATACAATGCCGGGGCATACGTTGCCAAAAATGCTGTTTTTCTCTACGCAGTTCTGGCATTGTTTCACTACCACCCGGTCAAACCATTCGGAATTTGATTCGGAATCCTGAATGGAGTCAGTATGGATTCCAAATCAAATGCAACAACCGATTCTGAGTCGGAATCGGTTGTTGCATTTGATTTGGAATCCATAATGACTCCATTAAAAAATCCGAACCGGTTCCGGAATGAGTTTAACTGGGCACTTTCCCCTTAAACCTAGAAGCGTTTTGTTTGCCTACCATTTTTTTTTCATTTGTGTGACTTTAAAAAAAAAATTAATCCGTCACGTTTGCCTCTCAATTACGATTTTTGACAACTCATTTACAACCACAGATGCAAAGTCAAATCAAAGGAGTTTGGTTTGTTTTCATCACATAATATCTAACCTTAACCGGTTTCTGCAGCGCAAAATATTTTTTATCAAGAAACAATTCAGTGCCATTTCTTTTTTAATGGAAATAGAATGAATTATTTCGTGATGAAAACAAAATAATTTGTGCTATTAACCGTTATGTGTCCGACGCTGTACCCGGGTACCTTTTTAGGTTCCAATTCATGAAATTCCTATGTTTTATCCATAGCTGGAAATTGAAACTTTGTGACATCTTAGAACTTCACTAATTCAAGCTTTTGGGTTAATAATATTGTTGATATAGTAAGGGGGGGAGTTAGGAGGGGCTCCTGAATTTTACTACGTAACAGGCCGACGTGGGTACCCGGGTACCCACAAAACTGAAATGCCAATAACTAAGGTAATTTCCTACCGATTTTGATGCTTTTGGGTGTTTTGGATTCAGGAACTCATTCGCTTTTGGACTTGGTAAACATGAATCGGGTTACTTCATTTGGTTCCCGGGAATCTTCAATGGAATAATATGGGTATCAAAATTCTTGGAATTGCATCAGTAGGCTGAATCTCGTGGTTTTGGAACCATTTGGTGATTTGATCTCGGAACGGACATTCCGGAACAGGATCCCGTGGGGCCGTGATTGGCCAATACATTCCAATTCCATTTTTTAAATTGCCGTAGGGTCCCGTAACAATAAATAACAGACTTCCGAAACAATTTGAAGAGTTTTGATACTCATATTGCTAGGACATTATTAAAATTTACAAATCATATCCTAGTACTGGAACATTACCCCGGAAAATTCGGATTACCAAACACCAGATCCATTCATCTGGTTCAATTTTATAAATCAAAAAGTGGACGAGTTCCTGAATCCAAAAAATCTAAGTGTCCAAATCGGATAAAGGAAACCATAGTTATGAGCATTTCAATTTGTGGGTACCCGGGTACCCACGTTGGCCTGTTAAAGATGTTTTTTTTTTGTTGGACACATAAAACCGGTTGAGGTTAGGTATTGCGTGATGAAAACAAACCAAACAGAGTTAAGAAAGAGAGACGAAGAGTGCAAATCAGTCGAAACGGCAACACTCCCTTTACGATGATTTCAACACTAGCATTTTGGCAACCGCTTTCAAAGGCTGCACTTTAAATAACTCCTATTATATTTTGTAAACAAACCGTATGGTGATCGTTGGATTTGTTTAACAAATTATGTGCATTTTGAAACAAAGATATGAAATAATTTACATTGCGCGGCTACCCGGTAAAAACAAATGCGGACGAACATGGTCAGGCGATTTAAACAGTTTGACGTTTGAGTGAATTATGACACAAAATTATTTCCAATTTTAACGTAGATGATGCTGCGATTCAAACTTTAAACCTGTTTTTCTCGAAATCAATATTTTGTTACTTAGTCCGGTCTGACTTAACACCACCAGTTGGTGTCCCAACTTGCATGAAAATAGCTTAATCGATTTTCCTTAAGATATGGCAAATATGCTCAAGAAAGGATTTGCTCGAATTTGGCTTGGTTCGTCTGCTAGAGCCCTGCAAACATATTTTCATATGAAGCTGACAAACTGGGGTCAAAAGCTGATAAAATCCGGTCTTCCCTGTATTTACCAAATTAAACTATTTCAAATAGACATAAACCACAGTCTATTTACAACCATCAAAGACGTCACGATACTCAGTGTGCTTCTGCTTTCGTCCGAGCCGGTGCAAAGCGAAAGAAAAAAAAAACAGTTACTTTTATCTTGTATGCACGGTCCAAAAAACAAAGGATACCGTTACTTATATTCGTTGCAACTTTGACAGTGTTGCTATATTCTTAAATAGAAATCGGGTACGCACACGACTCGCGGACAGATGTTTTCCTTTTCTTTTTTGTTTCCCATACTCTTTACATACGCTCGCATTCTGACCCATACTGATTCCAAGTGCTATTTGAGACGTGGATCAATTTGTCACTTGTTTTTTTTCAACCCGCTTTTCCCGTTCCAGGTGGCAATAGGCACTATTAGGAAGGGAGGCCTCACTATTTCATTGATTACTCAGCCTACAAACGATGGAATGCGTATAAAATGGCATCAATAGCTTTCCTAAGAACCAACATAATAACAAAAACGCCTTAAGGTGATAAACTACCCGTGTTTTAGCGCAACGAAAACTCGAATCGAGTGCCCCCTAATTTTTGTTGCATGTTGCGATAATAGTCAAGCGATAATATTATTATGATTAACATGGTAATTGATAATATCGTGCATGTACCGCTCTAAATGATATGTTGATAAATTTATACAAGTCATGTAATGATAAAAAATAATAGAATGAACATGAGTTCTTAAGAACTGTAAGCACTCCATTAAACATGAGAATAATACATCTGTTCTTCGAAATGGTAAGAATGCTGTAATTTGGTAACTGCTGTACGATGTTTCTCGCGAATTTTTAATCGAGTCATGTGGCCATATGGCGTTTTTGGCCCTATGCCATGGCCCTGGTGTTTAAGGTGTATACCACAGAAATTTCAGAAATCGGGGTACAAACATTGAGGTTTCATTCTTGAAAACATTAGAATGGGCGATGTCGATGCATTTTTTTCAAAATCGTTTTTTTCAGCCTGAAAAATCGATTTTTTGCATCCGGTTTCGGTTGATGTTTGACAACATCGATTTTATTGATTCAATAAAATTGATTTTTCTTTCAAAATTCTCATTGAAAAGACGGGATTTTTTCCACAATCGATATTTTTATCTTGAAAAATTGATTTTTTGCATAAATTTTTCCCGGCTCGATGTTCGACAACATCGACTTTTTTCTAAACAAAACGATCGATGTAGCAAAATCGATTTTATTTTTCAAAACGCCCATCACTACAAAAACAGCGCGTCAAAGCTTCCTTAGAAATTCCTAGGCCATTCAGACAATTCGAGACTTTTCAAAACATTTAAATGTCACAGGTTTTTTCCGAAAAAAAATAAATTTGATCTCATACACATAATTCTGGCCAAACATGTCAAATGGTCCTAAGTGCAAATGACAGTTTCTCTTTGTTTACTGTCTCTTTTGCTAATAACTCGGCAGTTTATATGTTTGCTACTTAGCTCTTAGCAGAATAAGCTAGTCGAAATCAGAGTTTTTCGATATATATCCTGAAACAATATTGAAAAGTTTTAAGATGACGCCGTAATAATCGAAAGAGAAAGTAAACAAAGAAGGGCTCTCGTTTGCACTTTGGACCATTTGACATGTTTGTCGAGAATTGCCTTGATTGCTCTACCGTTCTCTGTGGCGGCGTTTCCAATTGAAAAATTTGTTGCATCAATTGCAACACCATTTATTGTTTATTGCTTTGAAAGTTGAATTTTTGATGCACTTCGCTATCCCACTTTTTTCACGGTTGCCAAATGAAATGATATGAAATCGACAAAGAATTACTTTTTCGATCAAATATTATAAAAACTGCGAAACCAACCGAACTAGCTAACCTGCCGATAATAAAAGTAAAAAGAAGTCTGTTTTTGACACTTTTCAATGTCAAAAATCTGTCAGGTCAAAGAAGTTGCACTTTTGATCAAACTTTTGAATCATCACATTTTCATACTGTGCATTTCGATTTGGTGTGAACTGTGTAATATTTAGGCACAAGACTTAATAGGAAAGGTGTAAACCAAAGTGAAAAAGAACGCATGACGTCATATCGAGCTCTTTCCAATCTATAACTGTATTAGAGTGATGACTGATTTGTTTTTTCTGCACCTGTCATAATGTTCTGACAAGCGGAGTAAAACAAATCGAAAACAGCACATCGGCCAGATTATTTTTAATGATAGAACCTGAACAACCGGTATTTTACGGATCCGGAATCTGAATTTATGCAGATTTTTCAGCCATTTTTAGACCAAGAATCTGTATGTGAAGATATACAGATCTTTGCGTGAATGTACAGATATACAGATTTTTGAGAAGTGATGTTACAAAACCTATTTTAGAAATATTTTTTTAGTTTCAATAATACTTCCTCTGTGTCTCTCTCAGCTTAGCCCTCTATATTAGGCTGTGCACGCTGACGAAGTCGACTTAAAATTTACTTTTACTGCTAGCCGTGTTTACAAACATTGCTTCACAGTTTAAAGGCAGTGTTGATAAACACGACTCACAGTAAAAGTCATTATTTATGTCGACTTCGTCCGCGTGCACAGCCTTATTAAAATATATAGATATATTTTAATTAGGCTGTGCACGCGGACGAAGTCGACATAGTCGAGATCTTCACTTTTGAGAGCGGTCGCTCATTCTGAAAGGTAAAGGTTTGTAATACACTCAGGTTAGCACCCAGCAAACGCCTGGCTGAAGTTTACTTCCAGAAACGTTAATTGTAATGCTCTGAGACTTTGTTAATTCTTATTATTTGTTCGAAAATTCGACAGCTACATTGGTCGACTTAATGTATATAACATAATATATCAACAAAAGTCAGTAAATGAAGAAAATTATTTTTCCACTGTGCACATCGGTAAAGTTCAAGTTTCTGGATGCAAAATATCAGCACGATTTGTAGTGTTGTTTTACGAAAATGTAAACAGGTTCTTGCATGCAGAGTTAAAAATAATCGAAGCTCTTTTTTGACGGCTGAAAATGAACCTGACGCGACTCGCGGTGAATAGAAAAAATATTCATTCAAATATCCATCCTTATTCATTCAGTTAAATATCGTATAATATATTCATTTCACTAATTATCTAGAATTTTTTTTTCAAATGCTGGTGAAGCATATGAAACAACAATCATCATCGCTTGCATTGTGCCAGGGCCTACTATGATGCGTTTGATTCGTTGCTGCACGGTTGCTTCGTGTAATAATCAAAGACGAATGAAAATCTGCATGGATGAATGAGCGGTTTGTTCGTTTGACGTTTTCAGCTGCGTCACTGAATATTGAAAATGAATGCGGCTGAATATGATCAATTTTCATTCAATGAATTTGAATATTTTTAACTCTGCTTGCATGACTGATTTAAACCACAGGAATTAATATCTCCGATAGATAATCCACCAAAACGTTAAACGACTCAACTGATTCAATACAGATATCGACACAGATTTTTCGAGGAGTAAATACAGATGAAAAGATTTTTTAGGACAAAAATACAGATTTAATTTTGGCAACCCTGGTGCACACGGCATTTAAACACCATTATAAATGCTTTCTGCGATCTAATCCATCTGCTTCAATTTGCTCACAAGACAACAGGAGGAAAACAAACTCCAAAGTAAGGTGTGTGTGCGAATTGTTCTGCATAGAACTCTATAAGCCTTAACTAAATGGTGACGCGCAGTGATGCCAGATTTATCTAACACAGCCATAGTTTTTTTGCAGTTTCCATACCAAGGGCAAACCTATCTTCCTTCCAGATTTTTAATTTATAGAAGTTGTTACACTCAAATTATGGAAATTTGGATCATATTTTCCAAACGCTTCATTTGCGAGGAACCAAGCCCATTTTCTTTACGTTTCCCATTTACAAAAGACCAAAACTACTTTATGTTTCGTTTTAGGTTGGATTGGGCTTGTGCTACGTGTCTTGAGTAGAGAAAGCGATTATATGTTTTGTAGCTGTTACTGACTAGAGTGAACTCCCTTTTTGTCGCCTAGTGTAATATCGAAGCGCAGCTGCTCGCAATCTTTTAAGTTTACGTAGCTAACCAGCTACGTAAAACTTAAAAGTAAACTTAAAAGATTGTGCTGGTTTTGGTCGGGGACGAAGGCAGACACGTGTATGTAGCTGTTTATAGGGTGACCATACGTCCTGGTTTTCCGGGACATGTCCTGGTTTTTCAATGACTGTCCTGTTGTCCTGGGAAGTCGAGGAAAAAGCTTGATTTGTCCTGGTTTTTCTCCTGTAAGCCTAATAACAGGTGTTCAATAAAAATAAGAGTTTTTTCAGTCATGTAGTTGAAAAACAAAAAAAAATCTTCAACAAATTCAGTATTTTTTATTATAAAACATAATGTTTATTCTTCAAAAAAATGTCAATGAATATTAGAGAAGTGGCCCTGGTCAGCAGTACGCCGCAACTTAGTCGCGATGTTCTCACAAGAGCACTGGACGGCACTGACGTCCTTCTTCCGGATACAATTCCGGATCCTGGTAGTCAACTGCTTCTTATCCTTAACTCGTCAATTATTTTTATACACTAAAGCAGGGTTTCTTTCTTTCGGCACGTGCGGTATCTTTTTCCGTTCAAGATACTACAGCGTCTTCTTGGCGTAATGGGAAGACGTCTTGTCCGGCCAGAAGACGTACTTCCCAACCACATGATCCTTTAAGAACGGCAGAAGAATACACTCAAGACACTCCTCCTGGTACACTTGTTGATTGATGGCCAGACCGCTCGGATTGAACCACGGTTTTGAAATTCCTCTGTCCGATATGGCGATGTACAGCATAACATTTCTTTTAAATTTATGCTTAAACTAATATTTTACTTCGGGGTGTGTGGCCGACTTGTCGCTGGAATAGTAGCTGTCATTTCCTGGAATGTGGATGTTCGAGAGCAGCAATGCCTCGCGGTAGTTGTTCGTCATCCACCGGCACTGCGATTTCCCGATCGCTATCTGCTCGTCCATGTCGTCGGGGACCGAGTCTTCTTCCAATAGATGATGTCCTCCATCTTGAGGACTCGGTGAATCAAGGCCGGCATCACGCAAACTCGTTTCGTCCTTGTTGTCGAACAGCTTTTTCAACGCTTCCTTCTTCTTCTTCGTCATTATCTTCGTCGGCGGCCGATACCGGCCTTCCGCTCTACGCTCAGGGATGCCAGGATTTGGTAAACTGTGCTCACGGGCACGTTTTCGTCTCGAAAGTGGTCTACCGTAAACTTTTTTCCACAATGGCCAAGTGTTTCGTAAAACCGCACAACACGCTCGCGGAGTACTTGCTGTTTCGACGCCATCTTTGATTGAACTGACAGCACCCGAGCGAAATGAACCATGTCTCCCATTTATACGAAGTTCAGAGAGCAATTGTCTTGGAGAGAAAAAAAAATTACGCTCTTTTAATTACAGAAAAGTATTGAAATAATTCTCATTTTTTATTGAACACTCGTTATATTTCTAATTATTGAGTTTTCGCATTATTCACTCTGCTCCAGAGTACGACAAACAAAACTTAATAGACTCGAATCTCTCAATTGTACCATCCGATGCATTTTTTAATCTCTCGATAGTACCTCGTTATTTCTTTTTCCAACTTAATTTTTTACATGGAAATTGAAAAGAGAAAGAGGCGTTCGTATGTACGTACCATATGAATGAGCTGTAGTCTATTTGCAACAACATTTGGCAATCGAACAAATAGAACCGATTCCAGTTGTGGACAAAACTCTGGCCGCTAGCAATGTCGATTGCCGGGATCCGAAAAATTTCCTCTAGTGCCAACCTCTAAGAAGACACATCGAAGTTTTTGCGATTCTGCTTCTTCTAGAGTTCTCTTGCAAATGGCTGTTTTTCGTTTTACTGTAAATCCATTTCATAAAAAGGAAAATGACGAAACAACAATAACTGTCGTGGAATAACTTTATTGAGTGCTCTTTCGAGCTGGTATTTATGGAATCCCTTTAGGATCAATACCAGTTTCTAATCAGTCTACTTTTCCATCTCAATCGGATCGGAAGATACAATCGCGCTAACAGTGCAGTGAATCAAACGAACGCTTCTACATACAGTCTGCCGTCTATATGTACCGCGCCAGCAAAGCAATCGAAAAATAACAGTTGTCCCAAGCCAGTGTGGAAAATAATGCACCGTTACTTTCATTGATGCGGTATCGATCGTTTATTTAAAAATCAGCAGCAAAATTTGAACAATCTTCGATTCAATACAGTGGTCGTTTGTCCAATCTGCCCTTGTGTGCGCGAAGTGGAACAATTAATAAAGGCGCATACTCGTAATGCGGTACTGATAGCATTTAAAACTTTGGCCATGGCGAAAAGTTTGGCTATGGGAAACAACATGCAACACGTCGTTGCGCATGTCAATATTAGAATCAAGATACCCGTTTATATTGACGAAGATAAGACTGGTGTGAGTCTGCACGATCTATCCCCGCGTACAACCAATATATTCACTATTGATGTCGAAGTACGTAACGGTGAAAGTTTTAAACCTGGAGAAACTTTTTTCCAGGTATATCCAATGGTGTTCGCCTCTCAAATCACGCTGCGCACATATGAAGGACAGATCGCTATGTGCCAAACCATGTGTGAAAGCCTCTAATGAAACAACATCAACTGCGAGCAAACCCAACAACATTAACTAAATCACCAACAACCGGAGTTGCAACTCAGCCACCAACGAATGCTGGAACAACAGAATCTACGCACAGCGTGTCCGATCATTGCGATACTGCTTACCAATGGTTGTCATTCGAGATTGCCAGATATAGCGCAGGGAAGCTACTTGCGACCGTTGATGTTTCTGCTTTGCTTCAATGACGTGTATTTAGTGCTGAAAACTTCTCGCTTGTTCCTGCACAGACGATCTCATAATAATTCGTCTCATTTGCTCAATTCAGGATTTCCAATTTCTCCAACAACAGAATGAAACTTTCGCTGGTGGTGTAGCAAGTATCTCGCGTGTGTGTGTATAAATCCTAAAAAGCACGGTGATCGAATTCCCATAAAAAATTTCTGGTAGGGCTCTTCCTTTCAGACCCACAGAACTTTTTTACTGCCGAAGCTCTGCCTGCCCGACCCAAGATCTTTGTAACTGCCGAAAACCTGTGGAGAAAGCACAGTCGATTGATAGGTAACGGGGGGAGGCAGTCTCCTTTCGACTGTCCTGGTTTTTTACTCGCCTCATATGGTCACCCTAGCTGTTTAGCACTAGTGAAAGTTTTTCTACGGCAACATCTACATCGAACGTGAAATTCAAGAAAGTCTCCCAATCGATTGCCTATAGCATGTTATGAATTCAATCTTCGAAAAGTTAAACTTGCTGACATCCTCCATCTCGTCATTAAGAATCAGTTGAGGACAAATTTGCGTTACTAGAAGTGGAGGATGATGTGCGTCTACAACAACTAATGGCTCAAGTGCTTCTGAAACGGTGCAGTTCATTGAAACTTCCTTATTTATAAACCGAAGGTCCTGGATTCGATTTCGCCAATTATTCACTGTAGATATCTGTCGCATGTTCAGTACAGACATTCCGTTCAGTAATGCTCGCCCTCGAAAAGGTTGATTCGGAAGGGCAGGGGAAGGCATAACCGGAGGGAGTACTTTTCCAAAGAAGTCCAGATTGGTCATAATCACCAACTAGTAGTTGTGTCGTGTTGGGTTCAGTGGAATTTGCGATGTCAAGTGCGAAGTATATGTGCTTCTGAATAATTTCTACATCACTTGCGGAATCGGGAGGATTATATACTTCACCCACACAGAAATTAGTAGGTGGGGGTGGGCGTAGCGTATTG
This sequence comes from Topomyia yanbarensis, assembly GCF_030247195.1. NCBI lineage: Eukaryota > Metazoa > Arthropoda > Insecta > Diptera > Culicidae > Topomyia > Topomyia yanbarensis. Next base: position 19,623,974 of record NC_080670.1, on the reverse strand, counting down.
GTATATCGATTGCCTTGTACGCAGCACACCTGGGCTCGAGTCCCGACCCCGCACATAGGGCTAGAAAGGCGAACGACCTTAAGGTTAAAACCTCTGTAATCGAAATAAAAAAAATAGTATAGTGGCCACGAATATTTACCCAGAGTTGTTCGAGATTGTGAGTATCATTTTTGTGTTTGGATGAGAGTCGGTAAGAGACAGCAATGAGCATACCACCACCACGTTTCTTCCCTGCACTACTAGGATCGCGATTGTTACGATAGACGAGTTGATTTGATCATCCAGTCATGTTTCGGTCAGAACAATAACATCATAATCAACATCTGAAGCAGTGACGAACAGCTCATCAATTTTTGTGCGTAGTCCTCTCACGCTCTGATAGTAGATTTTAACATTTCCCTGCGAATTGCCTCCTGACAGTTGAGCAGTGGTAGATCGAGTGGTGGTGGAAGCAAACGCCTGTAATCGGGGTTGATTTTCAACGGGGACAGCATCTGTATGTCCCACTTCGGAAGAACATATTCATTCATTGTATTCACCTGAGTAAACGGATACAAGAGTTCCATGTTCTTCGAGTCGGTCTGATTTGTTTAGAGCGTTGTTATCTGACCGGAGAAGGTTGCTGTCTTGTGATTAAAGTTCTGTGGTAGACGGATGGGTGTCGGTGACGGAATCGATCTGATTACGTCTATTGGCATATACCCTCCTTAGCTTTACCTGACTGGGAAACGTTGCCGCCATAACATCCAGGTACCGTGGCAAGCAGATCGGCATCGGTGGCAGGATCGAGCTGATCACCTCGATCGGAAAACTGTGCGGCTTTGCCGTGTTGCATTAGTTGCTGTGTACTGTAGTCGATGATGCGGCGTGACTGCTTAAGTCGAGTTTGTTACAGCGGGTACTCAGAACTCCAGGAAGCTTGATCATTGATCAGCATGCGTTTGATCTTCGGGACTTCTCGTCGTATTTGCATGGTGACAATTAATGCATTTTCAGATGTCTGAAACACACTCTTTGTGCTCGTGCCCTTCGGCGCAAATCGGCCAGAATAGGAACTTCCCACAGAACTTTGGAATGTTTTTATGAATCTTTATGAAATTTTCACCACTGAATAAAAAACTCTTCTGTTTCAATACGCTGTAATTCGTCTCTTTTGCTACTATAACTAAAGTCAAAAATCAATTTTTGGAACCTACTCGTTAAGATCATTCCAAAAATACTCATATTGACTGGGTTATAGCAAATTTCACTAAACCGGAAGTCGCCATCTTTGATTTCAAAATGGCTTCAAAAATCAATTTCTGGTACCTACTCTTCAAGACCATTCCAAAAATATCCATATTGATTGAGTTATAGCGAATTTCATTAAACCGGAAGTAGCCATCTTTGATTTCAAAATGGCGTCAAAAATCAATTTCTGGAACCTACTCTTCAAGACCGTTCCGAAAATACCCATACTGTTTGGGTGCGGGCCATAAAGAATCTTCCAGACCCGTCTCTTCCATCTTTCCGAAAATCTGCTAAGTCTTTTGCATTCAAAAGGACTTAGAATATTTTTTGCAAAAACCGCGTTAATTGCAAAATCCGCGCAATATAAAAACTGTCAAAATTCTTCTAAGTTCTTTGCATTTAAAAGGACTTAGAATTTTTTTTCAGAAAAAACTATAAGTCTTTTGCATTCAAAAGGACTTAGAATATTTTTTTGCAAAAACCGCGTTAATTGGAAAATCCGCGTAAAAAAACCGCGTTAATTGGAAAATCCACGTAAAAACCGCGGTAATTGGAAAATCCGCGTAAAAAAACTCGTAAAAAACCGCGTAAAAAAACCTTGGTGTATTTAAATACACTAAATACGCGTCGATTTCTTCCTTCCGGAAAGGTATCGAAAGTTTTACTGTAATGTTAAAATCCAATTGCTACAAACATTACATTAAGGCGGGGCTGGTTGATGGAACGATGACCTCGGAACATGTCTGGCGCTGTACACGAAATGGGTCATCGGAAAGTCAATTGAGCTACCCTACCTACCTAAATCCATGAACCAAGTTATTTGCATGAATATATTTAAATACATGCAAACATCTTTTTTCTGTAAATCACTACCAGCTAGTGGGAGATAGGATGGTTAACACACACACACACACACACACACAAATCCAATCTTGTTCTCCATATATCAGTACATAGTTAAAAAATATTAAACTTGAAAAACTTGTGTTGCGTCTAAAAATAGGGACGATCCATAAATGACGTAGCCTTTTTTGAGTGATTTTAACACCCCCCTCAGCCATTGTAGCATTTCGTCACAAACCTCTAAATAACCACCCACCCCTGGTAATTACGTAGCTTGACGGTAACTCTCCCTCTCCCCCCCCCCCTTGTCCACGTAATTTTTAAAAAAAAATAAAAAAACGATGTTAGTTATTCCCCTTTAAAAAAGCTACGTAGCATGACATGACCCCCTACCCCCTGTCATCACACATCATCACAAAATACAAAACTCCCCCTCTCCCATATAATGCTACGTCATTTATAGATGGTCCCATATATAATGATTATTTCGAAAAGTGATCAATGTCATCCCGGTTTACGGTAATTAAAATGAAACGGCCTTGTTCTAAATCGAAGGCTACATATGAAGAAGACTGATATCTCTTCCCTTCCTCCATACAAACGAAAAGCGACACAGGTTCGTGGGCCTCTATTGGAGGAAGGTAGGAGGCTTAACCCTTTTATACCCAACATGTACATTTCTAGTACATGTAGGATTTCAAAAATATTTTCCTTGAAAACGGTGAGGTCAAGAAACACGAAAAATCTATTTTCATAAAGATTGGTGCTTCCCTTGCAGTGCTAGAAGCTGCTCAATTTTTACTTTCTAATGCTCAAAACAATTCTCCAAGAATATTTACCATAGTCCGATTGCATAGAAAACGTAGCTAAAGACAATCTAAATTGATAATTTTTATCAGATTTCAATAAAATTGCACCATAACGAAGATACATGGACATTTTCCGATGTCGAAGTAAACTGTCCCTGGCAGCACTGCTCCATCGGAATCCAATCGGACTAACTGCAATAACTTCGCTTCTAGAGCTGATCCTTTTAACTGTTATTACTCAAATGAAGGGCAATAGTCACATTCATTAGCCTTACTTGTTTTTGTGACAAAATCTTGCATCCATCAAAAGTTATAGCTGTTCAAAAACATTGTTGTCCTCAAACAAGATGGGCATGAATGGGTTAATGTAAAAGTGTATATGTGTATGTGCATCACTATGGGAAGTACCACTTTTACCCGCAAGTGGCGTTGCTGTAACTGTCTCCAGATTCTGGACAGAGTTGCCAGTCTTTTTGATATGCAGTTTTCGCCTAAATGGAATAGACTGTATTTCTCCCTTCTATAAACAAGGTAAAACGGATCGCTCGCGGGCTAGCACCCTTTTCATTTGAAAACATCAGCCCGTTGTTGGGTGCGTATGTGTGGTTCCGTTAATGTATTACATGTTAATTATTATTCATATTTAAATTTGTAACCGTCCATGGTCCATGGTCTGGTTCGATTTGGCCTTGCCGCCTGTATTTATGTTCATATTTATGTTTATTTGCAATTCCCGCATCGATTAAGGTAATTTTTCTTCACGCGGGAGTGCATTCAATTTCGATTACTGTCAGCGCTTCCCCCTTTGAACCCGACCGAAAAACCCCTCGCCGGACTGGGACACCATAATTGGTACCACTGATTGATCCCGTTACGTCCGCAAGCTACTATGTAGAATGACGGGTAGCAAATGAATTCAAGTTACAAATCGAATAAATTGATGCAAGTTACAAATTGCTCACTTTATTCGGAAACTATAACAGCAATGTAGTTCGACTTCCTAAATCACATGAATCATAATCATAATAACACAGTTTTTTTCGGAATAAAAAGCTCCTCACTTGAGATATATTTCAAGAATCCGGACCAAAAATTCCTCAATTGTGCGTAATTAGGTGACTGCGTCGGGGTCTCTTCAGGCATAAATACAGAAAATTTTAGTTTGTTGGTTCCACCACAACCCCTATATTATTATGTCTCTTAGTTACCGACCTTCGATTGTTGCATGCCTCGCGGTAGCCAGCACCGCTCATGCCAGACACGTTGGTGACCGTGGCGGGTGAATCCGGGGGGTATTGGGTGCTTTGGAACGTAGTCGATTAAGATTGATTACGGTGTGAATCCGAGCAAAATACGCGACGACGATGACGACGAAAACGACGTGGCGATGATAATGATCATGGGGTGTGTGTGATGATGATCTTAAAGACAAAAGCAATAAATATTAGCCGACTGCGGGCTCTCCGACTGGAGCATAAAGGTTGTAAAATATTCGCAGATTCAGGTTTCGGAAAACAACAGCCTGCCGCGGCTTGAAATGCGCAGCCATGCTGAACGAAAGGAGCGGAAAATAGGATGCAAGGATGGTCCTTCGTTACACAAATGGTATGATCCGTGCGGTAAACTTGAGCAGCCCGGTGGGACCGAGACGTTGGCCGCACCAATCAAATTCTGGATCGGGAAATAGCAACGCATAAAAGTATCTGTAATTGCTGCGATGATTGGTCTGGCTGGAGTTCGATTGTTTCGCAATCGCTTTTTGATTGAGGCGCGGTCGCGGCGCTATAATTAAGCATAAAATGTAGACTACTTGCCGGGTGGTAAGTAAATGGGTGCTGCAGCACTCTAGATAGAGTGTGGCCAAAACGAGTTTTACGTATCCAAACGAGCAGAAATCTGACGTATTTCTATTGTGAATACGTCAAATTTCATGTTCGTTTGGATATGGCATGGTCTCATGGCCATACTCTAACTAGAGTGCTCTAGTCTTTAGTAGAAAAACTCTAGTAAGAAAACTGCGGAGAGAAAAACAGCATTTTTGACAACGTATGCCCCCAGGTAATTAATTGACATGCTTATCTCTACATAGTTTGACAATAGGCAACATCGTTTTTCCAACGATCGATGGAGGTCAGCTTGACAACAGCAAAATCGCTTGAATTGTCATCAACAAACAGCAGTAGCAGTAAACAGAAGAAAACAATCCTCACTTTCTCTGATTTGATGCAAACTATATTCTGGTTGCAGTTGAAAACTGGAAAATACAACCAGCGACAAACGTATTTTCTCTGGTTCTAAACAATGGACTCACGTCGGAAGTAGTGCGCTGTTTCCGTACAATGATGCGCTATCCAGCGCACCACTTCCAACATCATGGATTAGCACTAAACAGGAGAAAAACCGATTGTCACTGGATTGATTTTCCAGTTTTCAACTGCAACCAGAATCGTTCGCATTTAGAACAAATTTCGTTCATGTTATTCCAACCAAGGTTCTTATGTTGACTACACAATAATATGATGTTATGTCACCCTCTTGTATGCCCCGGTATTGTATAGCAACACGTCCAATGTTATAAGGATAGGCAATCTTCGATTGGATTCGTTTTTTGACAGCTAAACACGAATCCAATCGATCCAAAATGGAGTTTTCCCAGTTCTCTTTCTAAAGTTTTTCTAGTCTTTAGGTACTTGTTCGTGAGAACTGGGTGTTCGCTCTCTCATTCTCCGTCAGGGTTGCCATACTCACAGATTGCAAAGTCACAGATTTATTGACCAATTTTTGTTCACAGATTCTTTTAGACAGATGACATATTTTTGCCAATTTCATGAAATTTTCACAGATTTCTAATGCTTTTTTGATATAATCCCATATTTCACAGATTTTCACACATGTTTTTCCAGGAGCTAACCCACATTTGGCATTTTTTACAGGAAATGGAAGAAACTTCCCCATTACCAAATCAGCATTTTTTATTGTTAAAATACACGATATTATTAGTAGCTCATTGACTCATGTTGTCTAGAAAAAATAAGTTCATTGAACTACTTTTCAATTCACGAGCATTTTCGTAACTCGGGGGTGTAACCCCGGGGGTACCTAGCGTCCAAAAGGGGCTATCCAACAGCTCCAGCGATGCCAACCTTCCAGTTTAAACTGGATTCTTCCAGTTTTTTTTACAACATCCAGTCAAACAGACAATCGGAAAAATCTTCCAGTTTTTTGAAATTTGAGCCAGTTTTATCCAGTTTTTTTTTAATATTCATTTATTTAGTTTTTTTTCTCACGAATTGTAACTTGATTCATATAATTTTCAAGCAATCCATGGGATGCCCAGTTTTTTTTCAAGAAAGGTTCCAGTTTAAAAAAAAAAATGTTGGCAACGCTGCTCACACGTCCTTGCTTTATCTTTCGCTTTAGAGTTACGACATATTTGGCAAAGTTATTGCATGGCATCTAGCGCTTTAATTGATCATATCCAGAGGTGGGAAAATACCGGTTGAGTATCGGTACGGTAAACCAAATTTTCACAAGTGTTCATATTTCCTTTACATTGTGTGCGGTCTTATCGCTGGTTGTGTTTATACGAGACACGAAAACCAAACCGAATTTCGTTTACACAGCACCGCAGTTTGGTTTTGATTTTCGTTTACCGTTGCACGAGTATGGGAAGGAAACACGAGAATAACGAAACCAAACTTCGGTTGTGTTGCGGTTGTGTATTCGGGTTGATGTTTATCGGCTGTGCTAGTGCTGCTAGTATTTTTATTAAGAATTCTAAACAAATTTCTTTATAATATAAGGTATTTTTTCGGTAATTGAAAAAATGTCTTCAAACATATTTCTGTTCAAATAAATTATGTTCGTGGTCAAGAATGGCATTCCTTAACTCAATATTGCGGCATTTTCATAATGATTTATCATCAGGAAGTTTGCAATATGGGTATGTTTGGTATGGGAAACTGCCCAAAAATCGAAAGTAAAAGGAAATTTAATGGCCTACGCTATTTTTATACCTGTGATAGCAGATCAAAATTTAAGATGACAGTATATTCAAGATATTCTGTCATCTAGAATCACGCGACATGGACATTTTAAATATAAGAAATATGTCAAAAGATCGCAAATTGATGCCTGCCGTCATTTAAAATCTGAAATGGCGAGCTATATTCAATACTATTGGTATTCAATAACGTTTTAATGGTAAAAAATATCATGAAACAAGGGTATTTTTGATATCGAAAAGTTGTGTAAAGATTAAAAATTGTTATTCGTCGTCATTTTGCATCCCAATATGTTGTTATTTTCACGACGACATTTAAAAGCATGCATATTTAAATAGGCATATATTTCCAAGGAAACGAAACTTGAATTGCGTCGTAAATTATAAATTCAAAATTGCGGCCTATTCATGATGATTTAACAACTAGCTTGGTTACATTGTGGACCAATATTCACATTAATGATTGAAGGTCGTTTTACATGTTTTGTTGTAATGAGACAGACAACTTCGTGATTGGACACAATGTGAACAATTTTTTTTTTCAAATTATTGCGCAACATTTTTCAAAAATTTAATTGTTCTGCAGTAGATTTACATACACACATCGACTGGTATCGCCGGAAATATTTATTCCTTAAAGAAACTTAGTTTTTAATGGCGGTCTATAAAATGAAAGTGTTTTTGCTATTCGTTAGTTGGTTGCCGTTCTCAATGAATTAAGTTTTTTTTTTGTAATTGAATAATTTAGTGGTAGTTTTCTCTAAACTCGAATGTTCGCGACCAAACCTTCTAGATGTTTCAAAACGATGTACAGTAACAGCAAAAATAACAGAAATACGTATCACCAGCACTCAGTAAATAAGAACCTAATCGTGAGTTTCCCCCCACTTGCGTTTGAGTTGCTTACCATATGTGAAAAACACACACATACACGCAATTGCCTCTGTGCAAGGATAGATGTATCAATACGATGCGCCGTATCAGTAATAATAAGGATATACTGGGTGTTTGGTTCATGGTTAAGAATCTCTCGGGGGGTGATAGACTGTCATTTTTGGAGAAAAAAATTGTTCTACACATACCATCAAATCTCAACCGTTACAGAGTTATTGAACATTTAGTGTAAAAAACTTATTTGTCTTAAAATACCTCTAACTTTAAAAGTGTACTTTGTATTTTAAATGTTTTAGTTCCATTCGAAAGGTGAGTGATGCCCTCACATGTTTCAGCTAATGAGTTTAAGTAGCCTTTTCAAAGTAATTTATTGAAAATTAAACAATTTCAAACGATTTTTCGTTCATTTCTTGAAAATCTTAATAGTTAACCTCATCATTTTAATAATTCAGATTGTTAGTCTTGATGAGCTGCTTAATTTGTTCTTTGACATGATACACTTACCTTTTCTTATTTTCATGATTTTGGGTTATTCAACTTGGATATTTTTATCTCATTTTAACTAGTACCAGCTCTAATTGAAAAATTACGGCACTTATTGTACTTTTTTTTCTTTTTATTCAAAAGCCAGGAAAATTTTACAGTGCAAAATGTGTTAATACCTTTCAGTTAAGTGAATTTAGTATTCTTTTAAAAGTAAATTAGTTTAAAGTTAGTGCTATTATTAGCATTTTCGTTAATTTTCTTAAAATAGTAAATAATAAACATCACCATTATTATCATGGAAATAATGCATCTCAGCAAGTTCTACAGTTCTTTCTTTGACTCCATTCAATTATCTCTTTTGGTTTCGACGCAAAATCGTTTTAATCACATCGTTTCATATGCAAAAATAATGATTTCGAACCCACTACATTTGTGGCGAGCTCATGCTGTGTTAACTATTAAATAGCAGCAAAATGAAGAGATATAGACAAAGCACAGACTAACAGACATAACACTCAAAAGCAAAACTTCATGCGCTAAACATAAACATAGTGTTCTGAGAAAATTGTCAGATCGATGTTTTTTGAGGGAATTTCTTCATAGTGTTATGTCTGTTAGTCTGTGGACAAAGTGTCTAATAAAAAGCTATAGAGAACATTAAGGGGCATCAAATGAACAATAGTTACGATAAATTTTGTTGATTAATAATTAGAATAATTCAAAAACTCTCCAAAAAACACAAATTTTGAGTTATTTCGTTAGTAAAAAATCATTTAGTACACTTAACTAAAAGATATTTGTACATACACTGATAGGACATTTTCTCAGCTTTCCAATGAAATCTTGTAAATAACGATATAAAGCATATTTTTTTAGATTAGAGTCTTTTAAGCACTTGCAAGTCGGTTACAGGAAAATACAAATCATGAATCGTCCTAATACCCAACTTTTCGATAATGGATATTGCTATAATCATACTTCATTATTTCGAGAAAATTAGCAAAAACTCCTCAAAAACACTAACTTTTAACTACTTTACAGTTAAAAGGTAATTAAAACTAATTACTTAAAAGATATGAGAACACCATTCAATAGGAAATTTTCTCACCATTCGAATGGAACTAAAACATTTAAAATACAAAGTATACTTTTAAAATTAGAGGTATGTTAAGACAAATAAGTTTTTTACACAAAAAGTTCAATAACTCTGTAACGGTTGAGATTTGATGGTATGTGTAGAACAATTTTTCTCTCCAAATATGGCAGTCTATCACCAAATATGGCACCCCCCGAGAGATTCTTAACCATGAACCAAACACCCTGTATGTATACAAAATGCGAGTGTGTGCTCGAGATTATTCGAGAATCGCCTAACCAGCGCAACCAGATGTGCATTAGATCTCATTGATACGACTATTGGCGATATAAATATAGGCCACTTTGAATACATTGAGTGTTAATGTGAAGTTTCATGTGATTCAAGTCATGTTTAATTGATTCAATTAATTTTATTGATTTCATTAATTTAATTGATTTTACTGTTTTTGTTATTTGATTGACATCGCTGATTTCATTGTTTTCTTTAATTTCAATTTAAACATTTTGACATTAACATCAATTTGTATGCTCTAGACAACTTTGCCAAATCAAACATATCTACATTTCATGGTTCAGCATTGAAACAAACATCAATTGTCGAACTTTTAACAACTGCCCAGAACCAGCCATTTTGATATTACCCCATTAACTCTCAACAACTGATTGAACTCAATTCAATTGTCTATTCGGCAGCACTGCAGACGAATTTACTGCTTCTTTTTTCAACCGAAGCACCGTGTACAGAAAAAACCAGGCTCGGTTTTCTAAAGCCAAACCGAAACCGCTGCTGAGAATACATCAACACAAGTTGAAATTCGTACACACATGTAAACGGTGCTGAGTGGCTCGGTTTGGTTTTATAAACTGAGACTCTGTGGAGGTTTTTCTTTCGTTTACCGTGTGAACGAAATCCAAACCGAATACGATGTGCATCACTCGTTTACACGTGTTGAGATTTTGGGAACAATACCAGTGTATGTACGTACCGGTTGGTTTTCTTACCCACCTCTGATCATATCATACTAGTTTGGAATTCGGTCGTTAGGGCGGCGCTGTTATCAACTTTTTAATGGAACGAGATAGAAACAAAGTGTCTGAGACAAAGTTGTATGTCAGGTAATTATAAGTATACTTTTTGAAGATACTAATTTTGTAGGTCATAAATTTTGAAATATCAAGCATTTTTGAAAACGTAATCTGCAAGTAAAATTTGTAACCAAAATATGCTCTATCTGCAAAGTTTGCATCTTCAAAAGATGTATTTAAAATGATAGGTCCTACAACTTTCTCGAAGACATCATATTTCTATCTAGCTTTATTAAAAAGTTGATAAGAGCGCCGCCCTAAGCGACTAAATTCCAAACTAGTATGCTTCAACCAAATAAATCCAAGCCAAAGTAACTTTTCAGAAGACACCATAACTCTACAATGAAAGATAATAATTGATTGACACTTTCAATGGAATTTTCGAAAAATTACTCAATAATATACATTCGTGCAAAAAATATATATTAGACAGAAAATAGCAATACGTAGCAAGTATGTGAGCGGTACTCACCTTCAGGAATGACTGTTTGGGACGAAACGTCAACGAACAATGCAACCCAACTAAAACCAGTATTATATCGAGTTCACCTATATGTGGCGAATCGATTGGCTACTTTTTCTTAAAACCTCGGAAAACTAACGATAAAACTCGAATTTCCGTAAGACACCATGTGGGGTTAGCCCTTTTTGGACGCCAGCTAGTACAGGGGTTTCCTCCATGGCACAGTGTTTAAAAACGCCGTTTCCGTGCTCGAAATTGATAGCGTCCAAACCGTTAACTTCAGAAGTACAGTTTGTTCGGAGATGTTGTTGCCCTTACCCGGTCAAACCATTCGGAATCCTGAATGGAGTCAGTATGGATTCCAACTCAAATGCAACAACCGATTCTGAAACCGATTGAGTAGGAATCGGTTGTTGCATTTGAGTTGGAATCCATACTGACTCCGTTCAGAAAACTGAACCGGTTCCGGAATGAGTTTAACTGGGTATGATTGCGCATCCACAGGAGTATATCGTTCAGTGATTAATTCACCTATAAGTGATATACGAAATTTATTTTCTAAAATAATTAAGATAGAGTTCCGTTTTTGGCAACAAATGGGTTCCATTTTTTACAACATTGTTGTTGTACATAGTAAATCTTTTTTTTGCTCGATACACATTTTGTTGTAATAATTGATTTCACTTTTGACTTTATTTCCAAACATGAGAGTTATATTTGCTACATTTTATGGAGGCGATCATAGAGAATAAAATTAAATTTGCTGATTTCTATCATTTCATTCCATTTCACATATTCTTATATAATTAATGTTCTTGTAACATTTATGATGTCATTAAATTGTAAATAAAAGCTTTTAAAGAAAGGTTCCATTTTTGGCACGGTTACAGTTTTGGCAACTGAAAAAAATACTGTTGCCACAAACGGCATTCTACTGTATTGGCACTTATGCCAAAACCCAACAAAATGAATTAATTTTCCATATACATAATACCAAACTCGTTGGCACTAACGTACGCTAGTGAGTTGAGCATGAAATGTGCCATTTTTCGCTACCCGACTAGTGTCCGCGAATGGCAATCTATCGCAACATTTCTACGCAATTAGTTAGTATAATTTCGGTGGCGAAGTGCCCGATCCGCTGACTGAGGGATTCCAATTTTCAAGTGCTAGTGACAAATTCTCGAAATCCAAAGCTGATATAAATACCATTTTCTCGAAGCGAGCACACAACGGCAGAATTTTGCCGCTGAATGGCATCTGATGGCATGCAGGGAAGAAAATTAACATGTCTATTATGTAGATGCTGAGTGTTTAGGCCTATGAGGGAAGCATCCAATTTGTGGTGAGACTTTAAGCACTTTATTTTTACGTCAACGACTTGCCGGACCATGTCAAATTGCTTGCATGTATTTGGCGCAACAAATGCAAGTCGAATGCATGAAGCATTGCATTATCTGTGTTATGTTGAGGCGTTTGAAACATAAGTTTTGTTGCCAAAGAGATGATGATCGTGATATAAATCAATGTATTCATTCCACGCGCCTAGGCATAATTACAGAGCAATCATTGTTCAATTTTCCCCTAACTGTTCAGGCTGCCCGCCATTACGGTAACAAATTGATGGATCGGAATCACCGCCTCCAGAGCTACCTGTTGCAACCGGAAAATATCCAACCAACGTGAAGTGCTGCCGATAATTTCCACAAACAAAATAAATTATGATCCCCGCGATACCCCCTGCCCGCTGATAACCGACCACTAGGGGATCTCCACGACGCAAACGACATTGTAATGCATCACGAACTGCCGGTCGAATCCCTGAGGTCGGCAAACGCCGATTCTCTGCGAAGCTTGAAACATCATAGCAAACAACGCACCCATCGAAAGCGCCAAACACCGCCTCGTACGAAATACAGCTGTTGGATGCAGGTCGTAAAATAAAAATTTATGATTGTAATTATCAACAGTCCGGCCGAGACTTGGCAGATCACGTTGGGCTGGAAGTTATGCCGCTCCTCCCAGGCCCCCAGGATCAATGATATTCATCCGTTGTCGAAGCGCCTACCGCACGATGCAAACGAGTTCCCGGAGTAAACAGAACGTTAGCAATCGAATGATGTACTCGATAAATGCATTATGAGTTGCGATCATCGTCGGCTGATCGTATTGACGGCATCTTTTTTTAATTTAGGATCCTTTTAGAGAGATCGCTTCACCTTTTGCTGATATTTATGGCACCCGTCCGTTCGTGTTGATCCGCGGCCCTAGCGTCGGGGTTTTAGCAACTATATTGATGACCAACGGTGAGAAATATGAGAAATAGGGGAAAAGAACTCTAAACAGACTCGATCTATAGCGATCGTAAAAATGTGGCACTATAAAACTAATCTGAAATCGGTCGTAAATAGTAGTTGCACAAATATCACTTTTCTCGGCAAAACGGTGCAGGGTAGGGTACGTAGGTACTGCCTCTTTGTGACATCAGGAATGCTGCGCTGTAAGTCGCAAGTCGCGTTTCAAGCGGCAATTCCGTGCTAGGATTATTTGGGATATAAAACCGAAAGGAAACAGAGTGTACTAAAGAAAATTGAATCCGCCCATTCATTGGTGATTAAAATCTACCTTCAAGAAATTGCATCTCTCGTAAAAATGTTATGGTAGACCGCAAACGTCCAGCGATGGCGAGGGTGGCTGTCGGCTAGGTGGGGAAAGGAGGGGGGGGGGGCAAGGAAGGGTGGTGTTCGTGGTAAGCCCATTGACCTCGACGACTTTATTGCACTGCACGCATAGGCGGTATGATATATTGCCATGGGGTTAGTTTTACGAGACTCCGCCCAAGGACCACACGGATCATCAACTCTCGTGAGAAGGTTTATCATCCGATCTATCCAATCTATTTGCCATTAAAGTATTTTAATTTTTGAAACGTCGGTACGAAAAAAACGTTTTGAAATGGATAGTCGGTTTCCTTTCGAGAACTTTCTCGAAAGCTAACGAACTGGCTTAGAGTCATTGTTTGTTTTCACAGCTCGTTATTTCGCTGCTTCCCTGTCGAAAAAATGCGGACGAACATGGTCAGGCGATTTAAAAAGTTTGACGTTTGACTCAACTCGCCTGTGCTAATTGCCCCTCGGAACAAATGCAATTTGCGAATGCGATTTAAAGGCAATTTCAATACTTAGACAAATTTTCTGGCGGCTGAAATGGACTTGGTTGTTTTTCGCGTTTTTCAAACATGGCGGTTCATGTTTGGCTTAAGCTTAAAATTGTTTTTTGGACAATTGGTGTGTTCTTCCTTGTACTTTGTCTAGTGCACTTCATTTAGCCAAAGAATGTGGGAAATTGTGGAATCGTAAGTATAGTATAGTGGAACAAGATCTCTGACCTAGAGTCTTAATGAACGTCAGATTGTGGTAAGTTTTGGAGTGCAATACCAATTTCACCATTGATTCTTCATATAGTTCACCTAGTATACTGATAAGTATATGTGAGTAGAAAATGATTCCGAAAATAAGTATTATATTTAAATTTAAAAATTCAAATGTTGCATTTGAAATAGCCCCCCAATTGCCAGCAATTTGCTGGCAAATTGAAGGGCAATTAGCGCATCCGAGTTGGCAAATAGCCCCCCGTTAGCCAGCAACTTGTCCTTTTGACTGGGTTATATTGTACGTTTCATTGAAAACGAGCCATTCAATCATTTTGATGCGACGAATTGAATTGGCGCATTTGATAATAAATGCTCAAAAACGTCGAAAAATATGTATTACCTAAGTTTAATGTGTGCTAATTATTTACTTTAACTGAATTTGTCAATAAAACTGACTGAAAACTGTGCTTCTAAAGCTTCAGGTTTTCGTATGTTTTATTTACAGTAAGGTTTTTACACAAAATTGCATCATCTTTTATTAAAGTGTCATTCATTAAAAATGCAAATGTGCCGAACATGAAACAGAGACTTACAAAAAAGAAAATCGGTGAGGCATAACTGGCAGGAGTATAGCTGAATTCTGGCAGCGCCATTTTGATAGTTTTGACAGCTGCCGGAACACTGACGGATTTCTGCTGGCTGCCCGATTTTCTTCCAAGCGGGTGACTTTGAAAGATGCGGAGAAAATTTTCCCCTCGTGAACTAACTTATGGACGCCAACAGTTTCATTGGTTTTGAGGTTTTGCTGCAAAGCTTGTTTTTTTAATACTCTATATACTCTAGAATGCACCTTACAATCACGATTTAACTAAATTCTGACTAAAATTTAAATTTCTTTTTGATGGATGTACAATATTTCCCAGTGAACCAAGAGGCGGCTAGGCGGGTTAAACTAGATGTTGGCGATCGGTAGGCTATTGACTAGGCTTTACGCCGTAACTTGCCGTTTACTGTAAAACTAGTGTGGGTTATCTTATACAACTCAGGCATGAGTAATGTTTATTTACATTTCACGATTGGTCTGCCCAATAAGGTATTTTTGGCTTCACACTATTCGTCTCTCTCCCTATTCTCTGTGGTAGAGCCTAGAGTCTCTGTATTATAGAGTCCCGTACAGAGGAATGCGCAACACTGCATAAAATGATGGCTACTTATTTGTTCCTGGCATCCATAGTTTTTGCTGTAACCAGGGCGGCCAGGTACACATCTGGAAAAAATCTCTGTGGTAATCTGTGTTTCACAGATTATAAATTTTTTGCACAGATTGTTCAAACTGCACAGATTTCCAGTTTTCTGTTTTAATGCACAGACTAGCACAGATTTTTCAATTTTTGCCTCGCCCAAAGACCCAGACACAGATATGTACAGATTTTTAAATAGACTGCGCACAGATTTCCAGAAATATGGACTGGCATCTCTGGCTGTAACTGATTTCCGAGGGATTGCCCTTCTTATGATGATTCTCAGGGATAGACCGTTCCAACATCAAATTATGGTCTTGTCAAATTTTGGTCTTGTCAAACTGCAAATGACGTGAAAACCCAAGATGATACCAGATAAGGTATAGGCATACGTAAAGCGAGAGTTATAGTTTTACAATTGGCAACATCTAATTGCGTAAATACTGCTTTACTTCCAGAAAAAAGAAGTTGTTAAAATCAAAATTTAAAAAAAAAACAATGTTTTGAATATAGAAACTAGTGCTTTCAGCCTTTTTGAGGTTCTCAAGGCGTTTGCCACCAATAATATTATTGTACACACATGCATGCACCTTATGCAGATTATCTTGAATCTGTTTTACGCTTGTCAAATCTGCCACTCTTCTTATTCTTATCTGGATACGCTCTTCTTCCCTTTGGGGCAGACCCTCGCTGATTTCTACAAGATGACGACGTGAATCAAGTCGGATACAGGTGTGCACATTTTTTTCTGTGTGTGAGTGCGGTTGTCATTTTGCTTTGATGCAGCCGACAAAACAAGAGGATATGAAGAAGAAAAGCACAAACAAATGACGTAGTGGGCCTTTCTGTTGCCATAAGTTTTGTTTTGGTTCGGTCATAGTTAATTTGATCGGTTTTTTCGAGGTAACAAGTGTCTATAAGTATTCTAGTCGGTGTATCCGAGGTGAAGCTCGATATTTTTTCACTTTTCATCGTGCGCCAAAGAATCTGGATGCTTGTTCGGATGTTTATGTTTACTTCAGAGGCCCCGGCCGCCATGCTTAATTTAGCAAGAATAATACTAATGGCGATTTCGCTTGAACCCGAAACTGAGTCACGTTCTAACCCCAACCGCTGTCAGTTCATACATGTTGACAGCAGTTGGGGTTAGAAACTGACTCAGTTTCGCTTGAAACAAAAACCAAATAATGCACTCAAAAGTGTCAAATGTACCCACCTTTCTCTCCATCTTAGACGCAAATGAACTCACGATGAATGAAGTTCATGTTTGACAATCAAGCAAAATACGTTGTGTTACATAGCGGTACTTTCCGGGCCCCAAAGAGAATAGGGAAAGAGGCGAATAGTGTGAAGCCGAGAATACCTTATTGAGCAGACCAATCGTGCAATGTAAATAAACATTACTCATGCCTGAATTAGAGGAGATAAGTATTGTACATCTATCAAAAAAGAAATTTGAATTTTCGTCAGAATTTAGTTCAGTCAGGATTTTAAGGTGCATTCTAGAGTATATGTATTAGTAAAAACAAGCTTTAGAATTATTTCATCTCTTTGTTTCAAAATGCACATCATTTGATAAACAAATCCAACGATCGACATACGGTTTCTTTTCAAAATATAATAGAAGTCATTTAAAGTGCTGCCTGTGGAAGGGGTTACCAAAATTCTAGTGTTGAAATCATCATGAAGGGAGTGTTGCCGTTTTGACTGATTTTCACTCTTCGTCTCTTTCCCTATTCTCTTTGCCGGGCCCCAGCTCGAGCGGAGTGACATTTGGTACACTCTTTGTTTACTTGGCTGATCAGCTGTTCTTTAGAAAACCTGTGAACAGCTGATCAAACAAGTAAACAAAGAGCGCAGCAAATGTCATTTCGGTTGAGCAGGGGCTTGGAAAGTACCGCTATGTAACGCAGCGTGTACTGATTCATTCAGGGATGTCAGGTGCACAGATTTGTCTGTGTTTCACAGATGTACAATTTGGTGCACAGATTGCAAAAACTGCACAGATTTCCACAGTTTTCTGTTTTAACGCACAGATTTCCACAGCTTTCTTCTAGAATGCACAGAATAGCACAGATTTCTCAATTTTTGCACCTTGCGCTTAATTTTTAACTCGCGCGAAAACCAAAAAAAAGGTCGCCACCTCTTGCTTTCAGCCAAATTTGTACGTTTTCCGTGACACAGATTTTTAAATAGGCCGCGCACAGATTTTTCAAAATATCACCTGGGTTCACTGGATTCATTCTCGGTGGTTTGTTAAACAAGGTGGGCGATACTGAAAAAAAGTATCGAAATATCGATACTTTTTTTCGGTGTCGCCCATCTCTAGAATTCATGACTTTATTGCACAGCCCACACTATTAGGGTGGGTTGTTGGCGAGTTACGGCGGGTTTCCTAGGACAATCCGAGAAATCAAATTTTTTTCTGTAGGAAAATATTCGTTGCAATCGTTGCTCGGGTCGGCAGTAAGGGAAACCGAGGAGAGTTGAAACAGTAGATACAGAACACTAGATTGGCGATTCGCGGCAAAACCAAAATCAGTCATACGACACCTATGATTCAGCTCATGAACTGGTAAAGTGATACCGTTTGCTTTTTTTCACCCGCAAGTGAGTCGTAGCTTATAACAAAAACTTCATTTTCTTTTCGGAAAAAGCTTACCACTGAGAAAATATGAATGAAACGAGTAAGAAATGTAGTTTTGTTTGCAATTATTCTGAAATTATAGCCATTTGCAACGATTTGGCTCATACATTTCTTCAAAATGTAATCGGGGTATTATTGTGGTTGTTTGAACTCTCCTCTGTTTCAACTCTCCTCGGTTTCCCCTACACCAGACGTTAGAGATGCGTTATTATAGAAACGTTTAACGTAGTAAAACAAGTTTAAAACACAGAAAAACCCTGATTAATAAACGAGTATGTTACACAATCAACAATGTTATATATCTCAAACATCAAAGTAATCAATCAATAATATGGCAACCGATTTCAATACTGAAAAAACAACTTTTAACTTGATTTTTGCTTTGATGGATAATGAACTCTATTACCTTCCATGCTACAAATGAATCAATTTCAATGAGACATTTGATCGACAGACTACCCTATCTCCTTTCTATATAAAAAGTCCAACGATAATTTTATTTTAAATGGGTTATTAAACTAATAAATTTCGCATGATTCTTCGATTTGTAGAACCACACCAGACCACCCGATAATCGAATGGCAAAGGGTTGTATAATTACGGCCAATCCATAATAGAAAAGCTGTATACTTCATTACCATGAATATTCATGTAGACAACTTCAAACAAAAGACTGCAATAATAACAAAAAAAATCAGTAACGTGTAGTTTCGAAGAATTCGCTTCCCTGCAGCAATTGCCGTTTTCCGATTGTACTGCCATCTATATTAGCATTGATCTGCGTCGAGTGTGCAGATGCAGATTTCGTCGCTGGAAATCCGCTCCCTGTGGTTAGCTCTGATTACAAAGTCACGAGTTGAGGCTCCGGGCCGGGCAGGCCCGAAAACGAAATGAGCAGCAGCGTGCAGGCTTGACTTTGTGTATTGCGTAATTGGGGTATACTTTCGTTGAACAAAAACAGAAACAGCGGTGGGAGTTTGCCTGCTCCTTGACCAAATTTGGCAAACAAGCAGATGATTTTTTTTCTCTCTCTGTTTTGTGGTATTGAACGGTGTCCTGTTTGGTTTTGTTCATAAACAGGTTTGCCCGGATCGCGAACGAATTGACCAGGTTACAGACGGGATGGGATAGAACGTAAAAAAGAAAGGAAAACTGATTTAAATCTTCGAAGACTGAAATAATTCAATCAAACGAAAGCGATGTGTACGACCGTGGCAAGAATCGCCTTCATAACGCCTTCTTGTCTTATCGGAAGTTGCTTGTCATTACGATGCCCACTAGGCGGCACGTTCTTTGCTACAGTGATCGTTTCTACACTACAGGAGGGACTTATTGATGGGTAGTACCCATTGGGTACCTACGGCTCGTTCCTCACGGTGAAGGCTGCGTATGACCTTGAGAGTGCTAACAACATTGAAAGAAGTTCTGTGTATTGCTTTTTTGTGACTCTCCACCTCAAATTTTTTGAGCAAATGCTCTCGAGATAATAACGTTGCTTGAAAAAAATATGTCTTAATACCAGTTCGTGGCCGGTAAAATACGGTAAAATGAGATGGTAAACAAAATTGACATGATTAGCGTTAATGAAACGTTTAGGCCCGGCTTCGACAGGTTAAGAAATTGTGTTAACGATTTAAACAACACAATATGTAGAGACGTCGTTGAAGTATAATGAACATAATAGCGGTGCCAATCTGCTGCTTAGGGTATTCATGATACCAAGCACCCTGTCAGCACTCAGAAAGCATAAAGGCTAGTAATGCGATGCCTTGTTATCTCATTCCGTTGTTGACCTTATTTTGAACGAATGCAATAAGAGTCACAAAATTCGGAATTCTTTTGACGAACTAACTTCCGTTGCTCAAAAGAGCTAACGTCGATGACGGGCTAATGGAAAAGCTGCTGCCTCATGTTTGGTCGTGAAAGTCAATCTGCAGCACTAGAAATCCACGAAGAAATTAAATTAACACAGGAACTTATCTGAAATCAAAAACTTTTATTATTCCTTCGCAGCCTTGTAATATTTGTAGAAGTATATCGTTCTTGCAAACAATATGAAAAACAACATTTATCGTTTAGGTGGATTGATCCGTACAGGTTTCCTTTCAGAACCATCCATATAAATTAATTATTCTTGTTTTTTTTTTATTAAAAACATGAATTCAACAACAAGCCAGAAATTGCAACTTTTTGAACGTAACTTTAAATTCGCCATATTCCTAAACGTTTTTGATCATATTCAGCTTAAAAGTGGTCGAAAATGTATATGTGTACAAACCGCATTGCATATTCTACAATTCAAATAAAGATTAATCAAAAAAAAGCTTATTCTGCAGACACGCAAAAATAAAACCAACCCACAGAATAAGTTCTTTTAACTTAAATTTAGGTAATTTTGAGTCGTGCGTCGCTTTCACTCTTCCGTGCAGTACGGTACTTTTGAGTTGTTTGGGGCTATACTCAAAATTAGGTAAATTCAACTAAAATTTAAGTAAATTAAACTTGTAACGACATATAATTAGCAAGGGACTGGAAGGTGAAGTATTTTTCAAATAATAAGAGCCATAGTACTCAAGGGAGAGCAAGGATTTGAAGTAAGAAAGTTTAGAAAAGCGTGGAGTAGGGTCAATGAACAAGCTTTGAGTTTCCCGGTTACTTAGCTTTTTGTCTTCTGCAGCGCAGGAGTCAGGATCTTTTGGCATTAAATGCGAATCACCTGAGTCTGCGGCATGTCCGGACAAGCGTAAAGTCAATTTAATGGCCTATGCTGTCGGCTCCGACAGCATAGCTATTCCATGTAATTTATTTTACATTGTTACAAAAAAGTACAATAAACTGAATACAGTGTCTTGTTTAGGCGATTGAAATATTTCGCCATGATATTATTTCGCTCAACACTAATACTTTTCTAGCATGTTCTTCGAAAGAAGAATGTTTGTTTACTAGGTAGCTATCTGACTGTTCGATAGGTAGATTTGGCGAGCCTATATAATATATACAACGTCTTTGGACAACCAGAATACCCGAGCACCACACAATCGAAGTTTGGTATTTTTTGTGTTTCATTGCATACTCGTGCACCGGTAAACGCAAACCAATATCAAGAGGGGGAGCAGTGACTGAACACAACCAAGAGCAAAACCGCACACGGTGTAAAGGCTACAGTACACCTCGGGAATTAGGTCGCGGGATTTTTTCCCCATGTATTTCTAATGGGACCCGGGTTTTGATTTTCTGTGACAGGTGGAAGTTCACCTCTACGTGCTTTCTATTGATCAAACTACGTCAACAAATTTAGGATGCGCTGGTAGGTCCACCTTTCTTTTTCCGTATAGTCCCATTCCTGCAACCACCTCGACATCAAATCTATTCTCACCGTCTTTCATTTCTGACGTTTCTCCGATTGTAACACTCGATATCCTCCGCTAGGGAAAAATCGCATCGCGAAGCGTTCGTTTGCACTTCACAAGCAAGCTTTCTTCAGTTGCGATGTATTCTGTTAGCCTGCAATTTGGTGCATAGCAAGCTGTGGCTGCGTACAAAGGGGATCCAAAGCTATAACAATCAACGAAGAAGCATATCAGTTGCTACCTTATTGTTTGCTTCCCTAACGCGGATGACTTCACCCGTGAAGCTCTTCTCGAGCGGTTGGCGGTTTGCATAGGATTCTAATTACACACTTTTATTTCATTCTCAGATTCGCACAATATAATTAATACTGGGATAATCATCTACCATTTTAAGACCGTTCTAAGATAATCAATGTTAGCTACTTTGTGATTCACAGTTTGCAACAGTGAACGAATTTACCCATTCTCGACGCCTTCGACGATATTGTTCTCTATGCACTCGCTACTCGTACGACCAGCATCCGGAACGTCCTGTACAACTTTTCGCGTTTCAGCTTGGTTTTCAGCACTGCATCAAAGGCCGGAATCCCATATCACAGTTTCGATGACACACTAAGCAGAAGACGTCTTGTACTGCTTCTCGGTCCGCCGACGATGGGCACGATCCTCGCTATCCCATTTGTTGCCTTCGCCAACCTTTCGCAGGCGTTGTCGACGTGGTTGTTGAAGCTCAACCGGTCGTTGATTAGTTTGCCGAGTTTTCTGGGTACATACATGCCCGGCGACTTTCCTGGCTTTGGCAGCATCACCTTCCACATTTCGGAGAAGTTCGGCACCATCATGAACATGTTCGGATATACCATGATCGCAGCTTTCAGCGCCACATTTGGTATTCCATCCAGGCTGGGGGCTGGACGCTGTCTATTGCGTGGCTCCACTTTTCGATCAGATTCGTCGACAAACTCTGCTGAGGAAGGCTAACGAAGACGGACAAGAAGAACAACGCTTGCCATCGGACCCGTTCTTGATCATGCGTTCGGTACAAGATGTCCTCCATGCCGACCCGACCAAACTGGTCAGTGCCACCAAAGAAGCACGGGGATCCAGATATGCATTCCGTACTATTTCTAGAAGGTTTCCAATGTTTGTCCTTAAAGGAGCTAGCAAATGGTCAAAAATTCAAGGTTATGCCTCACCCTACCCTTAATATAGTGCAAGGGGTTATCTATGACCCTAATACAAGCAACATGAGTGAAAGTGAGTTACTAAAGAAACTGCAAGACCAAGGCGTAGTGCGGATAAGTAGAATTACCAAAATGGTCGGCAGTAGCTCGAAGGACACGCCACTCGTAGCCCTCTCTCTCGCTGGTCCCAATCACCCAGAAAGCATTTACCTCGGACTTCTTCATACCAACATACGCCCTTACTACCAAGCACCCATGATGTGTTACAACTGCGGATACTTCGGACACGGCAGTTGGTCCTATCTGATTAAGTCGGTCTGCCTTAATTGTAATCAAGCTCACGAATCCAGCAAAGAAAACCCTTGTATCAACACCAGCAAATGCGTACATTGCGACCAAGAAGACCTAACTCGCTACCGAAAATGTCTGAAGTACGTGGAAGAAGAAGTCATCAAGATCAAAACCAACAGAAACCTGACATTCCCCGAAGGCAAGGCGTTGATAGCTAAGAAAACCTCCGCAATGTATTTTTCCAATGCAGTCGTGGAGAACGTAAACCCGACAACCAGGACAAAACCATCCAACTCCTCCGTGAGGATATACTGAAACAGGTCAAACAGCAACCGACAGAGGATGAGAAGGACCAGTAGATCAAGTATCTCAAACAACAAAGCGCGAAGTTACAAAAACAATGTCAAGCCACCCTTGCCGAATTGCAATCTCCCGTTAGCTTGACAGTCTGGACTAACCGCAACAAAACCAAAAAAAGGAAAGTTCGCCGAACCTACACCCTCGACGCAAATTTCAGTCGGATCTTCTTATCAAACGCCGGTTCAACAGAATGAAGGAGACGAAGACTAACGTCGACTGCCTGAGAAAATCCCACAGCGCCATCCAGAAATACGAACATCTGCTTTTTCTCGTCCCGCACCAAGCCTTTGCTGACCAGCTCAGACACAACAATGCAATGCATAAACATCGAATAAAACAATCACCTGATTCAGGCCAACAGAATAGTCAATCTCAAATAAGCCAACACCTTCAATAGTTCCAAGGAGAAACCAAACATCCCCTCCGTACCGGCCCTGACCGGGGATGTTCCGGGTAACACCGATGCTCCCCCGATGGCTGTCAGTGCGGGTCTGGGCACCCTCCAGGCAAGTAACACCCTTCTTTACGATACAGAAAACAGACGACTTCTTTACAGCCAACATATCAACGAATCCGAAGAACAACTCGCTAGCAACTACCTCGGTACAACTCCACCGATACAATCAAATAGGAAGCTTAGCCCAATCGCAGGTTGCTTGCAGCACACCGATGAAACCTCGACGACCTCAAACCACCAAATAAACATGAACGCCGACATCTCCAGCAGCTCCAAGAATAGCAGCCGGGAAGAGTTTTACTGGAATGTCTCAACAGTATCTGTTATGGCCAACCTATTCCATCATCTTGGAAAATTGTCTTGATAATTCCTATCCCCAAGTGAGGGGGGGGGCAGAACCCTGAACGATAAACGTACTTCCGTGCCTCGGGAAGGTTATGGGATGGATGGTCAATAAACGCCTTGCTTGAAGGACCATCTGGACCAGCGCCAGTTTGCCTTCCGCAAAGGAGCAGGGACAGGATCCTGGTGCTTTTGGAGAGATTGGTTAGTTAAAATAAACCATAACTGGTCACGTCTGTTCAACTATAGGGGCCAGGGATCCCGAGTGGTGTTAAGACGGCCATGTATTTAAGCGAAACTCGACATGCCAGTTTAAGATTTACTGTTCAATACTTACACATCCACATACTTTTCGATTTTATACTATGTATGTTCTCACCAGAAAATAAAAAAGAAAATAATAATGAAATTTACACTTTCAACGGGTATTTAACACATTATTTTAAAAAAATGGACAGGCCAATGAACCAATTTTGGTTCTATTAGGTTGAGTGTCGCACTATTTAGTTAATTACTCAGCCTACAATCGATAGAATGCGTATAACTTAGTATCAATCACTTTGCTTCCTTCCTAAGAATAGTAACCAATCAAGTGAGTTTTTGAGCACAACAAAAACTACATTCGAATGTCCCAATGTTATTCTTCCTGTTTGGTCGGTGTTAAGTCAGACCGGACCAAGTCGCAAAATATCAAAAAATGAGATAATGATAACACTGAGTAAAGAATTTCTTCAGCTCCATTCGACTTTTGCCAAATTTGGAATATGTAACCATAAACAAGAATTATGGCAAAATATAATTTCCAATTACAATGTAAAAGATGCTGCGATTCAAAATTTAAACTCGTTTTTCTCGATATCAATATTTTGTCACTTAGTCCGCTCTGACTTAACACCGACCATTTAAGCCAATACTTTGAGCAAAGAACTGTGTAAGGAATAAAACTGTCGTATGGAAATGTCATCAACAAGTAGCAAATTTCCGTTAGTCGGCGCTACGATCGGCCAACAATCAGTATATGGGTCTTGCGTGCAAACTTGAATACAATGCGACGCATGCGAACCTGTATTCGATGGTGATTATCATCGTATTTTCATTTAAATGTTTACACGAGTTTTCAAGAAAATTTGTTCTAGCTTGTATGTCTGTTCTCTGTGTTCAAATGCCATGTGCATAGGTACTAGACTGACAAAAAATCGCCCCCATTCGGCCCACCACTACGTAGATCTTGGGTCTAACCAAAATGCTATATTTTAATAATAAAATTTAATAAAACAAGGGTCGTATGTCAACGGGATTTCCTCAATGGGAATTATCCATTTTTTGAGAATTTCACAATATTAAAAATCTACGCAACAATTGAACAGCTCTCGATAATTCCTCATTACCCAGAGATTGAGTAGAATGTGTTGTGTGTGCAGAAATCCCGTCGAAACCACAGTAAGCGTTTACCACGTAATAATCCACGAGCAGATTGATTTAAAAACAATACAAAATATTCTTACATCCCTTCGCATGGTACGTATGCTTGCCGTGAACAATGCAAATTTGCAATCATTTGCAAGGCCGCAGAAAGGCAAAAAAAATGGGAGGAGTCGAGTTGAAGTTCATGCTTGCACGTAAAGTCAAAACCGGCAGCAGCGGCGGCTACCAAGCCTTATAAACCCACGGCGTCGCGTCGGATCGAACCAACTGCATTTGCAGGGTTTCCTTTGTGCATCTTTTAATAGGTCTTGTGCGCATCATAAACAGACCCGCGGGCCAATGATATCCGTGGTAATAATGATTGAAGGAAATTCGAAAGACGCTGGAAATCGTGAAAGGAGGTAGTCGTTTGTTTTTTGCTGCGATTCGCAACGCCGCCAATTGGTGTGATTGTAATTTTATCGGTTTATAATTTAGTCCGTTTTTTTGTGGAGTTACGAGTTTTCAAGGATGTTGTTTCTCACGGGGGGTACAGCAATCCACTGACGGGATATCGTGCCGTGATGATTAGTGCAGTATGTGATTTGATGATGACTGATTGATAGCCATGAGACATAGTCCAAGAAACATCAATAAGGACTGTTGAGACACTCGATGTTCACTGCACAGAGCGAGTGAAATGCACACCACCCACCGATGAAGGTGCACTATTTTCGCTTTCGTCAGCTTTTCACCCGAACACGAAGGATGAATCTTTCCCCATTTGCAACAACACTCACTAACTAACACATTGCCGTATCACTTCAATGTAGTAGAAAGGATGGCATCTACAACCACTGGAAAGATTAAATTGAAACTGTGTTTGTGCGCCAAAAAATTACCGAGCCCCGTTCGGGAAGCGTTCCGGTACGATTCACGCGTCATAACAACCGATCGTACCCAAACAAATGCACCCCGTCTCCGTTTGCCCCATAGGTCGAACCATCATCACGAACACGAACTGTGTGTGAGTTTTGCCACATGGCATCAGGCAGTGCATCCACAATCAACAACCGCCCATCGCCAAAACCACCCACCGATTCGTGCTCTCAACGAGAAACTCCTGCCATGTCCTTGAACTTGATGTACTTTTTTTTTCTTCATACACATACTCTCGGCTACGCTCTGTGCTCTGTCAATCGTCGTTCGTACCTTCAAACGGCAGCGAGTATGGATGTGTACATAGGAAAGCATGTTCTGTAATGAGCGGGCAAACAGCAGCAGCAGTTTTTTTTTTCGTTATTTTTTTCCCACCCTTTTCATCAATTCCAACCAGCCAGAGCCAGTTCTATTACTACGCTTGAAAAGAGCACAGAAGAATGCATTCAATCAGCAGCTCAACCGTACCGCAGATGCATGGTAGAAACTTTTCATTGTATACCGCGACCCGTTTTGCGGAGCTCCAACATCAAGAAAGGTTTGTATGGCATCATGTGTGCTACATTCGAGTTCTGCCGGAGCAGGTTCCCAATTTTTTAAATTATATGCTGAATGAATGGCACAGTTCCGAGATGGGTTGTGGTAGCTTCTTGCAGCTGAAATCAATACTGTGGAGTCCAGTTCAGGATGTCAGCGAGATAACAAGTTAGTTGGGAACTGGTTTGAAGTGAAAAACAAAACGATTGCGGATTTGCTTGAGAACCTTGTGTGTTTAAGGTTGAGCTTTCCTGATATTTAAACTTCCTTCAAGTTTATTATTTTTTCTTGAAATTCGTAGCACTTTGGTTGACTTCAGAAAACTATTCTGATGCTCGTAGAACTATCCCGTAGATTATCGAATAGAGTGACAAGATGAAAATGACCGCCATCGAGCTACCCCTGAGTCGAGTTCTAGTCCCACCAGGAGTGTCTGCTCCAAATTTGAGTCAAATCGGACAAGCCAAGCTACCGAACCTACGTCCATAACCCTCCGGAGGTCGCGCAAACGGCTCACTAAACGAGCAGTCGCTGGTGTTCTAAGACGATTTCACTAGATTTTCAGAGCGGCGTGCACTGGCGCGAGTGACGGAAGGTTAAAGTTAGTATGGGATTTTTCGAGAATTTACTTGAGAAAAAGTTGCATCTCCACCGCTACGTGGTACAGTATCCATCAGTTTATCACTGCGAGTTAAAATGAGAAAGATAATATTATTGTCTACAACTTTGTTGAAGACTGCAAATCAATCCAACTTCCTTGGGAGAAGTCATTAAATTATTAATTAAGTGATGTCTGAGTCAGTTTTGCGTTGAGTCAAACAGCACACAGTGGTAAATCAATATTAATAATGGTTGGGTTTGTCTGAATAGATTGTTTGAAAGAAGTTGAGTAATCTTTTAACTAGAAAATTTTAGTTCTACATTTGTTGGCTAGAAGTTTCAACAACAAAATCCACTGAAGTTGGGTGTATGTCAACTATTATTGCGCAGATTTAGCAACCAAAAAAATCGCACGTGTAAAACCTTTTGTTTATGCAACTAATCGCAGTCTTTTCTTGTTTCAAGTTTTACTTTGGAACATAAATAAACACAAAATTGTATATTCATTTCTGGATCGGAATATTAAAATACCAACTAGAAAATAATTGGAATACAGACATGAGAAGTTGCTTTCTTTTGTCTAATAATATTGCCAAACTTAAATAGAAAATGTCATAAAATTGAGTTAAAGCGACATTCGTGTGATGTTACAGAACTGGTAATAGTGACAAGACACCAGATCGAAAAAACTATAAGTTGAACCGTTTTTCCACATCTACAAATTTTGCGGCAAAATTCGACATACTCTTCTCTCTAACACTCTGTGGAACGGTAAACTTGCACTTGACACTGATATATTCTTATCAACGGAAATAGCATGACGTAAATTTGGTCCTCACTCACGGTAAAACGCGATTTGATTAGCAGCTGCGTGTCGGGTTTTTTGGATGACAAGTTTCTGCTCATTCCGGTTCTAAACATTGTAAACATCGTCTTATTCGATTAGCTCTGAAATACTTTTGACTCTTTAATATTCATTGATTTAACTAGTGTTAATTTTTACTTGTAAATAAAAAAGAAAAATCAAATACATAATAAATAATTCAGCGATATATTATAGCCTTTCTTGTAATTGGTAACATATTTTTAGGTTATTTTGTCTTCAATTAAGTTTTGCTTTTTTGTGTTTCGAATTCATCTCGTCAGTAACTAGCACCATCTGGGTGTCTAGTTAGATGATGTATCTAAAACTAGTACCCAAATTAGCACTAGTGAGACACAAAAAATTCTAAACAACTTACACGACATTTGTTTATTTGTTTATTTGTTTTACCGTCACCAACAGACCCCTTGGCCCTAATGGTGGTTACTTAAACTAATTACATTTCAGAATACGTATTATTTTAGATTTTATCGAATTCCTTGTCAGGTTGAAGTCAAACACCGTCGCCACACTTTTACACACACGCTGGAGTCCGGTAACAGCGCTCTGGCGCCCATAGTTAGTTCTCCTGAACGGGACTCGCAGAAGAGAGTTATTGCGCAGAGCTCGAACGCGAGCTTGAAGATCGAGGCGTCCGAGGATTGTAGGGCAATCCACCCTGGCAGACAGTAAGACCGAGACGAACAGGGCTCGAGAGCAGTCCCTCCGGATGCTTAGAGTATCGAGCTGTATTAACTGACAACGGTTTTCGTAGCTCGGCAGCTGAAATCTGTTTTGCCATGGAAGATGTCGGAGTGCAAAGCGTATGAACCGGCGTTGGACGGCCTCGATTCTGTCGACACCGTTCTGGTAGTAAGGGTTCCAAACAGCAGAACAATATTCCAGTGTTGAGCGAACCAGCGCGCAATAGAGAGATTTTAAACAGTATACGTCCTTAAAGTTTTTCGCTATTCGGAAGATGAACCCAAGCTGTCTTGAAGCCTTATCCACAATGGATGATGTATGTGATTTGAACGTTAGTGCCGAATCCATGATGACTCCGAGATCCTTGACGTTAGAGTGTCTTGGAATACTCGAGTCGAAGAGATGGTAGTTAAACTGAATCGGATGGCGTTTCCGCGTGAACGTAACGATTGAGCATTTGCTCGGGTTTAAAACCATTCTGTTTAGATCACACCACGTACTAAAGCTGTCCAGTTCTCTCTGAAGAAGCTCGGCATCGGTTTTATCCCGTATTTGTTGAAAAATTTTCATGTCGTCGGCAAAAGAAGGCGGGGTCCTTGTAATTTGATGTTGACGTCATTAAAGTAGAGGAGGAATATCACTGGACCGAAATGGCTTCCTTGTGGGATGCCGGATGTAGCGAAGAATGGTGTAGATAGACAGTCCTTAATGCTGATTTGGAGTTGCCTTCCATCGAGGTAGGAACGAAACCAGCGCAGTAGTTGTCCATGAATACCGAGTTTGTCCAGCTTCGCTATTGCGATATCATGATTAATTTTGTCGAAGGCCGCAGATAAATCCATGTTTGCAATCCGTCAGCGAATCCATCGAGTACATATGTTGTGAACGAGAGCAGGTTAGTCGTTGT
The DNA here is from genome assembly GCF_030247195.1 of Topomyia yanbarensis. Classification (NCBI taxonomy): domain Eukaryota; kingdom Metazoa; phylum Arthropoda; class Insecta; order Diptera; family Culicidae; genus Topomyia; species Topomyia yanbarensis. The sequence goes on along the minus strand of NC_080670.1, from coordinate 19,593,863 downwards.
CGGTCGTTTAGGCATAAAGCCGTGTTGATCGTCTGCAATGTAGTGTTTGCAGTGAAAGAAAAGACGGTCTAAGACAACCAGCTCGAATAGTTTTGATACTGCACTTAAACACGAGATTCCCCGATAATTGTCAATGTTCGATTTGTTTCCTTTTTTGTGAACTGGAAACATGTGCGCTGCTTTCCAGCAGGAAGGGAATGTTCCAGTATTGAGTGATAGCACAAAGACTCGCCGAAGTGGTTCAAGAAGCCCGCTGATGCACTTTTTGACAAAAATCGAGGGAACGCCATCTGGGCCCGGGGAACTAGATGCTTTCAGCTTGGAATCTGCTGCAAGAATGGCAGCATTATCGACACAAATTCGATTGATGGTTCGTCCTAGAGAAGGAGTTAGATTTGAAGCGGCAGCGACTTGTTGTGGGAAAAGGTTCTCGTCGGAAAAAACGCTTGAAAATTTGTCGGAAAACAATTGGCAAATTTCCTTAGTGTCGGTGCCGTAAACTCCATTTAATGACATACAAGATGGTAACCCGGATTCTTTTCACTGCTCGTTCACATATTTCCAAAAACGACTTGGGCTTGGATTTCAGTTGACGTTCGACGTTTCGCTGGTATCTAAAAAAGGCACGTCTGCTTTGTTGTTTGTATTCGTGGTTGAGTTGAAAGTAGTGGTTTCGTAATGCAAGTGTCTTATGCTTCGAGAACTTTTTAAATGCGGCTCGTTTGGCAGTTTTTAATCGTCTAAGCACTGTTGATTGCCAGAGAGGGTGTTGATTTGTGCTGACTGTTCGTTTTGGCACATGACGGTCGATTAGGTAGAACTTGAGACGTCTTCAAGTCTTCACTCCTAGGTTACCAGCGAGTACAAGATGTAGTGGGGGATGATGGCGCACATGCTGGACTAAAGGTGTCGGAGCGGCGCAGCAGTACGGAGCGTAGTCCCGGGCACTTACAAAGCAGAGGTCCAATGTACGTCCATTCTCGTTGATGATATCATTAATTTGCCGAAGAGTTGCGCTACTGTAGTTGTCCAAGATACAACTGGCATTGTTGATAAGCACAGACTTTTCGATATCCAATCGTAGAAATCCATTACTTGCCGGGCACCAGGTCAAGCCAGGTAAGTTGAAGTCGCCCAGTATAACAATATCATCAGACGGGGCAGCGATCGAGGTGATGAAAGAAACGGAGGAAAGATGTACATCGACCAGGCTGTAATCACGAATTCGGTCAGGTGGAAAATACACGATACACAGGAAGAGATTGCGATCGGCAAGTTTCACTGATATCCACACTTGCTCGGAGCTCTCCCACCGCTCATCGTTGATCACTCGGGCTTTTATACCATGGCGAACGGCGATGAGTACACCATCACCTGATGTCTTGTGGCTGTTGAGGGCATTGCGATCACAGCGGAAGACATCCAATGTTGAACCAAACACCTGGCGAGACAGAGTACGGTTGTCGAGCCACGTCTCGGTTAAGGTGATGACGTCATAACAGCAGCCCGTGGTCGCGAGCAAATAGCTGTCCGTTGATGAATTTAAGCCACCAACATTCTGGTAGTAAATCTCGATGTTATTGGATGACGGATCAGGTTCTGCAGAGAGCGAATCAACTGCACCGCGCCCCAGAATGTAGCGATCATCATCGGCGAGAGAAATGGTTGACATCTGGTCACAAAATGTTAGAGCAAAAGGCAAATTACTGGAAGCGAAGAATACATCACCGCTTGAAGTGTTCGGATCAGATGTATACTTGCCATTTGTGGCGGGTTGGAAGACCCTTTCACCCATCCCACACACAGGACCGGGACGACTGATGATCGCTGGCTGCAATTGCTCGACTGTGGCGGGGGGATCGAGGGCTTCCATAGTGCCAACTGCGGTGCGTCCCAGTATGCGTTGAACCCCGATGGAGCGATGCGGAGAGCAGGAACGGGACGGTAGTAGCTTACGGCGAGAGTTGGACGATGAACTAGAAGCGTGAATCGGTTTAACCGTTGTATCGTTACAATTTGTATAATACTTGCCGAGAAAGGCGGCTTGGAAGACCCCTTCTCCACCCACACATACAGGACCGGGACGACTGATGATCGCTGGCTGCAATTGCTCGACTGTGGCGGGGGGATCGAGGGCTTCCATTGTACCAACTGTGTTGCGTCCCATTATGCGATCAGCGTCGACACTCCTTCACAATGACGGTGTAGCTTGGTATAGTGGCATTGCCAATCGTTGCGGAGTCCTCTGTAGGGTTGATGGGCCGGGTTGAATTAGCGGAATACATGCGGCTTCCGAGGGCGGAGGAAAATCAGTCGGTGGGCACCAAATGCTCTGGGTACGGCTATCCTCAAATTCCCTGAACAATATGCCTTGCGGCCATGTGTCAGGGTTAAGAACTGCTTCACGGTACTTTGGGTGAACTCCAACTTTGAAAGATATGAAGTTCAGAGTACTGACGTCTATGCCTTTTTCAACAATCGGAATAACCTTTATTTCCTTGTTGCAGTTTAGCCCTTCTTTGGACATTTTTCGACTGTCTCCTTGCTAACGCTGTGATGAAAGCGGGAAAGATACATCCAGAGCAACGGAGTGGGAGGTGGAACCGTGAGAATGTTGCTATTATCGACTAGCTTTCGACCGCCGACAAGATTACTGCTCGGATCAGGGCCATCCTCGCGACGACGTTTCTGAGGTGGTCGAGATGTACCGGAATTTGGCCGGACTGGAGTGGCTGTTGAAACCTTTCTGGCGAGGTGCGAAATTTGCTGGTTATTTTTTGATAACTCTGCCTTTAGTTCAGCACAGACGTCATCCGTTTTCCCAGCGATAACACATCCAAGCGTGGAAACGGTGTCGCGAAAGCGAGCAAACTTCATCAACTTGACACATTCATTGCACCCACATTTTTGCCAAATCCCATGCATTCGATAAAGTCATCGTCCGATTTGACGGTTTTCGCGCAATGATCGCATGCACTTGTCATAATGCCGATTTTCTACCCGCCCTAGATCCGACTTTTCGTTTTCGTCTCACTGTGCGCCATGTTATGGTGGGAAATACTTTCCTCTACTCGCGTGCAGGTGGCGAAGCGAGCGCGTGAATTTTTTGTGGGTAATTACACACAGGTCCGGTGATGTAAACAATCTCGATTTTCACTGGATTTTTCACGACACAAAAACAAAATTTGTAGAAAACACTTTAAAACTTCACAATATCAAGGGCGCAAACAAAATTTAGAATCGACTGATACGATAAACGATGATTAAACGGCACAAATCACGTCAAATATTAAAAAAAAATAACTGGAGCGATCAACACAAACAACTAATCGGTGAAAATACACTGAACCAAAAATATGAACGCCTAAAGCCACATGTCCCGAGTGATGTCCCGGGCAGCAAATATAGCTCGGGTTTGCTGACAAGTTGTTGTTTTTCATCATTAGCTGCTGTTACCATCTCTTTGTTTAATCTTTTCCATGTAACTTGTCGAGATGTGAAACGATTCACAGATGCCAACCAACTTGACTTATATTTCTTTACAGCCAATCTCGCGGGGTTTCTTCAACGACATGTTTCTAGTGTGACCCTAAGACAAGACGTGACAATCGGCTTCTTATTTTTCCTTCGGCATTCTTCTTTTCGCACATTTTCACCCTGCCGAAATCTTCCGAACAGTGTTGCTGTTTTTATTAATGAAAATATAGTCTTGTTAATTTATTTTATGCCGACAAAATTTTGCGTCTTTAATTCACTATATTGATGAAGGACACGTTTTTTCCATGTCATGGTTGTTTAGTAAGGTTTGACGAAGCCATTTTCTGAATAATTTTAGATTACAGTGTGATTTCTGTCTTATTTTTGTTAAAGTTGATCAACCACGTATACGGTAAATGCATGATAAATACTTGTTTCACTTTGCCGCGCAATTTCAGTTCAATTTAGTCGTTTTTACTTTTTTAACGATAATAATTTTATTTGTCAAAAGTAATGACAATCTTTTCCTATAAATATAGCAACACTGCAAAACATAATTTCGATATCCCTGCAGTAACATTACGTACGGTGCAAAACGTCAGAATCTACCAATCAGGAGCTGGAACATTCTGACATAAAATTGGAACAAAAACGGCCCCCCTTATTGTCACGTCTTGTCTTAGGTGTGACCGAACTCAAATAATATTTTATGCGCCGAAAAGGGCTAGTATTAAGTTTTTTTCTGATCAGGAGGTTAACAAATTTTCAAGTTTATTCAAAATGTTCATAGGAGGGGTTGGATCCTGCCCCCCGCTTGCATACGGGTCTGTAATATTGAAAAAATTAGGTGTTGAAATGTTTGGGTTTAATTTGTACGAAACAAGAACCCTACCTGGACCCAAGAATTCCAAATTTGAAAAACCCCGGACCCGTAAGTTAAAAATTTAATCCGAACCAGAGAGTTTCAAATTCGAAAAACCGGAACCCGACCCGGTCCCAAGAGTTTGTAATTTAAGGAACCGAAACCCCGACAGGTTTCGTCAAAACCTATTTCTACCTATCAGACACGCAGGTCACCAATGGGTGTTTGTGTATACAGTGTTTTAATGGAAGAAGCTTGTTTTCATCTAATTATTGATATAATCATAGATGTGAACATTTTAGCTCTGGAGATGGAAGGTAATAACTCTACTGTACGAGTCATTTCAAGAATGTCTTGATACACGTCTTCATATAGGGCAACCTGCCTATTATAGCAGTAGAGCCTATTGACGAATTTCCATCGTATTCAGAGTTGGCAGCACCCTCTCAGATTTTAATGAAACTTTCTGTACATGAGAACTTTGTCACAAAAAGCCACTTTGCATACTATGTCTTTCCAAAAATGATCGAGACTGTCTTTTGAAGAGGACCAAACTTTTTTTTACCATTTTTTTCAAATGGCTATAAACTAAAAATGACGAATCCTACAACAAAATGTTGTAGGAGTGATTTTCACAAAATTAGTCAATTTTTTTAATAAAAATATTGAAAAAAATCTCCATTAACTCCTACACTGAAAAAAATCGATTTTAAAAATTTAAAGTCGATTTTCAAAAAACCCCAGCCATATCAGATGCCTCAGATTTCACATCATTTGGACAATTTTGGACTCCCGCCCATTTCGCTTGAACTTTTTGACATTTTCTTTTTTTTAAGGAAGTTCATTTGATTGGTAATATTTTAGTTTCTCAAAAAATACGGGAAATTGAGGTCTTGGAATATGTTGTCCTCAAAAACCCCTATTTTAAAAACTTTACTACTCTATGCTGCAAATAATACATACTTTTCGGAACATTGACTACCTTTGCCCGAATACGAGAAGTTGGGGTTCTAGAGCATTTTGACGTTCATATCGAATTTTGCTATTTTCTCGTGCATATATCTCTATTTTTCTTCTATCAATTTGCGTAGAATGTACCTTGTTGGACATTTAGAGGTCTCAGGAACTAAACAGAAATTTGGTCTCGATTGCACATTTTTTATCACTAAATTGCATGTATCAACTCCATTTAACAATAAATAATTCTTTATTCTACTATTTCTAGTGAAAAATACGCTTAGGAATCTCATGGGAAAAGTTTAATTTTTGATAAAGTTCGGGAAGCTGGGGTATTAGGGCCGTTAATGTAAAAAATGTGGTTTTTGGACTAAATCAACAAGATACTTTTTACGATTAACGATAATTAAATTTAAGATCAATGACAAAAGGTCCTATAACTCTACTTCTCGTATTCGGGCAAAGGTCGCAAATATCCCGTTCGATTCCCGAGATTTTTCATATTAGAAAAACTGCAAAATATGTATGCTTTGCAGTACAGAGAATTTTTTTTTTAAATAGGGGCTTTTGGGGACAAAATACCCCAGTACTCCACTTTGCTGTATTTTTTTTTGCTGTATCAAGGAACGAAAACATTTCCAATTAAATACTAAGATTATTTTCTTTAAAATTAGGTATGAATTGTAATTTTCTGTGTGCTACTTCACAAGTTATAGCATTTAATACATTTTTCCTCCATATTTTCTCAAATATCAATGTCAAAAACTTCACGCGAAGTGGACGGGGTTTAAAATTGTTCAAATGATGTGAAATTTGGCAGATGAGCTTACTTTGACATTTGTCACAATATGAGAATTCAAAAATGAGTGTTTTTGCAATGTGCTAATACCTACATAAAACTCAAATCAATATACTAAAGACGCGACTATTTCTTACCCTCTGCAAGAAAACGCCTTATTGTAATATTAAAATCCAATTGATACAAACATTACATTAAGGTGGATTGTTTGATGGAATGATTTCCTTGGGGCATGGTTAGTAGGGTGTCCCAAAATGACATCATGTTAAAAAAGTTATCGGGCTCACTTCTTAAATGAAAGGTTAGGGTATTAGAACCACTTTCTTCTTCGGAGTGAGTTTGCTAAAACGCTTCCTACTGGTGCCGAATTTTGAATTTTTGAAAAATAGGCCGATTTTTGATGAAATTTCAAATTTATGCCTGTTTAAGTGGTCTTGAACTGTCTTAGACTTTTTTCTAGTATTTTTTATTTTTCTGGAGATCCAAACGGAGAAGTTTGGTTAGTTAGTTTGTACAAATTTTGAATTATAAGAGCGGCAGAGCCATTAAAACTTAGTAAAAAGTGAAATTTTTAGTATTTTTCAGTATTTTTTCTTCAAAACTGGGTATCTACAAAATTTTAAAAGTACAGAAAACACTTCATATAGTTGAGCCGAATACAAAGGCGTAATTTTGCTGCAGAAAGTGTATAGCTACGGCTAATGGGGTATGAGTTATTTAAATTTTTGTTAGATAACCTTTGACATTTTTAGCAATTTATCAAAAATTATGCTGTTCCAAAAAGTAAATCAGTTCAAATGTGCTTTGACCACAAATTTTTTTTCGAAAAATAGAAGGAAAATGATGAAAAATTACGTTTTCTGTACGTCTTTAGTATGTCAGGACGAGGTTTAATGAGCATCTGATGATTTTTTTGTAACTTAAATTATAAAAATAATGATAATTTTGCTAATGACGCCAAGTCTCTAATTATTTTTTGAAGAGTTAATTCTCAATAATTACTTCTAGGAGGCATCTTCAACAAAATAATTGTGTCAGAAGATGCGCTGTATTCTGTTTTAAAACTTTTTCGAAGATATTTGCCCCAAATTTGACTATTTTGGAATTATGTGATCAGTTTTTCAACACTCATCTCACTCTTCTGAATTTTTCTCCACTTTAAAGTTCCTAACATGAAAATAGGACTTTATTTACAAAATGTAAATACGCCAATCAATTCAGTCTTCAAATATACGCCATAACTTGCCATTAGGTCGACATATTTGTTTAATTGTAGTGATTTTCAAACCTGCTAAGTGGCTATTAGTATACCAAATAATTTTTAAAAAATCGTCGAATGCTCATAAAAACCGTTTCTGATGTGCTAGAGACAAGCTAAAAACGCCATTTTTCATAATTTTCTTTCTATTTTCCGAAAAATAATATGCGAACTAAGCCCACATAAGTTGTTTTATTTTGTAGAGCAGTGTTATTTTTGATGAATATCATAAAATGTAAAAAGATTATTTAACAAAAACTTAAATAAGTTATAGCCCATTGGCCGTAGCTATACACTTTCTTCAGCAAAATTACGCCCCTGTATTCAGATCAACTATATAAAGTGTTTTCTATACTTTTAAAATTTTGTAGATACCCAATTTTGAAGAAAAAGTACTAAAAACACCAAAAATTTCACTTTTTACTAAGTTTTAATGGCTCTGCCGCTCTTATAATTCAAAATTTGTACAAACTAACTATCCAAACTTCTCCATTAGGACGTTCAGAAAATAAAAAAAATGCTGAAAAAAATCTAAGGTCGTTCAAAAGCAATTTCAAGCATTTGAAATTTTACCCAAAATCAGCTCATTTTTCAAAAAATCAATATTTGCCACCAGTAGGGAGCATTTTAGCAAATTCACTCCGAAGAAGAAAGTGGTCCTAATACCCTAACCTTTCATTTAAGAAGTGAGCCCGATGACTTTTTTTAACATGATGTCATTTTGGGACACCCTAATGGTTAGTCCTGTACACGAAATGGGTGGAACGTCAATTGAGCTAACACCCACCTGAATCCGTGACAGACATGTACAGTAAATGACAACTAAATATTTTATTTTTTTTTTGTAAATGTCTGCCAAGTCGAAGAACAAAGAAGATTGCTGACGCTGCTCCACCCAATGGGTAAAGCAATAATTAAAATAAACTGAAAATAGGCTCAGTTTGCTTCTTTTATATTTTGAAATATTAAAATATTATCGATATTAAAATAATATAAACAAAAAAATTTAATCAATATTAAAATATTAATCAATATTAATATTAAAATATTCGACTCGATCTAAAAAATACTGCGAGATGATCCACTCGATTCTCGTATAACCTATAAACTGATCATCATCATTTATGTTTTTCCTGTAGAATTCTAATTAATAATGATCGGCTTCGCAAGAAGCGACTTTCTCGAAAACGTTTTGCTCGGAGTATATCTCATCTACACATTCTTTTACAAAAAACTACATTGTAAAATCAATTGATTCGAATAATTTTTCTCAAGCTCTGTCCCATCTAATTGGTTGCATCAAGCCAGCAGGATGCACTCAAGACTTCCACGGACGCTTCAAAATTAACCATATAAAAACCTGCAACCTACCTGTCCAACAAGCGACTAATTCTAAGGATCGTTGCCGGCATTCACCAAGTAACGCTGGCACCGAATATAATAACTTCCCAACTATACACACGAGTCACACATGCGTAACTTCTCTGTTAGGCCCATTATTCCGAGCATAATACACGTAGGCACAAACAGCCGCCAGTAAACCAGATCCTGGCAGGGAAACCCCTTCGCTCTGTCCGCTGCGTTGTGTGGGAAAACACACTGCTTCGAGAGGCAGGATCTGAATGGAAGCCCCAGCGTACCGTCAGTTAATGCGAAGGCTTGAACGTTCTGGAAAAATTGCTTTCAATACACGGTCACACGGACGGGAACAGATTTCCATAGATACCTGCCAAGCGCTCAAAGAGCAGCCCGCCATACACTGAACGCCTTTCTACCCACTCGAGTGGTTACTGCACTCTGCGCCTTCGCACGGTCGGTGTTGTTTTGAGATAGGATTTTAAATAGAAATTTTCACATGGGAAAATGCGTGGCAAAGAGTCTTTTCTAAAAGGAATATCCTTTTGCTGCCCTTCGGATGGAGAGATTCCCCCGGTGAAGGTGTTGACTATATGTACCGTCAGACACTCAATTATGTGCAGTGTATGCGTGTGCTTGGAAATTCGCAGCATCCGGATGTGACTGGAACGGAAAAAAGTGCTTTCACTAGGATGCATAAAGTGGTACTAATTGCAGTTACAAGTAGGGTGTGTGTTTTGAGAAAAAAAAACTGCGTTCCAGGCTGTTAAGAATCCACGAGTGCGAATGTCAGGATGAACGTGCTTAGCAACTATGTTGGCGCATAGTTGACGGAATGGCTTACACTGGGGATGGCAGGTTTTAACCGGGTCCGGTGTTTTTCGAGGATCACCCATCGAGAAATAAAGTCAATTTCAACAACATAAGTTTTGTGGATTACACGAATGATATTGTGAATATTTTAGTTTCAACAAAATAACTAAAATCTATTCGAAAGAATTTTTAGATACCCCCAAAAGTTTAGCAATCCAATCCAACGGATTTGGACATCCACAACTAAACCGCACCGCAGCTTCCGTTTGACTTTAATCAGTTTGAAAGACATCGAATGCATTGCATATATTTCTGCGCTCTTCACCATAGATCTGGGTCAATGAGCAAAGTAGCGTAGTCTTCTCTTTCCACCGTTCTGCCCTGTTCCTGCCCATCAACTTTGTGTCTAGTTGTGACTTAGATAATGAACACAAAGTGCACGGCCACGACCCGGGATGGTTGAGAGGGGCCACGTAGCCGGGGAGCAGCCATAAAATGCAGGGAAATATTTTTCAACCGTGCGATTTCGCCGCACGGTGAGACGGGAGCGTCGCTGGTTTTGGTCAAAATCGGCAACTGACGTCAATTTGGGACATTTTTATGATACTTTTACAACCAGTAATTCCTGTTGGTTTGGATCCATGAAAGAAAATGTAAGAGTTAATTTTATATGGCTTCTAGCAGGATTAATCGTATGACTTATATGCGAATTTTTAATGTGGCGTTTCGAACGAACTGTTTATTTTATTTTTAATTTCTTCACCCTTTTTGTGCCCTTGTTGTTTATAAACAACATTCATCTATAGCCATAACTCTTTGTTGTTTATGCAAGTTTTGTTCATAAAAAGTATTAGAGTTAGTAACTGGGACTATTAATATTCGCTTGAGCACTAACATTTATTAGTATTTTGCGATCTGCTGAAGTTATTCCATTTTGTCTGGCCGGACTAAGCCGAAACGACATTTTCATACAAGCTTGTATACAAAAAACCTCATGTTTCGAGATGCGAAATGTCACCCCTGATTTGTTTTCACTGGAGCAGTGTAGCCAGGGATAGTTTAAGTTACAAGTAAAATATTTAATTTTAATATAACATCATTGTTTTGAGATGCAGATGAAAACTAATAGAACATTTCACTAAAATCTGGCTTCAACTACCGTTTTCATGTAGGTTAAAAAGACTACTTAGGCTCTGTTTGGGCAGATGCTGCGCTAACTACGCGCTACCACCGGTGCATGGATTTTTCATTGCAATTTGAATTATACCTAATTTGGGTTGCCCGTTTGAGAAATTTTCACTCAGTTTCATTTTGTATGCCAACGTATGTTTATGTTTTTGGAGGATGCTGAAATGTGATATTTTATGAAAATTTTAAGTATTTTTCCATAATATCCTCTGCAATATTGCTTCCTGGCGATGAAAATGTGTGAATCAAAATTCAAAGGGAAAATGCTGTCGTGATCCACTTAATACAAACTCAAAGAAAATCTACAGTGCACGAGGTGAAACTGCTTTTATAAGAGAAAATGGACCTTGATCTTACGGCAGTGACCCACCTCCAACTACATCATACAAAAAATGTTGTACTGAAAACGCTCACCATGCTATTCGATGCAGAAATTTATATAGTGTTTAACAACATGCAACACGACGTCGGAACATTAAAAGCGAAATTCTCGTATATAGGGATGAGTGTTTTACTGGAATTCGCCTACATGATTTGACACCGCGCATCAGTTCCGAGTACACTAAAACATTCATGTCGAAATACGGAGAAGTGGAATCCGTTACAAATTACACAAATTACATTGTGGTTAGAATTTAGCTGAACCAATCCATACTCCTACTTGACCTTCAAATCCAAATCTGCTCAAGGTATCACCTACATCCAAAGAACGCTATGCACATACCTTGGGCAGATGTCCACATGCCAGTTCTGCAACCAGACGACATACTACGGTAAACCATGCGCCAAAACTGTCTACTACAACACACACACACACTGATAAACAGCCTTCCCATGCCACAAACAGCCAGTTAAACGATAGTAATCGATAACCTTAAGCAACACCTAGCATAGGAATAACCAAAAAATAAGGATATACCAAAATCACTCAGAAAGAAACACAAGAAACATGTGATTTTAATGGCATATTGCTTCTTGTTTTTAATAGATTGTTGTAGTGTTATGACTCCACATGTGGTCAAGGCTCCGAAAATGGCAACCACAGGCGAAATTATTTTTTATCAAATTTTGCGTCAAACTGTTTGTTTTCCGTATGTATATAACCTCTAATATTAAAAAATATGAATGGTGATCCCAGAACAAAGTTTCATGTGTGTCATTTATGAAAGCTTGTTGATGCTACTTGCACGACCTGAAAGTGACTAAAAGACCGTAAGGAGATAAAAAGGTATACAAAATCCATATTTTCAACTTTTTGCTTACAACCACATTTTTCTATCGTAGTCTAATTTAAATTTGATGATTTTGCTTGAAAAGTATTGATGAATATGGATTATTGCTTATTTTCAGTTGTGAAGTAATGGAAACCAAATTACTTGTAACGTGACAAATCAAAAATTCAAAAAAGTTTTGTGGACCACACCAACAGCATGCATACAATGTTTAACCTGCATTTTTTCTTACTATTTTGAGTCTACTTTTTGAAACTGTATTGTGAAAACTTTAAAGTTTTATTAATTTTTAGGAAAACACAGTTTATCTTATGTAACGTGACATATTTTTTCTGCTGTAAAGCAATTCTATCAAGTTTAATTCAATTGCGTCAATATTGGTGACCATCTTTGATTCTGATGAAACCTTTTACGATTCATGTATATGGGAGACTAAGTATTTTTCAATATTAAACAACAATATTAAACAATTCAATATTAAACAAACTATATGATAGCGAGTTCTAGGGAATTAATTGCTCTGTGTGATTATTTTTTGGTGAAATTTTTCAAAAGAAAGCAAAAAAATGTTAAAAATACAAATATATCGTTAAAAAAAAAAAAAATGAAAATACAATTACAGAAAAACAATGTTTTTTTTGTTATCGAAAGCCTGTAAACTGATGAAACTATAATTGCACTATTAGGAAGTTATTAGTAAGAAAACATTTTTAACTTCAAGTATTCTTCTAAATTTCTTAGTATTTGCCAGTCATAAATATAATTTTCTTATACAATATTCATACTAAATATAATTTCGAAGCAAAATGTTCTTAAGAAAAATTTTTCGAAATATTTTGATTTTTTTTCAACAAAAATATCTAGTAGTGAAAATACGCCCTTTTAATAAATTACTCACAAATACCAAACGCAAAAAACATAAAACGTTTAAAATTTAATTGCAAATAAAAAAACTTTGAAATATAATTGCATCGCAGAGACAATAACAATAAAAAGTTTTAACATATTTCAATAATTCTTTTAATTTTCAATTTTTATTTAATTTTTTTTTAAATAATTTAGTTATAGAATGTATTTCAAAATAGGTTTTCAATTCAAAATGCTGACCAAAAATTATCCTTCAAAATGCAGATGTTTTCAAGTTATTTTGGATTTCTTTCGACATAATATGTTACTTCGTGAAATTTTTCACGTTTGTTCATCAAAACCAATATGTTTTTCAAAATAAACATGAAATTTCCCGTTAATGCTCAGTTCCTAGATTAAGGGTGATTTGTGTACGATTGTCTTGATATCCTTGCTTCAATGAAAATACAGAACTGTAACGTGACAGATTCTGGTTGTAACGTGACAGATCATTGAGAATACTCCATAAAATCGAAAACAAAGTTTTTCTTCATGAAAACTATATTTCAAACTCTTCTTTGTTTTCTAAGCTTCAACTTAAAACTGTTTTTATGCAAAGTTGAGGGCCAGCGGAACAGACTTTTTCTATTTAGTCGGGCAACCTCCAAACTAACTGCGAAAATTGTGTAACGTGACAGACGTGTCAAAATGACAATAAAGTGAAAACGGTTCATGATAGAAAAAAAACTTTCTGTAGAAAAAATGTGCGATTTAGTGACCTTTATAATGTGCAGTTGTGATAAAATATGGTTTTATTGTTTTTGCTGACTTATCTTATGAAATATGCGTAAAAATGTAACGTGACAGACAGAAGCCTTGACCATGTACGTGGCGTTATAGACGGGCAAAACGTTTTCTAAATTTCCTATGATTATTGTAGTTTCTAAACCGCGATAAGTGATAGCTGCAATAAACCTTGAGAAACATTTGTGAACTGTTTACTAAAGTTGCGTAAAGAAAAACACAACATTTTCACTTACTTTCTGCACAAACTTAAGAATGTATTGTGTATGGGTGTTCCGTTGAAACGCCAGCATCGTACGTATCATCTGTTCTATTTCCGGCGCTACTAAAGAAATAGTGCTAAGTTATTTCGTGAAGAAAACAAAACATTTTGCACGGCGAAAACCGGTTTAAATTAGGTATTTCGCGATGAAAACAGAATAAAATTCTTTGGCTTGACCTTACATGGCTGTAAATGAGCTGTCAGAAATGTTAATAGTTAAGTTAGCTCGAGAAAGCAAAACAAGTAGTATAAATATCTGTTTTCCTGCAATAGTGCAATACCACCCGGCAAAGGAAAAACTACAAGGGACTGCCCTATAGGGTTGTACAAACTGTTGACATAGTCCTACACTACTACACTACTAAATGTAAAATAATTGGGTCTATTCCATTTGAAAGCGCATTTTATTTCTTTCGCATAACTTATGTATGACTCCCATGTTAATCAGAATCTTAATTAGAATAAAAGCAACTTTTCGTTTAGAGGACGATTGACAGCAAAAGCTGATGTGCATGAAGTCGAGAATTACTTTTAATGTAATACATTTTAAAAAATTTCTCAAAAGTGTGTTACAACTTATCTACTTCACGGCTTTTGGGCAAAAAGAATTATTTCAGCGAAATGGAGAATCAATTTTTCTATATATTTCACAATACTTTCTCTAAGACCAGACGCTGCAATTTTGTAACCTCTTTTAGGTCCATGTTTTCGCCAAACTGCAAAATAAATTGGCTTATTATGACTCCATCAAGGGAAATACCGAACTATTTCTTGAACTACTCGGCAAACAATCGATGAAATGCGTCTAACTTGGTATCCGTATATTTACTTTATTCCTAAGAAGTAGTATAATTTTACAAAAAATCCAGCACAAATCGTTGACCAGGTCGTTGAACATAAATAGCAGATTCAAACGGGTAGAATTATAATAAGAACCCATATAATGGTTTTAGACTGGTAAATATCTTCTGCTTAAGCGCAACGAAAATTCGAATCGAATACCCCAATTACCAATTGAGTCAACGCTCCTTTAACCAACGGCTTCAAACAGGTAAGCCGACAGTAGATAAAGAAAAAAAGTAGGCACTTTACCCTACCAACCAAACACTGCACTGGAGATCCGGGTACGTACACCGTGTTTGAACACGGATGGAAGATACGCACACAGCAAAATGAGTCAACGCCAGCTCTAAAGTACGTGTGTGTGGAGAGAAAGAGACAACTGGTGCCACGAACCTGTGTACATACACCATGCACAGATTTTCCCAACAAGAGAGCACACGGTGTTCGATGTTCTTTAGGGAAGAGAAAACACCTGGTTTTTCTGTTTGCACAGGTATCGAAAACATCGCCCACACACCGGTATCTGGTATGGGTGTCGTCCAGCGTGCTTCTCAGCAAGCTTCGCCCTACGTGTATGGGCGTTATAGCTATAAAGTCCTAATTTTTGGCACTTGCGATGATTGTCAAGCATTGCCAATGACTTTTTATACCTTTAGATCGACGATTACGGGTAAATTTTTTCTGCCGTATCTCAGCTTTTTTTGTATCTTTTGCCGAATTCTCAACAGCTGAGATTCAGCAAACATTATTTTTTACAGAGATCTCAGTAAAAGTGACGTTTGAGTACTGAGACTCGGAAAATATTTCACCGAAAATCAGCAAACTAATCTCACTTTACTGAAGTATCAGTTTCTAAATTTGCTGACTACACAGCTGTTGGGAAATTACCGAGCCGAATTGAGTGTGTAGATAATAAACGATTAAGAAAATCGACACTGAATACCCAAATCCAAACTGATCCAATCTTCTGAAACTGATCTTTGGGTTTTGCATTTTCATGGCAGTGATACTCGCTGTACAAAGATGTCATTCGTGACAGAGGGCTGGTAATAATATTTAAATCGTTATGCACTGTGTATGGTTTAACAATGTTTTATCCGGTTGAGCTGTAAGCGACGGATCCCTATGTGTCACGTACTTCGCTGTGTCGATATAGTAGAAATCCGTTGGAGAGGAATCGTATCGTAAACAGACTCGTGTCGTATCGGAATCGTAGGCGGTTACTACATCTTTGTAAAGCGGGCCTTACACGTTCAATATATTGACCTATTGACGGATTGATGGAATTCACATCAATTCGTCAATCCCACTTGAATGTACATCGTCAATCCAACTTTTTACTCCTTTACAAGTTCATTTTTTTTGTCAATACTCTCTAGTATTGACAAAAATATTGAACGTGTCTCTAATAAAAAAAATATGCACGAGCTTTAACCCATGTAGTGCAACGATTCCACATATTGTTTAGATGATACCCTGAGTAGGTCGTTAGCCTTTTGAATTATACGATGTTTATTAGGGGTTAAGAGTCACTTAATACTTCACTATACAGTAAACGATCTTTTGTCAGTTTGAAATTAAAACTGTCGTCATCAACGGCGGCCGATTGCTCAGTGCATATAGTGCCAATAATATTGCACGATAAAAATTGGAGCATTTCAAGAATATTCCACGAAACTGGGGCCACTGCAACTCACACGGTCATCAATCATCATCCAGTGCGTGTGACGCTCATCGCTATAGCGACGGAGCGCCTTTTCACTCTCATTCTCTCGTATTCTGACGGGTGGTAATTATGCTATGGCTAGCGTGTAGTGCACACTGGAAATGTTATATTCTTTTGATAGCGCGGCAAAGCGAATTCTTGAGCGTTTTTTCAAAACGTCATATCTGCAATGAGTTACTCTGTTTACTTTCTCTTTCGATTTTTACGGCGTCACTATAACACTTTTCACTTATTTTACAGTACAGATCGAAAGACGGTGGTTATAACTAGCATATTATGCAAAGAGTTGAGGGATAAATGTTAAAATGACCGAATTATTAACAGAAGAGAAAGTAAACAAAGAGAGTAACTCATTGCAGATATGATGTTTTGAAAAAACGCTCAAGAATTGAGCTTTTGTCGACTAGTTTCACGAACACTAGTGCAGTTTCTTGGGTAAAAAATCCCGTCTGATTCTGCCGTCTTATTTATTATTTTCAATAACGTTTTGAAATAGTTTTGTGTTATGTGTCGTGTACGTACATGAACCGTACAACTGCATATAAGGTATTCCACCACACGTTTGTTTGACAATTCAGTGGTAGGTTTGTCAACAAATTTGTTTTGCTCTGCTTCTTCGAATAGAAAAACTCGTCCGAAGAACATCTTCCCTTCAGGGATGCCACATTGGGATCTGTGTTTCAGTCTATTTATCATCTGTCTTAAACAGAAAGAAAAACTCCCAAATATCTTGAGGCTTTTTGCAAAAAGATCTACAATGATAAACTCTCACTGTTTACTTTCTCTTCTGTTAATAATTCGGTCGCTTTAAATTAAATAATTTCACAAATTAATAAAATATAAGTTTTATTCTTCAACTATTTCTATTGTCGCGCTTATAATAAAATCTCACATCGCGGGCGTCTGAAAGCGCATCAAATATAGCCGCAGTTGCTCCGCAAGCAGATTTCAGTGGAGCTTTATTTTTCTACCAGCTGTGTGCTTTTCGAAAGCTTCAAGGAAAAAGCTGCCTATAAATTTATTTAGGCGGCTGTCACGCGCCTATCTCAATTGAGCTTTCATATAATCGCATATCGAGCGATTATCCTGCAAGGCACAATATAATATGCTAGTCAAAACCCCAGTCTTCCGATCTATACCGTAAAACAAGTCCAAAATCTGAAAAATGCTATAGTCAGCGATGCCAATCTTCCAGTTCAAACTGGATTCTTCCAGTTTTTTTACAGCATCCAGTCAAACAGACAATCGGAAAATTATTCCAGTTTTTTTAAATTTGAGCCAGTTTTATCCAGTTTTTTTTTAAAATATTCATTTATTTAGTTTTTTCTCACAAATTGTAACTTGATTCATAAAGTTTTCAAGCAAGCGATGGGATGATGCCGATTGCCCCAGAATAAGTTTTCAATCCACCGTAACCTGAACTCTTTTTATACCACTTGTGAGTAAAACGGTTCGGGAATGTACATTTTGATTCGATTTCAAACGAAATTTTCCTCAAAAAAAAAGTGGCAGTAAACTGTGTCAAATATTTTGATGAACATTTGTTGAATTCTCAGCCACCCGCATAAATCTGTACCATATGCCAACCATTGTATCAAACGTCGAAAAACCATTTTCAATATGGTTCGTTCAACAATAGATTAACCATTGCCTGGTATAATATCGAACATAACCAGTGTCGTTTTTCCATGCTCGACCATACAAACAACGGGTCGTTAAGAACAGTCACCATACCAAAATATGCGATTTTCCATATACATTTTGGCAACATACCATTCCAGAACTATACAGATTATGGTGGCATGCATATTTTAGATCTAGCGATGTATAAAATATTGGCGCAGAAAAAAATGTTTTCCCTTTCACATTTCAATTCTATCGATTGATGAAATTTCATTTTGTTACACGCAATCTTCTGATGAGAGCTTGGTTGAGACAAACTGGACTGTCGCTTTATCCAACTGAGCTATCACCGTTATATTGTAAGACGAGTATTTTTGATTATGTTAAGCTACAGGTTTTTGGAGCAACGTGAACAGATATGCGAATAACAAAAGCCACTAGAGCAATATTAACCTCAAGCGCAAAAGTACAATGTAGTATACAAATCTCCAATATAGGATACACGGAAGGTATTGGAAATGGTAACTAAAATGAGTATGGTAGTGTAATAGTTGAATTATAATGGTGGAATGTATCAGTAGTATTCCCAATATGGTGAGTATTATATGAATAGTTAGGAAATGATTCCGAAGATTTCTGGAATGGTATTTATTTATACGGGCAGTTGCTGGCAGTGGCATCGTAAGAAAGGTTTAAGCGCATCCTCAAGTTATAAAATGGTCTTAAATTTAGGATTTTGTGGATGTGTAGATTGAAACCTTCAAAACAGTAAAATTCGACTGTAACTATTAAAATTACAATAAAATTCGAATGCTTTAATATTTTTTTTTAATTTGGACAACAATATCAAAAAACCGACTCTAATTTTCAGTAAAAGGTATGGAACATACGTGTTTACTTAACATTACGTTCATTGAATCGTGGACTTGAACATTACAAGAGTAAAGTAGGTTTGTTTCGAGCATCCAGTTTTTTCCAGTTTTTTCAAGAAAGGTTCCAGTTTTTTTGAAAAAAAATGTTGGGAACGCTGGCTATAGTGGCGCCGCAAAAATCCAGAGAGAAGGTAAACAAAGAAAGCCTCTCCAGTCCAGGGTTACCAAAACACAGAATAATCTGTATTTATACAGATTTTTCAGCCATGTTTAGACCAAGAATCTGTATGTGTAGATGTACAGATTTTTGCGTGTATGTACAGATATACAGATTTTTGAGAAGTTATATTTCAAAACCTATCTTAGAAATATTTTTTTAGTTTCAGTAATACTTCCTCTGTGTCTCTCTCAGCTTAGCCCTATATAATAGGCTGTGCACGCTGACGAAGTCGACTTAAAAATGACTTTTGCTGTGAGCCGTGTTTACAAACATCGCTTTACAGTTTAATGACAGTGTTGGTAAAAGTTATTGCTTATGTCGACTTCGTCCGCGTGCACAGCCTAATTAAGATATATCTTCACTTTCGAGGTCGCTCATTTAGAAAGGTAAAGGTTTGTAATACACTCAGGTTAGCACCCAGAAAACGCCTGGCTGAAGTCTACTTCCAGAAACGTTAATGTGACTTTGTTAATTTTCAATTTTTTGACCGCAGCTACATTGGTCGACATATAACATTATATATCCAAAAAAGTCATTAAATGAAGAAGAAAATTATTTTTCCATTATGCACATCGAAAGTTCAAGTTTCTGGATGCAAAATATCAGAACGATTTGTAGTGTTTTTTACGAAAATGTAAACAGGTCCTTGAATGATACTCAGTGTGCTTCTGCTTCTGTCCAAGTGCAAAGCGAACGAAAAAAGCAGTTACTTGTGTGCATTGTCTTAAGAAGAAAGGATACTGTTATTTTTTCCTGCGTAGTGAACTATCAAGATGACTGAGTCTCGTGAACAAAACGTGATTGATCTGCCTAATAGAGTTGCCATTGACTTCAGGTCTATTCGTTATGTGGAACATCCACTCAAGCTGGAAATTCAGCTTCAGTTTTCGGAAGTCACCTTCATACAGCTTGAGCACGTCAGGCATGCGGTGCTGATAACTTTCAACAAATTCGTCCAGGCGAAAAGATTCTCTTCACAGAATAACTTAAAACATGGGCTTGTTTGTGGCAACGCTAAGATTAAGATTCCTAAATATATGTATAATGGAAATATTGAAGTCAAATTACACGATTTGGCTCTAATTGCTTGCAAAGTGCCAATTAAAATATTCATGTCGTATTTCGGAGCAGTTGAATCTATTACGGACAGCCCGGTGACAACTTGACAGATAGTGCTTGTTTCATATATGTACCACTAATTTGATGGTGGCGCTAGTATGCCTTCTCCGTACGAGTACCACGAACAACGAAACGAAATAGTTACAAGAGAAAAGTGTGTTTCGTTACGTGTGTTATGAACGCCGTCAATGCAGCAAGAACAATATTTAGAAAAAACGTATTCCAAAATGAAAACAATTATTAGCGAATGAATTTATCCCTAACTGGAAACTGTCAGCAAGGTACATACATCTTATTATAAATTTAACTGGAAGTCGTTGTTTTTTATTGTTGTGTTAAGTGTGTAATCGGTAACTCATTTTTGTTTTTTGCCCGAGAAATAAGAATGAAAATCATTTTGACCAATGAAAGTAAATCACCAAGCGTAACAATTCGTGAACATATGACATCTTGTTTCAAGTTAATTAAGAACGTCAAGAATTATAGAATTTTGTTTGGGAATATAAACGAAATATGTGAGATTTTCTATACAGTTAGCAAAATTTGTTTTGGATAGAAGTTGTGCGCTTCTGCCAGAATTCTGGCAGCAAACCGGTAGTGCCCGGTTTTAGCAAGAATGCTGCCAGGACTATACAATTATGTTCGACTCTTGCCAGAGTTTTGTTCGACTTTTTCAATAATTCTGTCTAAAAGATTTTGCGATGGTTTTGGTACGGATCCCTTCAGAATTCATTTCGCATATTACTCAGCTCCAGCCCGACAGAAAACTAATTAAACGGTGTCTAGCGGAGGATTTAATGTTGGTTCGATCCCGAAGATTTTCGGAAATTTCAATATAAGTGGAAGTGGCTCGATTTTGAAAGCCATCTTCTAGTATTTCTAAAAGTCGATTTATTTTTCTTGGATTTTTTAGATCCAAAATGTAATCTATGTTTCTGTTAAGGTATGGACAGTTTCTAATTTGAACAGCGAAATAAATTTGGTGATAGAAATGCTTGAATTGTTCATTTTTACAGATATAGAAAATAATAGATGGAATGCGCCTTTTTTAAATTTTGTTCCATTCGAGCCGCCATGACATCACCAAATCACCACAAAATTTGCTTATTATTTCAATATATGGGAGCTGTCAAGTTGTCCCCGGGCTGATTACGGAGGACACATGGAGAAACTACTTCCCAGGTATCAACCCATTCCTTTCTACCATACCCTGCAGTACAAAACGGAAGGGGTGATACCATTGTACATATCAAGGACAAACTAATCTCGACAAACATGTCAAACGGTCCTAAGTGCAAATGAGAGCCTCTCTTTGTTTACTTTCTCTTTCGGTTATTACGGCGTCATCATAAAACTTTTCAATATTGTATCAGTATTTATCGAAAAACTTTGATTTTGGCTAGCATATTATGCTAAGAGTTGAGAAACAAACGTATAAACGGCCGAGTTATTAGCGAAAGAGAAAGTAAACAAAGAGAAACTGTCAATTGCACTTAGGACCATTTGAAATGTTTGGCTAGTAATACGTGCCAGTTTTGTGAACAAACGGCACTCCCATCATCCAAGCTTCAATATTTTTACCTGGACCACAAACGGTTACCAAATTTATGGCTGCTGTTCAGGCAATAATGAACACTTCAAAAGCTGCGTCAAGTACTTCAAACTTAACAACTAATACCACCAGTGAAGAAGCTACCACCAATGATGGAGAGTTTACATTCGTAACCCGCAAGAGCAAGAAACCAGGAAGAACATCTGATCGCGAGAATCAAGGCAATATTCAAGACGATGATACGGACGTGAACAGTAAACGAGAGTTACATGGATGACCCCGAAATTGGCGAGAAAAGGAACATTTTCCCGTCGCGAAAAATGATCTTCGCTCGCAATAGTAAGTTGCGTCTTTAGTCTTTATAAAAATAATTGTAATTTTTATTATTTAGATTTTGTAAATATATAAAACACTCCCAGCTTCTCCAAGCTAATGCATTGTGCCGTGTCAAATAAACGAATTTAACAAAGAGAGTCTCTCATTGCTAGATATGACGTTTTGAATAAAAGCTCTAGAAAAATCGGAGTATTTTCAACAATCTGTAGAAATCTGTGAAATTTTCATGAAAACGCCATAATGAAAAAGAATCTTTGACACTGTTGGGTCGAATTGACGGATTTGTCGAAGGTTGCGCCCGCCCGAGTAACGTTACAAAAGAAATAAACAAGAAACAATCAGTTGTTCAGAAATTTCTCATGAAATAAATGGCCCAATCGGTCACATGGCAAGCGGACGAAAGGGTAAATCCAATGAGTTAGCTCATTTTTGCTGAGCAAAATTGTTATTTATCGTGTGTTTCTAGTGCAGATGTCATTATTTAGTTAGAGATTCAAGAACAGAAAAGTTTGCCTAATCAAAGAAACAACAAATGATTATTTTTAGTTTTAAGTATGTACCAAATAGAAACTCCCATAGTTTTAAGGAACTTGAAAAGCAAATACTCCAGCACCTCAAAGCACGTGCCGTGTCAAACAATCTCTTTGAATAAAAAAATATTATTTCCATATTTTTCCGCATTGTGCGGATCTAAGCTGTTCGCACACGAAGCGACAGGACGCACGCCACAAAAATATTCACTATGGATTTTGTTCTACATATTTCAACGCTCTGTTGCTGATGCCGCTCTAACATTGTCATACTATAGTGCTAGACTTTTAACGTAGCAAAATTCGTCAGTCTGTCTACGAAGCTTAGCTAGATGCTGGCATCATATTTCATTAATGTAAAATAATGCAGATATAACTTGAGAAAAGCGTAGTATTTGAAGAATTTAAGAAATTATAAGTTACAGAGCGCTTTATTTAAGTGTCAAATCATGACGTGGTAACATTTTCGTAGAAAATCAATTACAAATCAATCCACGATAAAATGTAACCAATAAATTTTCACATTCCAAAAAACGGTAAGCATGCAATGTATCATTCATCCTACCATACATATCGAATTGTCCCACTATGCACCTTCCAGCGCTTCTATTCACTGCCCAGATTCTGCACCAGCAAGCGAAATGACAGTACCTATAGAGTGCGATGCGTTGTTTTTCCGGGTCTCCCATAGATGAGTGAGTGGATTTGAAATCTTCTTATCTCGTAAATTTTCTTCTTTTGTTTCGGGCGTTCCTGGCCAAGTCAGGGATGATAGGGAATGTGATACCTTCACTCCCCAACCCCCCGTCCGATCGCGTTGTCTTGTATGTGCCAGCTCGGAGGGTGGAAATGATTCGCTCGTTCCGTGTTTTAGCTCAGTTACGAAGCTGTGAAGGGAGAAGAACCGAGAACCGTATTGACGGACTTGCATCAATTCCAGACAAATGAGCGGCGGCAGCAACTCAGCGATATGTCAGTCGCTGCTTGGCACACGAGACGGGATGGAAAGATATAAAATTTATCGGGGGGAGCTTTTTTAAGTTGTTTTAGTTAAGCCAACGCAAACAGCATCTTTTGTAAACCTTGAGATTTGAGGTCCTAAATCCCGTACGATACCGTACACCCCTAGCGGTCAGCACAGGCAATACTTGGTTGCTTCCGGTTCCGATTGCAAAAAGGGCAATGATTTCCAACTCATAAATTTCATTTACGATTCTTGTTTGTAGGTTTCCTACCTACACTCTCTGGGCAGTAAAATTCCCTGGGTTCTTCCACCATAAAGTGCGCTTTTGTGTTCAGTGCCGACCTTGGGGCCGCAGTGCAAATGCAGTGACACAGATAAGAGAGATAAAATCTTTCTAGATTCTTCCGTAGGTACTAAAACGACCAGCGTTCAGATGAAAAATAGCAAGGTTTCATTGAATAAGAGGAAAATTACGCATGGAAAATAGAATAGCCCGCTCCTAAAAATCAATTTCCTCTTTCGTGAGTTCAGTACTGAAAATTTAATTGTTATCGGGTCTCATTTTTGAAATATGCATATTTTAATTAGGTTTTGACTGGCTGGCGTAATTCGCAATCGGCTCGCTTTGCAGAAAAGTGCCCTGCGGAGGTCGGTCTGGCGCGGAAGGTCGTCCAAACAACGTAGGGAGTTGCTTATTTTGAGAATTCTTCCGGTGGTGTGAATTTTACACGCGGGCTAGAAATGCATGTACATACTCATATGTCTGCTTGCCTCCAGGGGTTAGTACTAGAGAAGGAGGGGTGTGTCAGTCCGGTGAGGTGATGCCCAGACTCGGAGAGAATCAGTCTACCAAACAACCTTTTTCGAGCATTCTTGAATCTTCTGTGACCTACACAGTATGCATGAGTGATGTTATGTTGGCTAATTTGTATGCGAATTGGATCAATTATGTATTTAAATTAATGAAACGGTCTTTCAAAGTGCAAACATATTTCATTAGAGTGGCACTTTTCATTCTAGAAGTATTTCGAACATATTGCCATGAGACAATTTATGAAAAATAAACTTTTAATGTAATATTTTCAGATTTTAGGTTTTTTTCTAATCTGTCTTTTGGATGACTATCAAAACTGCTACCGGGCCACGAATACTACGACACCAACTCTCGAAATTAGCCAAAGAATCCGTGTCTGGTAAGCAATCTGCGGATGTGGTAAAATGAATCTATAACGATAAAATGTAGGTCATCACGAACAGCTATCTTCGTAAGACCTCAAAAGTGATTGTAATATAATTGAAAAAGAATGATTGAAACCAGCTGATGATGGACTCAAGGCTTTCGTGTGCGTTTAGAGAGCAAAATAGCCTCTTAATAGTTTTTTTTTTCATTTTCCAGAAACGTTAAAGAGAATCGCACTTGATGACAATTTCTGGCAAGCTATTTCGTGTGTGCCATTTTTACGAATACAGTCCTTAGTGCCCGATATGAATCAATTATTGCTGCTTCAAGCAGTTTAGCTGAATTTTTAATTTCACTTTACATATACCCAATTAATTAAAGAAAAATGATATTCGTCCACACCGCACGCTGTCTACTAAGATTACAGTTATAGCACATCAATTGAGTTTATAACATAAGTATCTCGCTCAAGAGTCCAGCGTAAGAGGCTTCTTCTGAAAGTTTTTCATCGAAAAATATGACGAGACAATAATCTACACGTCATCATCGTACAAAAGACAGCAGCTCAAGTGGACTGTGCGTTAGCTCGACAGCAAACAAAACGGATGCGGATTATCGCACCAAGCCCACCCAGCCCTCCGAGAACAACGAGCCAATCCAGGCAGCAGTGGTATGCTTGGGTGGGGGGAAGCAACGAATCACAGCTAACAAAACGAATACCTAATGACAGGCAAGAAATACAACAAATCTTTTCGAAATCGTTGCAGCGTATAATGGAATCCGGCGTAGTTGCAACTTTTTCACCTAATGAAACATTCACCCACCTAAGTCTCTTATAAGCACGTGGCACTATAGGTCTAGCACCCCGGTAAGGTGACACTGTGCATTGTCTCGGGTGCTGCCGCTACGACCCTAAATCCTCTGAACCCTCCGACGGATGGCCGAGAGGTTCCTTCTCTCGGACAATGAACAACAATAACTACCTGGCAACTAACAGATTCCGGTTCCATTGAAAAATCTGTTTACTCAGTCATCCCGCGCGCTGGCTGGTGACATCCCCAACTCAGGCCCGGATCCCGGCCGTCGTCGGTCGACGCTCGTCCCTCCAACCGGTTTTCATTTTGCGTAGGTCAGTTTTATAACAAAAAGTCAGTTCAAGTACGATTACACACTTTGTATAGTGTGAGGCTTACTCGAGTTCGTTCGTTCGTTCGTCCGTCCGTCCGTTCGTTTTGTTTACATAAATGTCTCGATTTCTGCTAGTTGACTGCTGTACATAGTCTCCGCCATAGATACGGTTTCATTCTGAAGAATAGAAGTACACAACGCACAAAACGCAAGTCGAGCCAGGGAGTCAGGGAATTAAAAAAAAAGCCCGAGAAGCTCGTTGCAATGCTGGAACATGGCACATTGGAAGTTCGAGCAAATTATTTCCCCCTTCCTGGGTACGGAAGGGGAAGAATTTTGTTCCGTTGATTTTCTACAATTTCGTAAACGAGACCAGCACTAGGGATAATATTTCGGCACATCCTTTGCAAATAGCAAGCTATTGGTGTTGAATAGCAGAATGCTTGTAACTTACGTTTGAATAAGATTAACATTAGGATTTAGTATTATAGCACTGAAGCATATGTTCGAGAAAGAATTTGTGCCTTTGTCTAAATTGTAAACTAAACGAATTCCTATCCCATGGGAGGAAGAATAAATGTAGTTGTTGAACTGTAACTGTTCCAAACTACAATGAAAAAACCACATGGTATCATTAATTTTTTTGAATGATTAAAATATTAAAGTTTCGACATTTCATACACGAAAGATGTTTTCAAAGTCAAATAGTAGCACCACCGGACCCTGCGGATTACTTTTGCAACACCTACAACTGCCTCCAACCCTTGTGGAGAAAAAGTATCTAATTTTGCCCAGTTTCACGTTAAAGTGTATAGTTTACATCCAGTGATTTTTACAGTTGTTTTTTCGATAGTTATCCTACTGGAACTGTAGAGCTAGGATCTCGGCAGGACTCCCCGTCAGAGACACTCACTACAATTGCAGACGAGATAGGCAATGTCGCCCACTAAAACACTGCTGAAAGGCCAATTGCAGCGGGCCGTGATTCTGGATGTGATATTCATTGTACGGTTCAGATATGGGACTTCGCGATCGCGTATATCATTGCGAAGGGCTCGAGCATTTGTACGTTAACGTGTTCAATCGCGTGTGGGTTTGTATGTCGCGGGTGCTATCGTGTACACCAAATTCTTTTTTTGCATGGGGGATGCGTTCCGTGCAAAAAAAACCGTGTAAAAAAAATCCGTCTTATTTCGAGAAACCGTGTAAAAAAAATCCGTGCTATTTCGAGAAACCGTGCAAAAAAAATCCGTGTTATTGCGAGAAACCGTGCAAAAAAAATCCGTGCTATTTTGAGAAACCGTGCAAAAAAAATCCGTGTTATTTTGAGAAACCGTGTAAAAAAAATCTGAATTTTTTTTATTTAACAGCTATTTTCTAATGGTATTTAACAATGAATACTGTTGGACATTTTAAATGCACAAGGGGGCTGTCAATATGCCCAGTAGAAGTTTTTTAATTTTTCGAGGTTTTTTTTTAGAAAAATGTAAGTTTTTTATTCGTTAAAAGAAGTTATTGTCCTTTGAAAAGCAATAGTTAAAATGGTAAAATGTTTCAACTATTTAGAGTTTGTCAACTTTTTGTAGATTACACTGTGCTACAGTGATTTTCAACTTTTAAAATGAACTAATATAACAAATGCGATACAAAGTAATGTACACACGAAAATTTGAAGCAAACAAACATTTTTTGGGACCACAACAAAATTAGCTACGTTGTCATTTTCAGCCGATTTTCGGTTTTGTAACATTTTTTGAACGAAGAAAACTAGACCTTTCGAACAGTATGCGGTCATATATAGTTTGGTAAGAAACATTGTTCGATTCTGGGACAACAATATCAAAATTGTATTTTTTTGCGATTTTTTCATGTAAATGGTTATCTTCTTGGTTATCTATGGTTATCTTATTAAAAGAATTTTCATGAAAAGTAAAAAAATCATTTTGATGCAAAGACTCTTGCGCAATTGAAATGTCAGAAATTGTCAATTTTCAACGGCCTATTGATTGGCTTTTACTTAATTAAATACTCTTTCCTGGAAAGAGGCAGCATTTGCCATTTTGCAATGTTGACATTTGCCATTTTGCAATGTTTGATTAAAAATTCTATATAGTTGAAGTTGAAAAATTCGCTATTTTTCACTTAGCGAATCTAGTTTTTTTAACGACTGCAACCTATGCCTTGGTGGATATCGGTCCGTCCCGCGAGGCAAACTTTGCAAAATCGTACGAAATTGCGACTATCTGCCAATTAAACACCGATCTTCAGGAGGACGATAAAGTTTTGTGCATGTGTGTCTCAAAAAGTGTGATGTCCTCTAATTTGTCTACTTCTAAAAAATATTCTCCTGCCAGTGCGTTTGAGTCGTCTATATCTATACTAAACCAATTTAGAATTAGAACCGCCTTTGTTTCTATTCTTTTCTTTCGTCTCCTAGGTCTGAAGCGGATCAATCGACTATTAATAAATATGATAAAAGATGCCAGCAGTATTGGCCCTTATTCGCAAATACTTTATTCACTACAACTGTGCTATATTTCTTCTCGATCTTATAACAGAATTTGAAAATCTCTGTTCTAAATAGTCGATATTGGTAGTTGTTATGATGTACAATACATTAGGAAAATATGCTAGAGTAGTGACAATATTTTTCAGTTCCACAGATACAATCTCCCTTTATTGGATACTTCAGAGTTATTCGCATCTGCTCTCGGAGACCACGAATCCTCCAAACACATTTCAACCACTGAGCATTCAACTCGAGCATATCACACCGAGGAAGCGATTTGTTATTTCCAAGAACCAAAGCTCGAGTGAAACAATCAACATTCTCGTAGGTGCCAGTCCTGCACATCTTCTTGGAACCAGCTAACATATCCAAGCTCGACAGCTAGCTGAAGTCACATATATCTCCACCCAAGCGAAGTGATCAATTCGCTTGTAAGTAGGACCACTCATCTACAAACCAGTCATGAACACATCCGTACCAACGAGAATGGATCATACCAGACGAAGGCCACAGGTCCAGCACCAACTTGTCCCATCTCAGTAAAAAAATAGACTTGGGCCTGTTCCTAACTCTTTGAAAGCTCTATTTAATCAGAGATCACTAATTGGTTGATAAAAAGAAACATCAGTCGTTATCTACTCAGACCAAACAATACGTATTGCGTATCCCTGCATATTAAAATCTCCGCTATCAGTTTCTAGCTTATAAAACTGAACAAGCAAAATTAATATACTTTGTGTAGTGGCACTACCCGGGGGAACTTGGCCAAATACCAATTGCTCCATTGCCAATGCGATGTGATATATGAACCGGAATATTATTTGATGATATCTAAAAAGCATACAATCCTATACAAACCATAGCCCAACATTATTGATTTTCAACTACCATAACTTGAATTTTGATTAACAACTCTTTTCCTAAAATTGAAAAATACGTGATTTTTACAATGCCATTTATTTTCAGCTGCCGTTACTAAATGCCTATTAAAAAAAAATATTTTTTTTGCACGGTTTCTCAAAATACCACGGATTTTTTTTGCACGGTTTCTCGAAATAACACGGATTTTTTTTACACGGTTTCTTGAAATAACACGGATTTTTTTGCACGGTTTCTCGAAATAACACGGATTTTTTTTTGCACGGTTTTTTTTCACGGTTTCATTAAACTGGTATATCGAAATAGGTATTTTATACATAAAAATCGTGTTATTTTGCAAAACCGTGCAAAAAAGTCGTACAAAAAATATCCGTGCAAAAAAAGTGCGTGCAATAACAGAATCCGGTGTATGTAACTTCGTGTGTATAAATTCTATTTTATGACCGTGTGTTCATTCGCATATTCGCGTTTGTTCTTGGATGACCGCGCGGGCCGTGAATTTTCGGTGTGCTGTTCAGATGGTAGAAGAAAGTGAATTCTTCCATATCACCAGAGCTCCCGGGCATGTCGCCATAGACCGTGTTGTCTAATGGATATGAGCGTTATTGTTTGATTGGTTCAGCTGAATGTATGAACCTAAGTTGCTAGGACGGAGCGTAAAAATTTCCGGACGTGACCGATTCATGATCGCACGAACACGGGCGTGTGTGGGTTCGTGTTTGAGATCGCATGTGTAACTTCCTTAAATACTAAAACGTTCACCTTATCACCGGGGTGTTATCAAGTTTGTGCGATCACGGGCGCAAGTGTGTATGGATGATCGCGAAGGGCTTAAGTGTTCGTATGTTAACGTGTTTGTTGCGTCTTTGTGACTTCGCGTGCTTAAATCCGTTTTTGTAGCCATGGTGCCCTTCACAAATTCGTATGTATTCTTAGATGATCACGCGGACCGTCATTCTGATATTTAGTTTTCGGTGTACGGTTCAGATTCTGACAGAGAGTGAGTTACCCTAAATCACTAGAGTTCCCGGTCATGTCGCCATGGAACGTATTGTCTAGTGGATATGAGAGCTTTTTTTTAATTGTCCATGGATCTAGACTGCTGGTACCGAGAATAGCGACATCCGGAAGTGATCGATTCATGACCTCGCGAGTGTGGGAGTTTGTAATTTCACTTTAGAAACCGTATTTCAAAATTTATGAGCAATGAGATGTTCACCTTATCACCGGGAAGGTATCATGTTTGCGAGATCGCGCCTGTAGAATACGTGGATGATCGCAAAGGGGCCCAAGAATTTTCCGCCGCCTTTCAATCTGGTTCAACTTTTATTTGAAGAGTATGAATAATGCAGATTATTTAAAACTGAATAATAAAAAATAATTAATGCAATTCATTGACGTCATTCAGGTTTGAAAATAAGGAAATGGCAAATGATGTGAAAAATTGTGAAACCGTAAAAATAAATGTTGAAAAAACATGTTATTTTTCAGAAACTGCGTCTGGTTTTGTACTTGAAAAGGACTTCTTAGGTGTCCTCGTCGTCGCCAGAGTGTGGAATTGAAGCTGTGCCTTCCGGCTCACTTGTTTGCTTAGCTGTGAGAGTATCACTTTTGTGCCTCGGAGCATTACGCACAATTTTCCTGCCAAAATAATTCAAATTTACATTATAGTGTCCCTAAAACGGCTAACCTATCGTGACCTCAAGCATTCTCATGGCGATGTCCGTATTTTTGCCAAAACAAAAATATCGTAAAACCAACACAGTGCTCGTGTTTAGCATTAATTTTCACGCAAAAAAAAACTCACTTGACAATTTTTTACATTGATTAAATGTAGGGAATCCCGGGGCTAGTTGGCGGTTTGGGTAAGTTGGCGGAATCCCTTTTTCTACGTTTTATTAGGCATATAGCGCTGCCTCTCGTTATGTACCTAAGTAATACGAAACATGTTATCCAATGTGTTTTTGTAGCAGTACGTGCCGAAGTCCCAATTCTCGGGGTATTGAAACTGAAATATTATGGCAATTGTCGGATAATATGCAGTTTTATTGGAATGTCATTCACCACGTGCTATAAGTACCCCAATCTCCATTTTATTACTTATTTTCTGGCGTATCCACGTTGGCACGTTGGCAGATTTTCCACGTCATATATTTTTGTCTATAAAGACAAAAGCAATGCAACAAACACTTTAATAAAATTCAGAGATGTTGCCAACAATTTACCCTTTTATGTAACGCGTTCTATTTTGCAAGATCTTCCTGTATCAAAGCGGTAAAATAGGAAAACTAAAAACATCGCCAACTAGCCCCGGTCTCCCCTACTATACTGAGGACAAAAGACAATACGTTTTCACACAACAACACGCTTAAGCATAAACGACGCCGTAACTAATACAGCTGATAACCACGGTAACAGTCGAAATAACAGTCGTCAACGATTTTCTCTATCGTGTATCTGATTCATGCAACACGAGCAATAACATAACAGAGATAATGCCATATACCTATTGTACCCCTATTTGACCCCATTCTACTCTACTGTAAAATTAGTGGAAAGCGCTGTAGTGAAATCGCTAAAATCTCAATAAACATATGAAAAGGGCATAACGCAAATGAGAGTCTCTCTGTGACTGTGATGTCGTCTAGCATATTATGCTATGAGGTAAGGAGCAAACATAAATGCAGCCTAGTTATTGACGGAAGAGAAAGTAAACAAAGAAAGGCGCTCATTTCTGTTATGCTCAGTCTACTCATGAACATCGACAAGTTTGCACCCGTGTACAAAATTTCGTGCCCACGTTCAACCTAACCTGTGTAAAGTTTCGCATCGAACACCGAACCCATGCGAACGATGTGCAAACTTAGGTTCAAGCACCGTGTACGTACACCGTGTGCGTACATAAGAAAGGCACACACAAAACAGAATGAGTCAATGCTAGTGATGATGGGTGAGAGAAAGAGAAAACTAGTATCAAGAACCTGTGTGTACGAACACCGCGTACGTACATGGGGTTCGGTTGTGCAGACGAACATGTGCTCGTGTTTTGGTACGCATTAGCGCGTTCGAGTTTGCACACGAAATGATGGCGTAGGATGAGCAAAGAGCTAGAGCGAGCATGGTGTTCGATGTTCACTTGGGAAGACTGGTAATGCCCTTTTCACATGTTTATCTAGAAATCAAAAGAGAAAGTAAACAAAGAGAGTCTCATTGTTAGTATGACATCTTGAAAAAAAGCTCTTGAACCGCGATGCATTATAGTATAGGTGTTCACATTCGCCATGTTTAAGTGTGTTGGTTTGTGCTAGTGAAATTAATCATGGCGCCACAGGATCGCGAAACACATAATCAACCGATCAATCGAAACGAAGCTTGTAAGTACGTGGTGAAAATAATTATAGCTTCCGGGATCGCAAAAGGGCAAATGTTTACATCACTAACCAATCAGAATGAAGTATGGGACAAGGCGCTTTTGTTTTCTCGTTCATTTCTTCTGGTTTGCTCGAAAAAAGTGACAGCCGACGATAACATAGAAAAAAAATGTGGACACAGTGAGTGATAGTGTGTACTGGATGCATAAACATATTGATCGACACTGCTGTGTACAACACCGAAAACAAATAAATCGTTTTTGTTGATGTATCACCTATCACCAGAATTGCCATGTGTTTTAAATGAAAACCTGACACCATCAAACCAATGTTTAGAATAATCTGACAAAGTAATCTTATTTACCGTTTTCGATTGCAGTGCACCGGTGTAGTGGAGTGCGCTGGATTTGCACTTTAGAGCA
This sequence comes from Topomyia yanbarensis, assembly GCF_030247195.1. Taxonomy (NCBI): domain Eukaryota; kingdom Metazoa; phylum Arthropoda; class Insecta; order Diptera; family Culicidae; genus Topomyia; species Topomyia yanbarensis. The sequence goes on along the minus strand of NC_080670.1, from coordinate 19,560,735 downwards.
GAAGTGTCAAAGGGGAGTGGGCGTAGCGTAGTTGGTAAATCGATTGCCTTGTACGAAGCGTACCTGGGTTCTAGTCCCGACCTCGCACATAGGGTTAGAAATTTCTCATAAGAGATTTTTCTAACCCGAAGAGGCGAATGACCTTAAGGTTAAAACCGCTATAATCGAAATAAAAAAAAATAAAAAAAAGAAGTGTCAATGGAACATACCCAGTTTTCTGCACTTCTGCTCGAAAGTGCCAAACCAGTGCACTCCACTACACCGGTGCGCATCAATCGAAAATCCCAAATGTAAAACTATATCCACGCTTCAATTTCTTGTTGTTGACGGAAAGTTCAACAGTTTTTTTTTCGAGTTGTTCGTTGAATCTGGGAGACAGTTGACTCGCTTGTGGCATCAAAATAAAGATAACAACAGCCACATTTCTATTCCCCTACCCTTCATTTGACGAAGCGTTATTTATATGCCACTGAAATTGAAAGACTCAAAGATTCCGGCATGTGTTTAGAAATTCGGGAACTCAGTAATCTATATCTAGAACATCTGGATCCCAAGGTCTTTTAAAATCAAATTTAAAAGGCTTTATCTAAAAATTTAATAGCTCAATAGTTTCTGGTCTGTGCAACGATATCTCCATAAATTAATAGATTACTTTAAAAGTATAACAGAGCGCATGGTGTTGTATTTGGTTTTAGAATTTTGTTACTGTTAAATGACCTTCAAAAAATTATGTTTTATTGGCGAGAGTGTACAGCAAATTGTACCATATAAGAGCAGGAGAGTAATCTGGAATGTGAGTAGATAGTTGTGGTAGATTAAAATTCATTCGCGATTTAGGGCATGTTCAGAAGCGTTTTATTTTGTATAGGAGTTTCAAAGTAGAACTGGAACTGAAACATTCACATCCCCAGCAGAGCGTTTTGTTTTATAATTTCGAACAGTTATGTTTTAAAATTTAAAACTGTTATACGACGCCGTTCTATTTGTTGCTGATTTTAAAACACGTTTAGAACTGTGTTTTAAATACATGCAAAGTTTTCAGCACAGACACTTGGACCCGATAGACTGGGTAAAAATAAATTTGAATGCAGTGACGCTGAAAGCATGGCGCAAAAAGAATTTTAAACTGAATACAACACCCGCTAAAATTCCTGCTGGGGACAGCAAGTTCTAGTTTTAAAATTTTTAGTTTTATTTTATAGAACTGTCAAAATTATGAATCTGGTACTGAAACACTCCTGAACATGCCCTTATATTTGAAAAAGCTACATTTACATTGTTACCGTTGTCGTGTCCTGTACACAACCTTTCATTTTTTTATATTTAAAATTTTGGAAACATATCAAAGACCCGTTCAGCTACCTCCATGAATCGTGTCAATCAAACGAATAAAAAAGAGGAAATTAACTTCAAATCTAGAGCTTTTATTCAAAACAACGTATCTACAATGAGTGACTCTCTTTGTTTACTTTCTCTTCTGTTAATAATTCGGTCACTTTAACATTTATCCCTCAATTCTTTGCATAATAGTCAAAACCACCGTCTTTCGATCTGTACTGTAGAGTAAGTGGAAAATGCTATTAGGCAATCCATGAGACGTTTCTGATCAGCTGATTATTTCTTGTTTACTTCTTCTGACGTTACTCCGATGGGTGCGACGTCCAACAATATCGTTGATTCGATCCAACATCAAACGAATCGGATGAACGAAAGATGTTTGTCGGACGAGTTTTTTTGATCACAGGAATTGACTCGTTGACAGAACCCACCGCTGAATTGTCAAACAAACGTCTAGTGGATTGCCTAATGAACCAGTAAACGCTGCGTTACATAGCGGTACTTTCTGAGCCCCTGCTCGGCCGGAATGACATTTGGTGCGTTTTTTTTACTTGTCTGATCAGCTGCTCACAGGTTTTCTAAAGAAGAGCTGTTCAGACAAGTAAACAAATAGTGCACTAAGTATCATTCCGCTCGAGCGGGAGCTCGGAAAGTACCGCTATGTAACACAGCGTATTTTGTTTGAGAGTGACGCCGTAAAAATCGAAAGAGAAAGTAAACAAAGAGAATCACTCATTGTAGATATGTCGTTTTGAATAAAAGCTCTAGAAATCTTGAGCGTTTTTCATAACGTCATATCTGCAATGAGTTACTCTCTTTGTTTACTTTCTCTTCTGTTAATAATTCGGTCACTTTAACATTTATCCCTCAGCTCTTTGCATAATATGCTAGTTAAAACCACCGTCTTTCGATCTGTACTGTAAAATAAGTGAAAAGTGTTATAGTGACGCCGTAAAAATCGAAAGAGAAAGTAAACAAAGAGAGTAACTCATTGCAGATATTTGAAAAAAACGCTCAAGAAATTTTTTTTTTTCTAGCACTCGAAAGGCTTCTGAATAACAAATGAAAATTATCCTAATAATTTGTTTCTATGAATTGTTTTGAAAACGAGTAATACCCTTTATTGGACGGAGCAGAAAGGCCCGACTTGATTTTTAATGTTTTGATCTAAGTTTGCCATCCCAAGGGTTAACAGAGTTCAGCTACAAACATGCACATGAAGAATCGATACGAAAACGATCATGTATCACAGTAATCTTCACACATTACCTGTTTACCGTGTTCGCAGAAAAATTCCCTTTCTTTCGCCTGGTGCCAGAAACATTGTGCCTATCGGAATTTTCTCGAATAAACATCACGAAACACCATAACCTTCTCGAGCCTCTCATCAGTGAGTATAATGAAGCTGTGCCTGAAATTGATCATCCGATGCATACATGGAAGACGTGCAGTATTGTTTCCAAACGGCAGGCCCCGCGGGATTCAGACTCCGGGAATGCTACACTGGCTGAGGGAACCTGCGGCAGAAAACAACCATGTATCAGGAGATTATGTAGAATAATCACCCCATCGCATTGATCCTTCTAGAAATTCAAAGCCTGGAGCGGCAGAAAGGTCGCTTATGTTTGCCACTGGTGTTCCGCAGTTCACTTTGTATCCATCAGGAATTTGTTCCATAAAAATATGAGTTTCGTGTGCGGTATAGTGCGTTGATTAGCATGATTGCTGGGTGATTATCGTGGAACGACTTTTTTTTGCAAGCTTCCAGGCAAATCTGGATCGATAGCGGTGTGCGATGAAGCCACATTAAATCGGTAAATTTCTCACAACCGCTATGAGAAAGTAGCCAATCAAAAGAGGAATATTAAACGCTGGGACACGAAATATCAATCAACTGTATTAGTGAGGCACTTTGTAGCAACAGGCCCGGAAGAATGATAGCCTGCACTTCGCTTTCACGCTTCTTGCTGAAGAACGGCTATTTAGTGGAAATGTTCCGGTTGTTTCATTGTTGTGTTTTGTTTTGTTCACGTTGGATCGACATTTCTGAGAGATATCGCCCCGTTCTGCGCTGCGGACGCGATTGCTTTGACCTTATTATTCCAGGCACCCCCGCGCGCGCATTTCCCTTGATCTTGAAAATGGGTAAATTGCTGCAAACGTTTTGCTCACCAAAGCGTTCAAGATAATGGAATGAAATTTCTCTACCTTGTTTCAGTTGTCGTTCGAAACGGTTTTGCAGTTAAGCTGGGAATTTCAATATAGGTGTGCGATGTCATTCGCTTTGATTTTGAGCTGGTTTAACTTTGTTGCCCGGTGCGGCAGGCGACGGTGTCACAAAAGTTTTGCACTACAAAATACGAAAGCGTAATCAAAAGTTTTTGTTTGCCTACTTGAAACTGTGCTGTAGTCAAAGGGTGGTGAGCCTATTTTGTATCGTATTATGCAACGGTCCGAATTATTTTTCGAATAACGTCTAATAGATCTTTCTTGTCAGAATCCACTTAGATTTTCGAACCGGTTCCGTTTGACTGGGTAGAGTTATTAATATGTTGGTCATTGTAAAACGTTTGGCCATTGTAAAACTAACAACTAGTAACGACTAGTTTCACATCGAACATATCATTGTCAAGAGCCGAATTTTCTACCAGAAGAAACAATTGCATGCAATCGGAAATCAGTCCAATAGTTTGACATAATTGATTATATATATATATATCTAAGATTGTTATACCTTAATTTTCTAATTTGCGTTTTAGTTTGGCGGCATTGCTAATTTTTTCCTGCGTGCTGGATGTAGTGTTTTGATTGCGGTACTGAGATATAAAGCGGTAATTGATCGCCCGTAGTCGTGGGGTTTGCTAAGCACATTTGCTTTCTGTTTCTTTTCTCTGAGAAACACAATGGCATAATCATTTTCTAAACAAATATGCACGAATTGGGAGACAAATGCAATTTTAGTTTTAAACTGGAAATATAACATATTTGGCAACACTGTAACCAAAAATCACTATTTTTTTCTAGATTCTCTGACTCACTTCTTTTAAAATGCATCTCATCGATTGTTTGTATGAAATGAAATGAATCCAAAGATATGAAAAAAGATAATAATTGATGATTTTTTTCTATGCAAAATTTTCCGTGCACGATTATGACACGCCATACAAATGACTATGACACGTGTGAGTGCGACGTTTGTTTACATTTATAGTAAAAAAACTCGCAACATAGTCAACTGATCTTCGTAATATTTGAGAGATCAATAGATAGAAGCATCGATTGTCTTCTTTGAATTGGTTAAACTATTTTTAAGTTTCAAGATATTCAATCTCAAACTTTAAAAATCGTTTTTCTCGAAATGTGCAAAATAGCGCTTGTCATAAGATAGCACAACAGAATAGGCTCTACTACTATAATAGACATAACACCCTACTCGCAAAAGATATTTTATCAGCCTGCGAAGCTATTCAATTGCTATTCTATAAACATATTCCTCTGTCTGGTGCCGATGCTCTCTAGATAAGCGTTCCCTCTTCAGTGGGTTGATAGGCAACACGTGTACAGGTGATTGAGCGCAAATCAATTTTCCACTTGATAGCAGCCAAAGAGTGTGGCAGGTTCTCAGAGTGATGTTCTTTTTGGCACAGATTTTGTTTTGTGTGGACTCCGGTTCAGTCTTTGAAGGTGTGAAATATATTCACAAAATCTGACGGACAGAGGAGCAATTATTCAATTATTCACAGTCAGTGATAGTTTGCATCGTAGTTTTTAGGATGTAGAGGATAGTAGGGACCATTCATAAATTACCTCCCCCTTCCCACCTGGAATAAATTGTTACAAATTTCTTAATCCATACAAATCTACATATACTCAAAGTAGGAAATCTGTACGATCTAACAGCGAAGAGGTGTTAGATATAACCCTCTACTCCGACAGTATTACACATGAGCTGGTACACTGACTCGGACCAAACGAGTTCAAACCGTCGTTATCTAATCATAAATACAACGTCTTTGGCCATTTCAGTGTCTCGATGGATAGTTTGGCAACAAGGTTTAACGTGTTTGCCTACGAATGTAAATAAAACAAATTCATTGTACCATACTAAGAGGCTTGTTCGCTTCGAGTTATGCGTGCTTCTAGAGGAATCCCTTGGCGGAATGCTGATCTTGCTGAGACTTAAAACGTTACAGGAGCTTGGAATCGCAAACACAGAGACGGGTTGAAGGCAGTTAAGTTGGCTCGCAAGCGCTTGGATCCACTGAGTGAAGCTGTTCGAAAAGATTCTACACAAATGTCTCAAGTCTCAACAAAGCTAGTAAATTGAATAAGTCACTTTCGAATTCAAAATTCTTTCATGTCAGTTTGATTAGAACTGATTATCTTTTCCGGTAGACTTAAACGGAGTAAGTAAAGTTGTTGCAATTTTACGAGCCCCGGAATCATAATTTCCTAAAAAACAATTGCCGGTGAAGGCTCTGTACAGCATGGGAAGTGTATGTCAAAAAGACAGTTGAATACTTCATCTTTGTCAGACCAGTATTCGTCTGACAAAGATGAAGTATTCAACTGTCTTTTTGACATACACTTCCCATGCTGTACAGAGCCTTCACCGGCAATTGTTTTTTAGGAAATTATGATTCCGGGGCTCGTAAAATTGCAACAACTTTACTTACTCCGTTTAAGTTTACCGGAAAAGATAGAAACGCTTTAGTTATACTTCAAAGAAGATATTAACACTTCAAGCATATTCTGAAAAAAGTTCTTACTTGTAGTCTTGCAACAGGATACATTCCATTAGCGTGATGATAAATAATTGTAAAATTAATTTCCAAAGGTGAAGAGTTAATAAGTATTACACTGATCAGTCTGACCTCCTTCCTTCTCGAATCGGTGGAGCGTTCAACCGACCGCTACATGCGGAATGTTAGCTTGGGTGAGCACCCCCTTGCATTGCAACATGCATATCAGCGGGAAAGGTCTATTACCACCCTGCTACAGAATGTCGTATACTAGCTTTTTCGCAGAAGCAATCAAGTTTACGAGTTATCTTGACAATAAAGATACCTTTAACAACGCGTCTTTCGAATTCATTTTGGAAGCCGCACAAGGTCATGTAGTACCGTTATATATCGCTAAATGGATACACGCAATGCTTAGGAACCGTTCATTGTTAAGACAAATACAGATAAAAAACTGAGTGTCTTCGGACGCCCTGAAGGTGATGTACTGTCACTACTTTTACGGAACCTTGTCGCCAATGGCTTGTTGAGAAAATTGAGAACATATGGTTTCACCAATGATGATCATATAATGATCGCCGATATTTGTATTAACTCACATTTTGATTTGAGACAGCGCAGCGCAGAGGAGTAACTAGAACAAATTCCTGGCCAATAACCAAACTATTTTTTTTTTCGATTTTCTATTTCGTTTTATTTTTTTAAATACCTAAACGCCTGCTGAATAACGTGGCAAAATTAGGAGTATGTCAAAAATTGTTAAAGATTTTTTGCTTGGATGCAAAGTGGTGATATTTCAAGGGTCATTTTAATTATATACCAAGCAATATCGCTTTCTAGTTATGATGACTGTATTAAGTAAGACAATATTATTACAAACGTAGTAGAACACAGCCTTTTGTATAACTTTAGGCTAAAACCAACTGAAAACAGTAGTGTTGTTGTGCATTGCATCAACTTTAAAAAAATAGTTTTTTAAACATTATATTCCTAATTTGAATGATAAAAAAGATTCATTATACGGCGAGATCCGGCAAAGTTGCTGAAGCAGTATTATAAAAGTAGATTCCAGCTATCTGAAAAACATTCGAACTCTTCCGATTTTGTCCGATCCACAGATTCCAAGCGCTTTGAAAATATTGAAATTTTTAGTGATTTGTGGTCCACCGAAACGCTGTAGGGCCAAAGACTATGTTTTTCAAAATGTATCTCTATGAAAATATGCACAGGCGTCACTTTGCTTCCCCTTTTTCCACTGATCAACTGTTTTTGCAACTGGAAAACCAAATGTATTCACAAAGATTACCTCGAAATTACTAGTATTCGAAAGGATATACACACTCAATTCGGTTCGGCAATTTCCCAACAGCTGTGTAATCAGCAAATTTAGAAACTGATATCTCAGTAAAGTGAGATTTGTTAGCTGATTTTCGGTGAAATATTTTCCCAGTATCAGCCATGAAACGTCACTTTTACTGAGATCTCAGCCAAAAAATCAGCTGTTGAGATTTCGGCAAAAGATGCGAAAAAAGCTGAGATTCGGCAGAAAAAATTAAGTGTGTAGAAAATTGACCTCTGCAATGGTAGGTGGATAGATGCCAAATTGTTCCAAAACCCAATTTTAGTCTATTTTTTGTTCATATTAAAGCATAATAAAAGCAGTAGCAGCAATAGGGCAGTCGAGGGCCTCGTCGGGCCCCAAGGCTTGTATTATTGCCGGGCCCTTTTAAACCTAAGCCCTCTAGTTCAGTATGAGTAAGTACCCCTCAGCCATGGGAAACTCGTGAGTCCGTGGTTTCTATTAGTCTCCGGTTGACTCATATTGCCACATCCATGGATAGTGTGCCAGACAGGAGAATTTCGACAGCTTATTCCGTTGTATCCAAATCGGGTGAAATTGCCATAGGTACAAGGATTTCAATTTGTGAATACTCAGGAATAATGAATCAGTAGCACGTTCCCCATGTTGATCGGATATTTGTGCCTTGCCATTAATCGTCTTTTCATGATTTCCCTGATGGGAAGGATTGGGGAAGTGGTGAGGTTAGGAGTGATGAATATACCCAAGAAACCACGAAGCATTATTTAATGGCTTTGGATATGTTCTATATTCGCACACAAAACATATTCTTTACGGTTTCATAGTTCTATAGAGATCATTAAAGCACACTTAGTGTCGGAAAAGACGAAATAGTGTGCCAGAATAGAGCTAGTTCATAAGCACCTTCCAACCCCCAGAGGGAATTAGAATTTTTATTTTATCAGTGAGCGGATATATTTCGTTTCGCGAAACAAACACTTCTGCTTGATTGATGGTATGGAGCATAATCGGCAAGCTATGTCTAATATGGTGAAATTGTAGGGTGTAAACATTGGTCATTTCTTAGGTACCAGCTTCACAACCAATATCTACCGATCTGACAGGAACAAATATTCACTCAACAACAATCACGCCCAGTATCTCCATGCCAACAACCGGCACCACCAGCAAAGAAGCGTACGTAGAAGAAGACGGCTGCGTTTGTCCGTGCGCTCGCATTTCTGTTTGACGCTCTATTGTTTTCTTCGAAAATACTTTAAATTAGCTTCTCAATACTGTATTCCGTCGATTCAAACAAAAAAACTCGTTTTTTAAACTTGTACACAAAGTAGACAGCTCCCTTAAGAACGTTTGTTTTAACAAATGTCAACTATCAAATAAAGTTTCCATTTTTGACGCTTTCATCATATAACTATTTAATAGGCGAATGTTTACAAGGAAATTACTATTGCTATTTTTATTGCTCTTCTATGAATACCGGACGTGTTCGCCCACCTTCCGGGTAAAATCGCGGGCCCCCAAATACGACCCGGGCCCCAGGGCAATTGTCCTGGCTGCCTCCCCCTCTCATCGGGCCTGGCAGCAACAAATAATTGGCCAGGAATTGACCCCAGTTACTCCTCTGTACAGCGTCTTATGTTATGTTGGACTATCAGTTAATACAAATTGTACATCAATGGTGCTTTTTTACGATAGGAAGGATTATAACCGGAGCTCGTTCGTTGCAGTTCTTCGACTTTCAAATTATTGTCGCGGGTCAAGAAGTACGTTGGAGCAATTCTTGACGTTAAAGTGTATGGGTGCCCTTTAGTGCGACCAAATTCTAAAAGGAACAGACTAGCCAAGCTACAACATCCCTACGACCTCCAAGTTATCAGTGAACCGCACAGAAACGTCTCGTCAGAACATACCGTGATGAACAATATTGTTGCAAAAAACACGTTAGTGGCAAATGATGACGCCTGCTCGCAAACCGATTCCACCGGGTAGCGCCGCCGGAAAACGTTTGTTGCCTTAAACTTTCGCAGAGAACCTGCCGCTGCAGGCCACCAACCAACCAATTGGCTCAGACAAGCAACCGACAGAGCGAAGATTTATTTATTTTAAATTACCGGAACATAATAATGAGAAGTGACATATCGTTGGTCCTCGGATGGTTGGTGTGTTGACTGGCGACGTGCTTTCAAACACGACCAGAGTTAGGTAGGCAAAGGATCAAGAGTCGAAGTGAAAAAGTGATAAATTTCGCGCTCGCACGAGCCAACGGCGTCGCTAATCTACTGAGCAAATTATTTAAATGCCTAATGAGCTCCGAACAAACAATCTATTCGGAATACTTATACACTGCCAGACGGTTGACCGCTTGCATGCCCCGAACAAATTTTAATGCAAATAAGCCTTTGTTCACACACGGGAACACGAGACAAAAAATAAAAAGTCAGCCCGATCGATCATCAATAATGTTATTTTGATTGAATTTATTCCACCACTTGAAGCCGCAGTAATGGCTTCATAAATCGAATCGCCCGATTATACAACATCAATTACCAACATCATCAAAGGGGAAACAACCAGCAGCGGAGAGGCACGAAGTGCTCCAAACGGAACACAGTGGATGAGGTAAAAACCGCAGCATTTCACAAAATTTCGCCAATGTAAATGTGCCGGCAATGCAAGCCAAGAAGGAACACAATCTTGACCTTTTTTTTTTTCGTCGAAACCTAACCGCTCCTTCCGTCCCATACGGGCGCTATACGAATGCATCCCGAAAGGGGGGGCAAACAAAAAGAAAACAACCATTGATCATGATTCACGATAAATGCTACAAGGTACACAAATAAGAAAACACGCCTGGAAGTTCTGGAATACCACAAACGGGTTTATTAGCTGCCCCCCCCCCCCAGTCCGCCACCGTTCTGGTTGCGATTTTCACCATCACTTCTGTCGCCACCGTGTTCTGATCCCGACCTGTGGTTTATGACCTATACCATTCTATACCATTCACGGGCATCACATCGCAAGCAGCAGCTACCGGTTAGGGTTTCAACACTGCGCGCTGGCAGCCAAAAGTTGGAAAGAGGTTTGTTCAAAGAATTCAGTTTTCGTACTTCTGACTATTGGCACACACACACGAGAACTGCCCGAAGGAATTAAGACGTCGAATTCGTGAAAATAGGGACAATGAACTTTGTCAAATGCACTCATTAGTGGCCTGGTGGCACATATTCGTCAAGTTTTTTAATACATTGTGTGATTCGGCTCAGTGCAAGGGGATGGAAGAAACCATAAAGATTTTCCACGAAAGAACTTTTCTTGTTGAATATATCCTGCTACTGTGCGGACAGAACTGTGAAAACAAAGATAACTAAAGCCTTCGTCTTGCACTAGGATTCACATTCCAACTTGTCGCTCTACCGACCAAAACTCCGAAAGGAAAGGTTCTCTATTTAAGATAACATCACTACGCTCGCAGCAGGATGAAACCAAAGGACACAACATACACTACAGGCTCAACAAAATCGAAAGTTAGTTCTAAGCCGGTATCGGTTTTAATGCAATGGCCATGGGAAATGATAAAGTAACAAAACGATTACGGTGCGACAAACAGAATAGACTTGGTGGGTAAAGTGATTCCGCAGTCAGGATTGTTCTTCGGGCAATGAAGAGACGGTACTTTCATCTCTAATTCGTTTTGCTTCCGACTTTCTGGTTCCTACTTCCAGTTTTTACTAGTTCGAGTTTAGAGTGTTCGAAGTACAGTCGTCTACCGGCTCTTTGGTCTGCTCTGTATTCTTTAAGGTTCAGTTTTTTTATGTACAACCTTCATAAAAATCAATCAAAATGCACTCGGCGCATTATTAGAATAGTACTGATTGATTTTCATGCCAATGGTGTTCAAAAAACAGTTTTTGTTTTGTTTTTAAAGATAACTACTACTTTTCTAGACTTTCTCAGTTGAACCATAAGGAACATATCAGTCAAACTTCAATTTCAATAAATGTATTTGCTTCCTATTTGGTCAATTTGGTACACTACACAATTCTACAAATAACTATTAGAATTATTTAAAAACTATCGAAAAAATTCGTGCAAGGAAATTAAGATCGATTGGCAAAAACTTAAACAATCGTTTTTAAACACTTTGCCAAATCTTCACGAAGCCTGCGTATTCAGAATATTTGAAGCTCATCGAGTTATTACACTAACGGAAAGCGGAGTTATTTGTTGACATTGCTTCTTAGTTGCTTAGCTAGCGCAGTTAGTAACGTGCCGCTGTTGCGATGGCGGAACCTGGGTTCAAGCCCAAAAATGAAATTTTTTTTCGGCTACTACGCATTTATTCACCGTATTCTTAGTGTAAACCTGAAGTGGTTGATTCAGATAACTATTGCAGTTATTGCCTTGAAGTATATACTGCTATTTTTACTTGACTCCGAAACTGAGTAAGGTTTCAACCACAACCACTGTGAGTTCCTACATATTGACAGCAGCTGGGGTTAGAACCTGGCCCAGTTTCACTTTAATCAAAAATAGCATAAGGCTTTCACGCGGAACTGCGTTTCGGGGGTCAGTCTTCTAGAGGGGCCGTACACAAATGACGTAGCTTTTTTCAGCGATTTTTGACGCCTGCCTCCCCCTTGTAAATAACGTAGCATTTACCTACCCCCCCTCCCTTCCTGCGCAACGCTGCCGCAATTCTTTTAAATAAATGTCCTTACAAAATGTTTGACGACTTTTATTAACATCTTCATTACAACAGTAAATTGCGTACAAAATAACCCCATTTCATATACATATCACACGTTCCGCATAGTCCAATTCACAACATGTTTGTTTATTTGCGCGATAGGATTGCCACATTACGCGTCTCTTTCTCTCGCAAGATTGACTGTGTATTTGGTGAGTGCATTCATCCGTTCAGTCGATTGGCAACCCCTCGCCTTGACAAGCGATGTGAGAGTTCTAAGGCCGATGACAAGCTGAAGCGGAAAGCGAAGCGTTTGCGGACGCGTCATAGTGTTTTGCCGCGTTCGCCCCGCTTTTACTATGACAGTATTACGCGTTCTACATGCACACACCAAAGAGATAGGTCAAACGCATTCGCTTCGCTTACCGCTACCGCTTCGCAAATCGCGTAAGCATGTCATCGGCCTAAGAGAAGCTGCGAAAACCGCATATCCCTCCTTTATTGGACGGATGGATTCTCCGACTTCATGCAGGACGTTCATGGTCGCAATATGACAAAAATAACATAACCTTTTATAATTCAGAGTAGGTTTTGCAATACTTCAAAACTTCATGAACTATAACTTTACCAAATTGCGCAATAAAGTAAAAGTAATTTCTTACCATCACTTTTATATTCCATATCAAAATAATTTGTATTTACCTGTAAGAATATCGTTTAGAAATTCACTTCCTCTATAAAAATTAACCCATCATCCTTTTTGTAATTGCAGGCCTGACAGACAGGTGTCTCACAACACGTTTTAGTTTTACTTTGATTCTTCAATTGTCAATTTCAAATACTTCCAGCGATTGTTTTTGTTAATGCATACTCTCTGCGACTCATTCCAACCAAAAGTTCTTTTACTCAAATGTAACCAAAATTTGTTGGATAGCTCGATATGAGGTTTGGCCAAATTGGTTATCTTTGTTCAATATTGGCACTACACCATTTCAATTTGTCTCGATCAAGATTCAACGTCCCAGTTCAACTGCTGGAAAATAAGCCAGAATCCCGGCTTTTTCAGAATTCTGGCTCAAGTGACAACTGATTCAGGCTCCAATTCCTAATAGATTTGGCAGGGATGTCCTTAATTTGCTTTCAGTCCATTTGGTAACCCTAGTAAACATTTAAATTAATATATGATAAAACACTATCGCCGCCAAACCAACTTATCCCAACTATGGAATGGAATCTTGCTCAAAGAAAACAACTGATTCCGACTCAATCGGTTGATGCATTTGAGCTGGAATTCATACTGATTCCACTCAGAAGTCCGAACCGGTTCCGGAATGATTTGACTGCCCACTGAGACGTAGAAAAAAATGTTTCAAAATCGTTCAACACGGGTCCAATGATGGACGTTCGTTGAACGGTTTTTTGGAAGTTGTCCAAATTGGTCCAACGAACGTCCTTCATTGGACGATTTTGAAACCAACCGTTCTTAGAGGTGACCAATTCGTAAACGGTACTTTTCTTGCTATGAAGGTTGCCATGGTTGTGAGTGTTTCAATGGGAGAGTACGTATGAAATGAGAATGAGAGAGAAAATGAGAGTGGAAAGGTAACGGGGAGAACGGAAAACGGGTTGCTGGTAAAAGTAGGCCTTGGAAAATATTTTCTGGCTTTCGGAAAATAATTTATTCGCGAACAGACGTTTTTTTGAGTGCTTGCGGAAAATTTCGAAAAATGGAAGATTTTATTCACCACAATTTGTCGTAATTTTCAGTTAAATCCCCGGGTACCAAAACGAACCGGTGGTCTTCCATCATGGTTCCTGTCCTGCTGTTTTGCCACTTGATCCGCTGCTTCGGTGCTGGTTCTTCGAGCGATCCGTTTGCCACGCTGTTCGGTAAGGTATTGGAGGAGCCACTTGACCCGCTGCTTCGGTGCTGGTTCTCGAGCGTTTCTAAGCAATCAGTTCGCCACGCCGTCCGGTAGGGGATTCGGGGAATAGCTTCACCTACTATTGGATTCGATTATTCTAATCATGCAACCATTTTCCACCGAATTATTGTCGTCGGTTTGCTACACCCAAAACAATTTCCCAATGCAGAAAAGGCATTACATCCTTTCGTGCATATTCCGAATTAGAATCATGCCTTCTTTGCATTGTAGACCAAACATAGCTACAGCATTATACCAACACAACTTGATTCACGATGAAATAAATTGATTGAGAATACACGCTACCATATGATCTGTCCGCATGTAAAAGTATTAGTTGGTTTTGCTTGCTGAGTTTGCCAAAAAGGTGGTGTATTCCTTACATGAATACCTCTGTGGTGTTTGTAAAAACGTCTGTCTTCATACACAGTTACGCTTTTTTGTCTGCGAACAGCTCAATTTCAACCACACTAAATGCGTGAACAGTTTACGTTCACGGGAATGTGTGATATACGCGTTGTTATTTTCCCATAGCGAATGGTAAACCAGTAAAATGATCGCTCTCTCATTCCACGTTTCAGAGAAGAGCGGAAGAAAATGATTTGTGCTCAGATTGATTTGCGATGATCGTTGACCTGGGCGACGATGTGCGCTTGATACGCATGTTCGGGAAATAATACAAACTGAAATGACCCCATAGAAAATTTGACAGTTGATAAATTTCCCAGTGGGTTTCGTCGGTGAAAAATTCTCGCCACCTTATTAATCGCCAGATTTAGTCTGTGTAAGTCTGGTTGCAGTTTTAAACTACCAACTAATCGATCGATTTAATTGGTTGAAGTAGACTGATTTCAGCAAATTTCGTCGGCCGTATTTAATTGGGTGTCGCATCGGTGGACGCCCATGTTAAACCCCCATAAGATTCGGTGCAACAATCGACCGATTAATTGGTGACATAGTCGGCCCATTGTGCCGACGCAAACCGATTTAGTCGATGGGAAAATCTGGAGGATTTTCTATGGGGGAGTAACTGCCACTGCTGCTCAAAAGTGCAAAACCACGTCATCAATGCCCTTATAGTTGATGATACTATTACTGCGAAATTCTGATATGATATCACCTGGAAGTACTGTTAATATGAGGAATGCCCGAAATGATTGGCGGACGGCTTCTATAGGACAAATGTTGAATTAACTTCTTAGCCCAATGTTCCCATATAGGTAACTTTTTCCTGCGTATTATATAATAGTGCGCTATAATAATCATTAATCATTATTAACATTTGTAGTCTAGCCACAAGACGCTAGAACTCGCATATCGCTGGTAAACTTAGGATTGAGAGAACGCCGAAGGTTCAAAATGATATCAACACATAATCATCACCCACACCCCACCAGTTTGGTGATGCTATAAACAGTTTTCTCTTATATGCAGCATGTAATCAGTAGAAAGGCGAAATGGAAACAGGTCTTGAGCGTGTATTAGTATTTTCAGAGCACACATGTATCCGAGCGGAGATAACCTTTACATGTGTATTAGTGCGGAGTCATTTTAATACTAATACTCCGATATCGTTAAAGTCACTAATACATTCCCAACTGTGGGTTTGTGTAAGTTTCTGTGGTGTAATCGCCATTTAATGCATTTTTGTCCCGGACCAAAATCGCTTTATATGCAAAATTCTTATTAGAATCATGCTTATTCGCATGTATATCATGCGGTTCGCGTTTTGGGTGTAGCCGTAAGCACAAAGCCGTACCAACAGTTTTTAAACCGGACTAACTTTTAAACCGACCTAAAATATTTGGTAAGCTTTAATAAAACGATGCTGTCATTTATATGGCTGCGTTCTGATCTGCGTTACACGACAATGTTAAAAAACAACAAATTCAAGTTAAAGAAAATGAGTAAATTAGACAACATGGTGAATTGTTTTTCATTCCGATATTTTCTTGCAGTAAAATAGCTATTCTTCGTCAGATGTCTCGTTCCATAGCGTATGAGAACAATTTTGTCAACTTGTAGCCGATATGTTTCTGAACTTAGAACTTTAACTTGTTGGATCGTTGATAGTTGGCCAATGATGCACAGCATTTTGTAGTGACATAATCTTCAATGCCCAAACGAAAATAAATTGGTGTACATATGCATGTTTTCATTCAGCTTGAATACGCGTCGAGTTTGAGGTGGTTGAACCATTGGTTGTATGTGGTGCCATGATAGTTATTTCTCGACAAACGTATGATTACGGCTTAAAAGCCAACTGTCAAAATCCTCTTTGAAAGGAAATTCCGGACAAACCGTTACCGGCTAAACACAGTTCATAGCAGTTAATGGAAGAGAAAACTTTTTTCTTTTATTTTCTACCAACATCTGTGATTGGCGAGTAACGGTTTGTCCGGAATTTCCATTCAAAGAGAATTTTGACAGTTGACTTTTAAGCTGTAATCATATGTTTGTCGAGATTTCAAAATTTCATTAAAACTAATTCGTGAAAATATAATATTGATTTATATTAACGAATTAAATGGTCCCACTTATTTTCGTAGTGATAAGCAAAAAGAAAAAGAATCAAATCAATGCTTAGTGCAGTTTTTTTAATTCGAAAACGTTGATCTGAATTGCGATTCGAATCGATTCAATTTATACAAACGTGCTATACTGTAACCATTTGATGTGCAATTGAAATCAAGCGTGTAGAGAAGGAAAGAATGAGGAATTCGAAAATGCGGGTAGATATAGTTCGACAGTGCTTGTCTTTCCTACCTGATAAAACTGGCTTATTTATTGCCATCTTTATTGCGAGCAAAGAGAGCCATACTTATTCAGAAGAAAGCCGAAGAAGGGATTGAAAATAATGAAATATGCGCAAGAGAAGTATGACAACATGATGTTAAAAACTGTACAATGAAGTTAATTTAAAATTCACTGTTTATGCCATTTAATAGCCTGATGTATTTATGTTTTTAAAACAATTTTGAAATCCTCGATTTAGCTTAAGGGGCTACACCACTGTAGAGCACGAAAAATTAGCTTATTTCGCTTATTTTTATTTATGGCTCAATAAAAAGGTGAATCGACATCTTGTTGAATGGGATTTATAACATAAGTATTGAATCAAACAAAATAATTTCTTCGAGATATTTCTTCACAAGATGGCGGCCGTGTAGCATTTTCATCTAATGCGCGTTTTTTGGAAGGGGTCCACGGCCGGAAATCTATCTCCAGTATTTTTTTCCTAGCGCCAAAAACTAAAATATTTCTGATTCCTTATGTTAATAGCGACGTACGTAGGATTTTTTTTCGATATTTTGATGTTACGCGAAATGGCGCACTTTTGAGTGCAAAAACGTCGAAAATGTCATAAAAATCTACACAAAATCGTTAATTAATAAAAGGGGAAGCAATAAAAAAAAACTAAATCCTGCGTACGTCGCTGGAGAAATCATGTGCACATTTCAAAGCGATCAAAAATCATTTGTTCGAGTTACATTCAGGGATGTTATGCACCTCAGAGCAAATAAAGAGAAGAATAACAAACGCTCTTTGCACTTTTCATGCGAACCACCGCTCTTCTCTTTCACAATAAACCTCTTCACTCCGATGCGTGTTGCTCCCACACGTGTATTCTACTCCATGGCTGCACGCCACAAAGAGTAGAAATAAAGAGGCTCTTTAGTGTGTATCTTAGTCCCACGCGCACGTGAGTAGAGAAGATAACCAAAAAACATTTTTAAAACGTTCTTCCGATCAAACTTTATCTGAATTGTAGTTTGATTCGCCTTCTTACCTGCTTTCCAGTGAGGGAAAGCACAAAAAAGTGGCTCTTCAAGGTGACTCTTTGAACGAAATTGTGCAGCTCTTGATGCACAGATCTTACTCTTTTTTGTTTTCAAATTTCTCTTTGTGCGATCGTTCTGCACATCGCAGTGTTTTTGTGCTGCTCTATTTTTAATCGGTGTATTTCGTTCTTTGTGGCTCATTGTGTGAGCAAATAAAAAGCCTGGTTACATTTCCGTTCAGCTCAAAAAAGTGGTTTCGAGAAAAACGCGGTTAAAGTTTTCAGTACACATGCGATATACATAAAAGGCGTTGTGACAGAATTGAAAATTTGTACATTTATGTATTGTTTTCGCTTTCCATGTTTTGGGATATCATTTTTAACATCCTAGAGCACATTTTAGTCTAATAAATAGAAAATCGATTGTTTTAAAATTCTACAGTGGTGTAACCGCTTAAACAATTTATTATTTAAGGTCCATAATTGACTAAACGTTATTTTGCTAATAATGGTGCATACTATCGAGAACGTTACAGAGTTGCATTGTTAGCCGCTAGCCACTCCAAGGACTGAGAGATCTTCTCTAATATTACACTTATTAGTCAAACAGTACAGCCAAATTTGACTGTTTCAAATTAAATCGAATGCTTATAGAAAAACCTGTTTTAATCCACCTAGCGGTGCAATTGTGCATTTTTCATTTCTCTAAACTATGGCACGGAGGCTTTTTATGTTCAACATAATTGTGGAAATGTCCATTACATTCTTAGTACACTTTGCACTTATATACAATGGCATGCCAGCCACGAACTTGATGAGCTACGTGTCGACGGTGAAACACTTGAAACAAAAAAATATCATACTCCACTAGCCTAATCAGCATTAGATCAATGTTTTCTGCTTGCTAACTCATTTTGTCATGCGGGGGTGGGTATGTGAGGAGGGCGAAAGTCCCATGCTTTGTGATACAGTGGTGGTTTAAAGATGATGGGGTTGAAAGGGAGGGGTATGAGGGCTGGATGGGGTGGTGGTCTGAGGGGTGATTTAAAGAGATTTTTAAAGGAGGGGAGTGAACAGTAGAGGGGGGGGGGTGTAACCCCTCTCCGTAAACCATCAACTACGCCCCTGTTAAAATCCAGAAACCTTATGCGAGTCGAAAAAAAATGGCCGGGATTAGGTTGACGTTTTTCAGAGTGATTGCATAACCTTTCTATATGAGAAAGACAAAAATGTGCCAAAATCCAAAAAAGTGAACCGTCGTCAATTTTTTTTTTTCCAGTTTGCATCAAATCTCGACGTTTCATGCACCTTGAACACATTTAGCATCAAAAATAAAAATTCTATTTTTAATTTTTCCTATAGTTTATATGAGAAAGTTCTGTGTGGCCGCACTCTGAAACCCGTAATTCCGGAACCAGAATTCCGATCGATCCAAAATTCAATAGCAGCCGATGGGAAGGTTGCACCTTTCATTTGAGACTAAGTTTGGGCAAATCGGTCCAGCCATCTCTGAGAAAAATGAGTGACATTATTTGACACATACGCACATACATACACACGCATACACTCACACATACATACACACATACACACACATACAGACTTTTTCCGATCTCGACGAACTGAGTCGAATGGGATATGACACTCGGCCCTCCGGGCCGGAATTAGGTTGACGTTTTTCAGAGTGATTGCATAACCTTTCTATATGAGAAAGGCAAAAAGAGTGGAAATTCACATCTTTTTTTTCCATACGTTTATTTGACACGGCATTTGCAAAAGCTTTTTACGCCAGTTTCTTTTTTTACATAGCACGTTACAAAAATCCTTAAGACTAATTTTAACTATACTAGTAATTTGTCTAAAACTAACACTGAAATCACTTTATTGTTTGCTTTTTTCCTTACATTGTTATATTTCATAATGATCTAGTATTTTTTGTATTTATTTACTTTTTTTCTGTTATTGTCTAAATTTAAAAACTGAATATTCTAGGACACTTTAATTGGTGAATGATTAGCCTTGGATGAGAGTATGAGGAGATGAATTTAATTAAATTTTGACAGACGCTGTTTTTAGAAAATGATAGATAAGTTCCATGTATAGAGGATCGCGATACGCCAGGATGTCTTTAACAGGAACATGGATTGGTCTTCCTCGGACTTGTAAAGAATCTACTAATTGTGATCTGGCTTCACGATATTCAGTGCAGGACCAAACAACATGCTCAATGTCATGGTAACCCTCTCCACAAGCACAATGATTACCCTCAGCGAGCCCAATACGACGGAGATGCGCATCTAAAGTATAATGATTGGACATGAGTCTTGACATCACACGAATGAAGTCCCGACTTACATCCAATCCTTTGAACCATGCCTTCGTTGATACTTTAGGGATAATTGAGTGTAGCCATCGTCCCATATCTCCATTGTCCCAAGATGTTTGCCAACTAGCAAGTGTCATCTGTCGAGAAGCGCTATAAAATTCATTGTAAGCGATGGGTCTTTCATATATTTCACCATCTAGTGCACCAATCTTGGCTAAATTATCAGCTTTCTCATTTCCCGCAATAGAGCAATGGGCGGGGAGCCACACTAGGGTAAATTTATAACATTTTCTTGTTAGGTTACTCAGAGATTCTCGTATCTTCCCCAAAAAGAATGGATCTTGATTATCAATCCTCTTTGTGCGTAGAGCTGCAATTGTGCTGAGACTATCAGTGAGGATAAAGTAATGGTTCGGGGGTAAAGTATTAATTATTTGCAAACTATAGTGAACTGCTGCTAGTTCCGCTATATAAACAGAGGCAGGTTCTGCAAGTTTGAGAGAAATTGAAAAATTATTGTTGAAAATACCGAAACCAGTGGCCTCACTGATTCGTGACCCATCAGTGTAAAACATTTTAAGGCAGTCTATGTGTTGATATTTACTTGTGAACATTTTAGGGATCTCCCGCGAGCGTAGATGATCCGGAATTCCACGAATCTCTGCTTGCATGGACGTGTCGAAGAATAAAGTGGATTCAGGATTATCTAGTATATTGACGTATGTGGGAACATACCTAGCAGGCGTTATTTCTTGTGACATGTGATTGAAATACACTGTCATGAATCTGGTTTGGGGTTGGAGCTCAACAAGTCTTTCAAAATTTTCAATTACCAGTGGGTTCATAACCTCACATCGAATAAGTAAACGAGAGGAGAGATCCCAGAAGCGGTCTTTTAAAGGAAGAACTCCCGCTAGTACTTCAAGACTCATCGTATGGGTCGACTGCATGCAACCTAAGGCAATTCGTAAACAACGATACTGTATCCGTTCCAGTTTAATAATGTGAGTGTTCGCAGCTGAACGGAAACAGAAGCACCCATATTCCATTACTGAAAGTATTGTTGTTTGATACAATCTTATCATGTCACTTGGATGAGAACCCCACCATGATCCAGTTATTGTTCGCAGAAAATTTATCCTTTGTTGGCATTTCGTTATTAGATATCTAATGTGGCCTCCCCATGTGCCTTTAGAATCGAACCAAATTCCAAGGTATTTAAAAGTCAGGACTTGGGCTATCGTTCTACCAACCAACTGGAGCTGAAGCTGAGCCGGATCACGCTTCCTTGAGAAAACGACCAACTCTGTTTTCTCCGTAGAGAAATCGATGCCCAGTTTTAAAGCCCAAATTGATAAATTATCCAAGCTATCTTGCAATGGTTGTTGTAAATTTATAGCTTTTGGTCCTGTGGCAGAAACCACCCCATCATCTGCAAGTTGTCTTAGAGTGCATGGGCTGACAATACAATTATCAATGTCATTCACGTAAAAATTATAGAGAAGGGGGCTTAGACAAGAGCCTTGTGGGAGGCCCATGTAACTTATTCTGAGTGTCGCCAAATCGCCATATGAAAAATGCATGTGCTTTTCTGACAATAAATTGTATAAATAATTATTTAATATCGGTGAAAGACCACATTGATGTAGCTTCTCCGAGAGAACATCAATGGAGACTGAGTCGAATGCTCCTTTTATGTCTAAGAACACAGACGCCATTTGTTCTTTTTTTGCGTAAGCGAGTTGGATTTCTGACGAAAGTAGCGCCAGGCAATCATTCGTTCCCTTTCCTCTCCGAAAACCAAACTGGGTATCTGAGAGCAAGCCGTTCGCCTCAACCCAATTGTCGAGATGTCGTAGGATAATTTTTTCCAACAATTTCCTGATGCAGGATAGCATTGCAATCGGTCGATACGAGTTATGATCGGAGGCTGGTTTTCACGGTTTTGGAATGGCGATAACTCT
The DNA here is from genome assembly GCF_030247195.1 of Topomyia yanbarensis. Classification (NCBI taxonomy): domain Eukaryota; kingdom Metazoa; phylum Arthropoda; class Insecta; order Diptera; family Culicidae; genus Topomyia; species Topomyia yanbarensis. The sequence goes on along the minus strand of NC_080670.1, from coordinate 19,538,651 downwards.
CACTTGTCTCCAGTCACGCGAGATTCTGCTCAAGAAACTTGTTGAATAAATTCAACAAGCGTCTTTTTGCTAGGTCAGGCAGATTCTTCACCAAGTTGAATTTAATTCTGTCTAGTCCCGGAGCATTATTGTTGCATGAGAGGAGTGCAATTGAAAATTCCATCATTGTCAAAGGCGAATCTATGAAATCGTTACTTGTGGGAGCATCGCGAATGATTTTCTGCGCAGGAGCAGAATCTGGACAAATTTTCTTGGCAAAATTAAATATCCAATATAATTAAACCCGCTAGGAATTCATATTCTTCGGTAGGGGGTAGCTCTTCTGTCGAAGCAAGAGAAGTGGAAATTAATGTTTCGTATGTTTTCCAATCAATATTTCGTGTTAAGTCATAAGGAACATTGATTGAATTCGTAAGGCCTAATTCACTGTTAATTGAAACAACGATTGGCAAATGATCGCTACCGTGAGGATCAGGTACAACCTTCCACGTGCAATCTAACCGAAGTGATGTCGAGCACAGAGATAGATCTAATGCACTTGGACGTGCAGGAGGTCTGGGGATGCGTGTTGTTTCGCCAGTATTTAAAACTGTCATATTAAATTCGTCACAAACATTGTATATCAAAGAGGATCGATTATCATTGTAGAGGGAACCCCACAATACTCCGTGCGAGTTGAAGTCTCCCAGTATCAGACGCGGAGCAGCCATGGATTCCACTACCTCAAAAATTTGACGTTGTCCAATTTGAACTTTGGGAGGTATATATATAGAAGCGATAGACATGCCTTTGCCTTTAATATTCGTTTGGACTGCTACAGCCTCAATGCCAGCAATCATGGGGATGGTAATTCTATAGAAAGAATAGCACTTTTTAATTCCTAGAAGCACTCCTCCATATGGGGTGTCTCGGTCTAGGCGAATAATGTTGAAATCATTTAAGTTGAAATTAATGTTTGAGGTAAGCCATGTTTCACATAGAGCAAAAGCATCGCATTTTAAATTATGCAGTAAAATTTTTAAAGAATCAATTTTTGGTATGATACTTCTGCAATTCCACTGTAAAACAGTGATGGAGTCTTTCACCTTAGGAGTTGAATTAACCATTGAAGGATATAATTGCTGCAAGGATGGGCCATTGAGCAATCAGCTGCTCTAAAAATGTTCTAATTGTTGGGAGGAAAACTGAAAGTATACTCTTTAGTGGTTCAGAAATATTGAATGCTTTAAAAATCCAATCAACAATTTCAGAAAATTTCAATAATCCTACCCCCGGCTGAGGCTCAGAGGAAGTCGAAATTTTATTATTTCCAGTAATGGTGTTCTGTTTGGATTGTACGTTCCCAAAACCGGGTGGAATTGATTTCGGTTTTGAATCGGAATTTTTCGGTTTTGGGCGCAGTTTATCTATTGGTGGAGAAATTTTAAGGCCCTTGCTTGGCAGCTTGGGAAAAGAAGACTGTTTTCTTTTTCTGGAATTTCCGGGTAAAACAAATGATGTACCTTCGCACGCTCCGTCAGAGTCAGACTGTTCCGAAAATAGAGATGTGTAAGTGTTTTCTAAGAAGATGGGTTTAGGGGTAGCATTTTTCAACATTTCTGCATAGGAGCGCTTAGACCTCTCCTTCAAGGATCGTTTAATTTTATCCTCGCGCAATTTATAAATGGGGCATGCAGGGAGCTCATGCGAGTTTTCTCCGCACATTAAACATTTTTCTGAATTTTCATTGCATGTATCCTCTTGATGAGAACCCCCACATTTGCCACACCGTGCCTTATTGGAACAGTAAGTGGCTGTGTGGCCAAGCTGTTTACAATTAAGGCAATTCATTACACGAGGGATAAAAAGGCGAACAGGGAGACGAATCTTATCGATAATGACATAGTTGGGCAGCGCAGACCCAGCGAAAGTCACTCGAAACGAGTCAGACAGTCGATAAACTTTTTTATCTCCTTCGTGTGATACTGAATGCAATTGCTTGCATTCAAGTATCTTTACGTCTTTAAGTATGGTGTCTTTGAAACGACCAACCCCATGCTTAATTATGTCATCAACAGTCAAACTCGATTCTGTGATGACCCCATCAATTTCAATTTCCTTTGAAGGAATATACGCTCTATACTCACGCGTAAAAAGCTCGCAAGAAGCAATTGCATTGGCTTGTTTGAGACTACCAACGACAATGCGTATTTTATCTTTATTAACTTTAACGATCTCTTTTACATCCGAGAATCGCGAAGTCAAATCTTTCGAAATTTGAATGATATTTAGCGCCTTTACTTTACGCCTAATAAATACAATCCATGGTCCCGTTGACGACTCTGGGTAAATTTTAATTCTACTCGGGTTTACATTTTCAACAGGCTTAGGGGGAGGGTCTGTTACTCGTTCTCCCATCTCTTCATCCATTTTACCTAGCAAGAAAAACTATCACAAAAAGGAATGAAAAATATACCTGTTATACCGGTAGAACACACCTCATGTGTTACGTTGTAAACTCGGTGCCCGTTGTTTGACAATGTGACACTTGCTGTCCTACTTCGTCGCGTTGCTTCTTCAGTAGAGAAATAGGCCTACCTGCAACACTTCAAAACTCTCTCCGGTTAAGCTGCTCGTCGGTATCACCACCACCAGCGCGCTCTCTCCGTTTCCACCACCGCGGTAGACAAATGTGGCTACCTGTGGCTTGCTGCGAAAATCCCACTGTCGATGCGGCACTTTTCGGTGCCACTTGTTTTCCTTATTCGTCGTACCACTTCTGCGGTAGACAAATAGAGCAAATGGGTCTACCTGTGACGCTTCCCCTCTCGTCGATTAGAATTGCTCGACGACACCAATACAAAATATTTTTTCTGTGTGTACAGACACGATCACTGTCGATTTCTGCCACCGTGGTAGGCAAATTCGTCTACCCGCGGTTTGCTGTCAAAACACCACTTGTCGAGGATGCCGTTGACCACGCCTCCGACGTATCAACTGTCGACTCACACTTAACAAACTGGTCTCTCTCTCTCCCACAAAAACGCATACAGCGTCTCGCACTCCGTCACTCTCTCCAGAACAAAACCTTCCACCTGGAGGCACAACCGTCTCGGCCGGTTGCAAAAACTGTTATGATTCACATCTTTTGAAATGTTTGTATCAATTGCTTTTCTGCAACACATGAAAAATGCCAAACAAAACTATTTATTTGAACCAAATAATTATGTGGTCTTTGGAATAGAAATCTGACATTTTAGCCATCCTACCCAACTACTCCACTAACCATGCATATAAAATTTGACAGACCTACTGTGCTAATTCAAATTATCAGCTCGATTACCTAATCAAGCTTGAAATACCAAAAATTCAGTAATTGAACTGAGAATTTGACAATTTTAAAAACTAATTTTCAGCGAAGTAAATCTGTCAAACGGATTAAATCCAAATTGCTGAGCTTTCAACATTATGGATTGCAAAAAAGGTTCAGTTCAACGAAATTTTGCTGATGTCATGCAAAAATTGAGAAAGCTTCAAATCCCGGTTACAAAATAATAAATTACAGTTAATTACTTCCTATAGTCTGCGATCTGTCTGATAATGAATTGACAATTATAACTTTACAAATTGAACCTGACACTGGATGCAGCCAGTGAATCTTCCTTTTGTCGATAATAGCTTACACAACCCCCCCTAAGTTCCGGCACGATTTAGGCGGTTTTTCCGTATTCAACTTTTTGCGTCATTCTGCCAAGTCATCTGTTCAGTCTCAACTTTCACAACTCAAGCTTCTATATCATTTAAATACCGATACAAATGAGAATATTTGTAGCAGATTGCATAGTGTTACTAAGGTTGTATGGCCTGGCTTTATTTGCAATCTTTTATTTAATCTTAGTTTGGATTCTTTCAAAAGCAGTAAAAATATAAGAAAACTTCCATTTGCTTATTGTGTTCTTTGTGAGAAGATATAACTAGAAAAGGGTACAAATTGTGATTATTTATTCTTTTCTTTTCCTCCTGTTAAACTAACTAAAAAAATGTGGGTAAATTAAACAGCTTCGCTCATTTTGATAGCCATAAGTAAACTAACAAACCGAAACAATTTTTATTTAATGCAGATCTGCATCCAATTATAAAATTTGTTCTACTGTTTGTCCAAAATGATTCGACTTCTGCTAACCTGCAATATAACTCTTCGACATGACGTTTTCAAATGAGCGTGCAGCACCTTATAGATAGGACGATACAGAATATAAAAACATTCAAAACTCGATCATACACAGAAAAAAATATTTTGTAATTTTAAGTTTATTTTCATGCACATATTTGGAGCATGAATATAAATGTTAAATTAAGTTCCACCACAAATACACACGACTTGTCGTGCTTTCTTCAACGAATTTTATTATAATTTCACACGAGGATTGAAAATTACAGTTTCTTTGAACGGAAAACCAATGCACTTCATTGTATTTTTACTCGAATACTGCTGTAAAATGAATGACATGTAATATTACACGAATGTAAGGGTAATATTGTATGCTGTTTGATGCTCCAATTGCTTTTAACGCAATTTTCAATCAAATCTTTGATTTGATCTTTGTATGTTTACATTTGTATTGATTTACATGTCGTTTAAATTTCATTATTTTTTGGTGTGTACCTGTTTTTCGTACGGGATAAAAATTGCTTACGTGCCCTAATGTGGTTTGTGTGCAACATGGGACATAATATTGCACATAAAAGTTGAAAAGTTGATCCAAATTATTGAGATGTATGCAAGAGGAACATGGCGCCCCTTTACACTGTTTTCATTTGGCTTCAGGATGCAGCCATTTCTGCGATGACAGGTACTAACGTCTTAAACCGGACCAGAGATGCCAGATTTGAAGATTTGTCTTCATTTTGAAGACATTTGAAATGCTGTGAAGCCGAGTTTTTCATTTTGAAGACAAATTTATTCGGATGTCTGACTGCCTGCTGGCAGAATTCTGGCTCAAAATCAATAACCGATTCAGAATCCTGGCCGTTGAAGACAAGTGAAGACATTTGAAAAAGATACCTGGTATCCCTGAACCGGACTAAACTCAGGCCTAAAATCAGAGATAGTACCGTGCGGCGGTACCAACTAGCTTCAAGCTTTCCGCTATAAGAGTTCACTTGCTAAATAGTTTAAAAAACGGAGAATATAACACACCTTCAATAGTCGTGACAAATAACCGTATTGCTAGTGCAAAAGTGCTTCCCACGACTGTATTTGCAACACCGAGCAGAGAGCTTTTGGCATTTGCTGCTTGCTGACAACGCTAGCCAATATGATGACACCATTGCCCATAGATCCGAAAGCGTGGTGCTTCCCGTTCAACCGTTTACTTTGTGTGGTATCCCAGAATTGCATCAGGCGCCACTCGGGATGAAGGTGCAGGTAATGCAGTCTAAACGTTACCGAATGGATTGCTACCAAATGATCCATTTAAATACAAATGGCTCTGAAGCCAAACTGAAACCGGAAGAGAACGTGGGATGATTCGTTTCCCTTTAGCTATCTCGTACTCCCTCTCGCTCTCTCTCTAGCTGTTTCCGTGACACTAGTAGCCAGTGCATAATGCTATTTTGTGGCATCATCAGAGGGACGTGTTGCACCACGTCAATAACTGGACAGTCCGGAATATAGCTTATGAAGTGTGAAATTAACCTCACCAGTTTAGTTTTCAGCTCCAGCCGGCAAACCTGGACCTATTTGCCAGGTCAGCACGCCGGGATAGAGAGGACTCCCCACTCTGCGGGGGAAGTCGATTTGTCGGTTTTGATTTACACAGTAGACTAAAAGTAGGTAGCTGAAAAGTTCGGTAGTGCGTGCCAATTTTTATGAATTATCTGTTGTTTTGTGTCACAAATGGTGCCAGGGTAACTTACGGTTAGCTGAGTGGTTCGGTTGCAACGTACCTGTGGGAGGGGGAGAAAAACAACCAAATTTTAATCGGTTTTGTGTTTGATAATTATTGGGTTGAATAACGCGTGTAATTTGACAAAATAATTCTTTTGAAACAAATTTAATGTTATAAATTAATTGAAACCGTTAAACTCTTATTTGATTAATTGCTAATTTCTGAATCTGTTGTAATAATAATATTTCTATGTATCTAATATATAAAAGTAATCCGGTAACGTGTATAATAAAATGTGTGAATTTTTAAACACTACACGCTGCGTTCAAAATAACGGAACATTATTTGCAAACTCGGAAATGTTGGTCACTGACAATTTCTATTTTGGATATAATGCTGAACATCGAACTCAGTACTGTTCGTTCACTTATCCGAGACGATATCACGGATGTGATGGAGTGAACAAGAAAATTTATTTAAAAAAAACTCCGGAAGTACCACCACGTTTCAGACAGCAACACTCCTTTGAAGGACCGCTTTTTAAAAACAAAAACAACTTCTTCGTCACGCGACCATCTACCGATTGTCCAGTAAATATAATCAATCGCTCCCATCATCGCTGTACACCGGTAAGCCGGGGGCCGATAATGGGTTCAAGTGAAAACGCTCCTGACTCGGGATCTTTTATTCCATCGCTCGCGGAAAGACGCGCAGCGCAAATCTGATCCGAGGATAAACCAATATCCCGCCAATGGTGATCCCCGTGGCAGAATCTTGCATGACCGGCGTAATTTCGCGGCTATGAAGTCGAACCAATACGACAGACCCAGCAGTTCCTCCGGCGATGTATCGGCTATCACTGACGTTTTTTTCAGGATACTTTGCTCGGACTGCCGCCTGCATCCCGTCCCAGGACAAATATCCCGATACCACGCTGTTTTCTGGTGTGTTTTTGGCGTTTATTACTTTGTGCACCGTTTTGTTTCGGTGAAAGGCTACACCGTGCGAAGGAGGGAAGCTAAAGGACCAGAACATTACAGTTGTAGCAAAACGTTGATCTTGAAGGGATTGGGAGCGATTTCTTTTTTTTTTTAATCTTCGGAACAATTGAGGTCGCGTGTGGAAAGTATTTAAGTTAGTAAATCATTCATGTTTTTTTTGCGCCTGGCCACGCATGCCGCGGCCTTTACGATGAACCTGTTTTTGTTTCCTCGGTAGTGCGCCACCACGGTATATATTCAAGCTATCACCCGTTTGTATTTTTGCGTTTTTTTTAACCCGATTTGGTAGCAAAAAATATTCACAAGCAAAATGTTTCTGTCATCAGCTAAGAATCAATATATCATACGAAAAATCGCGTGAACGCCGTTTCGAGTAAGTACTTTAATATCGGTTTTTTTCCATTAAAACTCCTGTAATACGCATATTAGTTTTCATAATAAGTTACTCCTATTAAGTGAATTGCATCGGCTTGGCGCTACGGAGGGTAAGGCGCTGATCTCAAAAGGACAACTCTTTTCGACCTATTTATAAACTAGATCATGAAACATATTTGTGATGTTTAGTTTTGTGAACCAGTTCACGAGTTCACAAAGTAGAATATGAACAAGGTGCTCGGTACTGTGAAATAAGTTTCAATACAATAATCGAACCGTAAACAAGCTCCCTTGTTTGTGAACCACGATAAGGCAACTGGATCATAATTCAAATACACAATGGTGAACACATTGCCATAATTATGAACTAAGTTCACATGGGAACTTTGGGAGTGAGGCTGGCTTTAATTCACGTTCATATTTTCGTAACTTAAAAATGGGACTGCTTAAATTTCTGCATACAGGATTTTTCTTTCCTGCAGAATTCAACTTCATTCGTTAAAAACCAAGTAAAGAACGAAGTATTGCTGGACTGTAAAACGAATTAGGAAAAATATATCTCAAAGTTGGAACTGCTGATATTTCCGACAAAAGGGCTATGGAAATGATCATGAAAAGGCAATTCAAGCATGAAAAGAGAAGCAAATTAGAAGCCCAAAATGGGGTATTTACTTTGATACGTGAATGGATAGCTGTAATAAGTAAAGCAGTGGGATGCCCATTGTTGCAACATTTTGCGTGCGAGATTTTGAGGTTAGTTTACGTTAGGAGTGTGTTTTTAACCGGAGGTCAGCATTTTTTTTGTCCAATCGAATGCATTTTAGAAGATGATTCCAATGACGCTAATGGTGTGTACATAATGAATACGATTTCGGTGGGTTTTGGGCAGAAGTTAAAATTGGTATTGTGGCGTTTGCTGGTCATAATGACCGAAACGATCGGCAAATTCTTTGGTTCCAAAACACTGTTGTCCGAGACTAAACATGAGTCTTTTCGTTGAAAAACAATATTTGATTGCTTACATTCCCGCGAACAAGTTTCGCCTGGGATCAACCACAAGAATTGACAGGATTTTCAGATTCTCAAAGAAATAAGTCGAGATACATACCACATGTTTTGTTTGCTCTAACGATAATCGAACGTCTTTGTCGAAACCAAAGTCGGTACCTACCACTGAATATCTCATGAACCATAGCAGCTTCAGATAAAGATCTCATTGATATTAGCGCTCACGAAACCCTCCTATGAGTTCGAGACACTTTTTGTATAGGCTGTTTGCCCATAACAAGTATGGCAGCCAATCCTGTTCTATCTGCCACCCAGTTACTGTTATCGATAGGGACTCAATATGGCTCCGCAATGATTGCAACGTCCCGCATCGATTCTGTTGACGACTGCCACAATAGTTACTGTGCAGTGTCACAATGATTGAGGTTTGCTTGCGCTACCTCCATTACTTCTGACTCTCTAACGCCTTCTTGTAAGCATAGGAAGCCTACTGTCGCCTGCCAAGATGGCTTCCGTTTACTACGAAACGATGAAAACTATCATCAATATGGGAGTCATATGAAAAAAGGTAGTGATGGTAGTAGGTGACGGAAATTGATGATTAACGCCATTTTGAAAACCAAGATGGCGGTTTCCGGTTACAACAAAATCGTGAAAAAATCATCATTATGGATTTCATATAAATGGTAGTATGCCTGTGAATAGCATCGTTGGCCATTATTTCGCGAGAATAAGAAGATACTGACATCTGACTTCTCATCATTCACCTAAGCATTTATTCAGTGTTTAGTTTAGCTTAGATTAGTTGACCGTCCTCGAGTTTTCCGTAAAAGCCTATTGAAATTGCTTACACGGAAAAAAATGTTCCCAAAATCGTGAATAAAGTGCCATGAATTCTGGAACAATCTCGTTTTTACGTTACGAAAACAGGACCATGAACAAAAATCATGTGTTTTATAAATATGTTCAATTTCACTTCAGTAACGCTCGCATGACCCTTTTGTTAGTGAAAATATTTGGTTTTTATTTGGTTTTTATTCTATGAACATCAGTCACGGTTTCCGCCATGTCATTATCAAAACGATTTTCTGTACGTGAACTAGTTCACACCTTTATGAACATTATTCATAAAACCAAAGGTTGACTAATGGTGATATTCATAGATTTAGGAACATTAAGTCACAAAATAAAAACATTCTGGATATTTTCTCGTGATCTATTTCATATCTATCTATCTAATATATTAGTTGCGATTCAATATCGGTTCTCGTGCATTCGTTCAAAAAATCATGAAATATTATTCATATATTCGTGAACTCGATCATGTTTCCTAGTATAACACACGACTAACCATGCGTGCCCGTGAAATAAATCACAAAATTCTAAAATATGCATGAATATGTGAACTTGTCACGAATTGCGATTTATGCTCGTGAAGTAGTTCACAAAATCATCAAATATTACTTATGTATTCGTGAACTGGTTCATGATTCCTAATATGTTATTCGCGATCCAATATCCGGGTTCGTGAAATAGTTCACAAAATCATGAAATATTTTTCATGCATTCGTGAACTGGTTCATGATTCCTAGTATAATAGTCACGACTTACCATTCGTAATCGTGAAATAGTTCACGAAATCATAAAATATTGTTCATGTATTCGTGAACTGGTTCATGATTCCTAGTATAATAGTCACGTCTGACAATTCGTGCTCGTCAGAGTTCACAAATTCATGAAACATTATTCATGGATTCGTGAATAATATCACGATAACGCGAACAGAAATTTCAAAAGTCGTGACTAAGATTTTGAAAGAACATAAAGAAACATAAATCCCTACTGGTGACTAAAACATCACGACAACATGAATAGAAATTACGAAAATCATGACAAAGTTCCTTAAATCATACACGTAAATCTCATCACTCGTGATAAAAATATCAAAAATCGCGACCGAGATCATGAACATGAATCACTCTACTCATGACCAAAATATGACGATTACGTGAATAGAAATTACGAAATTCGCGATTAAGATCCTGAAATCATGAACATAAATTCGGCCAGTCTAACATAAAAATCTGGTAGCAAACTCATGAACAAAGAAGCTCAGTAACGTGATGAGTAATCACAAAAATCGTGAATAAGCTCCTGAAATCATGAACATCATATCCTGTGACTGACGGATGTGTATTCCCATGTTGGGCAGGATATTTCGCAGATTCTAGGCAGCAAACTCTTGTTTTTGGATGAGTTAGCTCAAAGCTGTAATTGATGTTTTTGTAAGCGTTATTTCATATCTTACTTCATGATACTTACAATTTGTCTCCTATTTTAGTTTTTTTTCTCCTACCAACAGATTAGTATTAGTTTAGAAGTAAGTAGATCTATAATTATAAATTTAGTTAGTATACGATTATATAAATGCATGTTTTAATTCACCAATAGCTAATATAAATTCAGAGTTTTAACTATTTAAGTTTTCGATCTACGTGTGCAAATTCTTCTGTTTTAATCAGACATGATGCACGCGCGCTATAATTTTTTGCGCGCGATATTTTTACTCTCATGCTCACAAGAATGGCCCAGCGCATGCTATGTGATTTTTCTTTTCTCATGAGAATACGCACCGCATATGCACCCTCGCAAAATAATCTGATGTGTCGCATTTTTCACGTTCTCATCGCATTAGGCCAAGCGGGAGTTTCATGTATTCCCATCGCATCTATAGCGCGGCGCGCTCGTCTCATGCGATTTGGATGTGAAATGGAGATGAACACCAGCTTTCCATAACGTGTTTTCAATTTGAAAATTTCAATATCTGCACAATGTTCGGGTTGGCACCTGGTTATTTTTCTGGCGATGCTAGAAAACCACACGTCGTTTCGCTTACATGGCACCCGGTTTGTTTTGGATTTTCATTCATTGGTACACGAACCTCGTTTAGATCGGAAAGTGGAGTTGTCAAAAGAAAATCGTTGTAAATTGATGGTCAATTTTTATGCGCAAAATACGGAAAAATCTAAAGGTGACATTTTTTCATTTCTTTAAAAATCTCTAAAGGTTAAAACAGTGGATCGGTCAGCAAGTTCTCTTGTGACCTTGGAAAAAATATCATGGTAATCCAAAGATGATGAAAATTTACTTACTAGGGATGGGCATACTACGGAAATCTAAAACAACTTCTATGCTAAAAAGAGTAATGTTCAACGTTCACATCCAGACTACGGGTTCGTAAAATATTTTTCTAAGCCCCCGGTAAGGTAAGGTTGACGGTATTGGAACAAAACTTTTTATATTCTTTTGCATTTTTTCAAATAATGATTTTTTACAAACTGGCGAACAATTTTGTGAAAAGTTTTATTTTATTTATTAAAAGGCTTTAACCTAATGATCATTCGCCTTTGAAATTTCGATGATAACATAACATTATAATTTTTATATTGTTCATGGTTCGTAGCACAAGTGACACCTTTACAGCTGATCGAGTAATCCCGCGTCCTTCAGAAAGGCCAGTAACATTTCTTCTCGGGCGGTGTCGTTTGCAAGGATCTCTCTAATGGAGAGGGGTAGGTCGGCTAACTCTGTACAGTTCACTAGAAAGTGTTCCACAGTGGTTCGGGTACCACATGTAACGCATGTTGGTGGGGGAACACGCGATACGGCGTGAGCATGAGAGACCTTCGTATGCCCTAATCTGAGCCGCGACAGTACTCGTTGTTCCCTCCTATCAGTCCGGTCTGTCCAGCGGTCGGGTGAGCCTTTGATTCGCTGAAGGTGTCCGGTGCTGCCACGCTAGTGGCGTACGAAGGCTTCGTTAATCCCTGACTTCAGCTGGCCCAAAATATCTGCGGTCGGGATGAGTCGAGTGAGACGTCGGCTAGTGTGTCTTCTCCTGGCCGCCAGACGATCAGCCTTTTCATTACCGTCGATGCTGCAGTGATCGGGGACCCACAAATTGTGGTGAGTGGGTCATACTCGGCCTCGATGGCCTGGATGAAGGGGTGGCGGGATTTCCCTGACTCGAGGGCGGATATGACCGCCAGAGAGTCAGACAGTACAAAGACGGGTCTATCTTCCGGTTTCTGTACCAAGGCAAGCGCGATGGCCGACGCTTCGGCAGAAAACACCGAGCATGGTGCCGGTAGGCGAAAGAAGAGTCCTTCCCCTATTCCGCTCACTCCTATTCCAACCTCATCGCCGCTCTTGGAACTATCGGTGAATATCCGCACGTGATTTTTATACTTTGTAGCCATCAGTCGGTTATATTTGGCCCTGGCCTCACTACTGGCAGCGCCGGCCCTCAGCTCTATTGACAAGCTTGTGTCAAGATTGGGTCCGCGGTCGTGCCAGGCCCGGTCACGAACTCGGTGTAGACGGGCGATTAGTGGCAGGTCGGCGTCTGTATATTCGCGATGAATCTCGCTGACCGTCCGTAACAGAAAGTCATCTCCGGCTGACCGCTCCAAAAATCCCAGTACTCTTCAGGCGATGGTGAGTGCAGCTGCCCAACGAAGGGGTAGGGTCCCGGCCTAAACGCAGGCCGCTTCAGCAGGCGTGCTGGGGAGCAAGCCAGAAGCAGCGCGGATTGGCCCGTGATATAGAGGGCTTAAAATGTTGATAAAGCCTGCCATATTACAGGACGTCAGCTCCACACCGTAGAATATCTTGCTGTGGATGAGTGCCTGGGTGTCCTTCCCGTCGCGACCAGCACGATGTCATCAGCGTACACGAACACGTAGATCCCCGCCGGTAGGTTGGCGAATAAGGAGTTCATGGATACCAGGAACAGTGTGACGGGGAGGACTGATCCCTGGGGAACCCCGTTGTCCTCCGGAAAGGTGTCGGATTGGGCACCTCCGATTCCCACCCGAAAAGTGCGGTTAGATAGGTAGTCGCTCAAGAAGTGGCCCATGTTTCCAGTGATTCTCCAGTTCCAGTAATCCGTGACGCCACACGGTATTATAAGCCTTCGCCATGTCGAGTATGGCGATATCGGCGTGCAGGCCATCAGTTACGGATTGACGCACCACCTCTCCAAATCTGGCGCCTATTCCTGCTTCACCTCGGAACGCAAACTTCCGTTGATACAGGAGTTTACGCTCCTCCAGTAGGTCCATCAGCAGTCTGTTAACCATTCGCTCCATCGTCTTAGCAAGGCAGGGGAGCAGGCTGATTGGGCGGAAGTCATCCTACGTTCTGTTCCCCTGGCATCGCTTTGGGACAGGAATTACTAGAGCTTCCTTCCATGAGGCGGGCACCATTCCAAATACGGTTAATGCTGTCTAATATCGCCCGCTTGGCTACCGGCGGGGAATGTTGCAGTAGGGGATAGCCAACATCGTCCAGTCCGGCAGATTTACCTTGTACCGATTCCAATGCTGCATGCAGTTCACTTCCGGTGAAAGGCCGGTTGTACACTTGCCCTGAATCGGGTTCGAAGAGGACGAGGCTACTCTCAGCCCTTTGCTTGATGCGTAGGAACGTAGGTGGGAGAGCGGCGTCTGCAGACAAGGAGGCGAAGTGCCTGCCTAGCTCGTTACCGATAGTCGTGGGATCGAGCGTCGTGCACCCGTTAACGGTAATTGCGTAGCCACTGTGTCGCCGCTTTCCGGGATTTTGGGATTTTCGCCCTCATTACACATCCACTCCCGCATGACAAAATGAGTTAGCAAGCACGAAATTGGAATGGAAATAAACACCGAAAAAAGTTGGAAAAAGTGAATCCATTGATGGCTAGGAACCAGTGAACCGATTGTCTGATCGGGCAAGGTGGAGACACAAATAACTCGGATAAAATTGACAATACATTGCTTCATGACATCACGAAGGGTTCCTACATTTCACTACATGTAGGACGTACTGCGACTCGAGCCTCTAAACAAGACACTGCGCTGCGAAATGCTTAAATTCAAGTTCTAACGTTCTTAAATTTAACTGTTCTTGCTTAACGATAATTCACCATGAAATTTGCTTTTTTTCTAGCTACATCTTTGTGGTACAATTCAGACAATATAATTGTTTTTAATTGTTTACACAATTGTATTTTATATACTAGATATATAATGTCACGTAAGAAAGGTCACTCCCCCCGCGTTCCACAAAGATAATGTTTTCTAAGAATGTTCCTTTAAGGTTGGACAGAAAATGGGCAGAAATCGAAAACAAAAAAAGCAGTTTTTTTTTCCACACCTTGTGTAAGATCTTCATAAAAATCAATCAGCTTATGTAGAATGTTGTTGCAGTATGTATTCTGCCATGAGTGCATAGAAACAAATCATCGCAGCACACTGGTACAAATCTTAGAAGACAAGCACGAGCGCGTCTCGATGTACCGTCTCATGCGCTGTCTCATGAGGCAAATTCGCTCGAACCGCGCTCTAGGTCCAATGCGATGCGAAAAATATAACTGTACGTACATTAAATTTCTATGCGCTTGCTATGTGATCGCGCTCAAAAAAATTCTCATCTTTTGTGATACCTCTCCTGCTCTTGGAAAAAACATGCAGCACAAAACTGTTTGCTGCGATCTCTCTGTCGCATTAGCGGACGCATGAGTAGTTGGGAAGACTGGTTTTAATGTCATTTCTGTCAATGTCTTTTATTCATGTTATTCTACCATTGCTAACCATTATTTGCCCACCGTCAAATCTTTTGGCTCAAGATCTCGGTGCGAGGGACATCGCTACTACGTTTGTTCCGAGCACCCAAATTATGAACAAGAATCAAAACAAAAACTAATCATGTCAAGAGAACAACAACAGTAACCCAACGAAACATTCGAATGTAACGCCATGTATTTATTCGGGGCGAACAAGACTTTTAGAAACACAAATAGATTCATGAAAACGAGGTTTATTATTCACAATATCAGGAACTTGGTCACGATTTTCGAAAAGTTCGCGAAATCGTGATCTTCTTTTCACGAATTTATGAACGGATTTTTCTGTATATTTAACCAGTTGTATGATACTTGGGAATAGTACATCATACTCAACGTGCAACCTAAAGAGACTAAGATTATGTATGATCAATAACGTAGATGGCCACGTCCATGCCAGGTCAATTTCGGGATGGGCAAGAATGTTAGTTCAACACTTGTGGCTATTATGACCGAGAAATTCTTTGCATCCTCCACAAGTGTCGCAGGAGAGGATTGGTGTTAGTAGGTACGGATATGAATCAGGATGTATCATGGTAGATGGTATGATTTTGCTAAAAACTCGCCCGCTTTGTCCTTTCATTTTAAATCAAAGTTTTCAAATGGGCTACCTTCAGTAGAAATATGACTGCCGTTTGAATACGCATCTTAATAAAACATCTTCCGCGAGGCGTTACATAAAACGATAAAGCTACAGATTTTGTAAAATGCACGCGCGAGATTTACCTAAGCATTGACTGTAAATATCGATTTTCGTCATCTGCTTTTTTCCCCTTTCAAAAAACAGCTCTTTTGTTTTATAAAGCTTTCGAAGTTATATGCGAAAGTTGTCATCTTAAAGTTCAAAAATGCTTCAATCATGAATTTTCGTCGTCTCTTTACTCCCATCCTTCAAATCATACCTATATTGATGGAGGGTTTAATAATTTGTGGTAACCAAAAGAAGCATTATTGGATTACAAAATATCCTCAATCATCAGTTTCCGTCATCTACTGACAGTAACGGATCCAGAGGGAGGGTCCTGGTGGTCCGGATCGCCTTCAAAATTGTTGAAAAATTGTGAATTAGGTTCAATTATATATTAGTTTCAAACCCAAAATCATTCGAAACCAAATTTGACCAACAAACCCGATATTCATTAAATAAGCTTATTACGTATTAGGAGATGTACAATGTTTATTTTAAAACCGAAATTTCAGACCCTTCCCGAATTTTTTTTCGGAATCCGCCCCTGTCTACTGACCAGTCTTTTACAAGGGATACCTATATTGATTATGGTTTTCACTTTGGCGGTTACCGGAAACCGCCATCTTAGTTTCCAAAATAACCTAAATCACCAAATTCCAGCAGTTAAAGATTACTTCAATTCAAATGATATCCATATTGATAGTTGTTTTCACTGTTTTGTGGTACCCGGAAGCCACCATCTTGGATTTCAAAATGGCCTCACCTTCTTTTAAATGGTATTCATGTTGCCCTCATCTTTGATTTCAAAATGACTTTAACCACTGAGAACTGACATACAAGTAAAGTTTTCAACTTGTGTAAGAAAGAAAACTGTCGCTTTGAAATGACAACAGCAAGGAGCAACTTGCCACTGGCCGGCGCTTCGATCGGCCAACAATCGCTATACGGGACTTGTGTGCAAACTTGGATGCAATGGTGACTCACGCATGCGAACCTGTATGCGATGGTGATTTTCAACGTATTTTCATTTAAATGTTTACACAGGTTTTTCGGGAAAAGTCTGTTCTCTGTGCTTTAACCATCAATTGCCGCTACCTATCATCTTGGACTTTGGACGAGTTCGATAAGACAAAAACAAGACGGATACAGATGGGCACATTTTGTTCTATGTATGAGTGAAGTTGTCATTTTTTCTTCGATGAAGCCGATAAAACAGGAGGATATGAAGAAGAAAAGCATAAACAATTGACGTAGTGGGCTTTTCTGTTGATTGCAGTTTTGTTTTGGTTCGATCATAATTATTTTTTATTGGTAGTTTCGAGATAAAGTGTCCTATAGTGTTCGAATCGAATGATCCAAGGTGAAGCTCGGTCTTTCCTCTCTTTTCATCATGCGCCAAAGAATCAGGATGCACGTCCGGATGTTTATGTTTACTTCCAGGGGCCCGGTGGCCATGCTTAATTTTACAAGTATAAAACTAATACACTCAAACAAGCATAAAACTAATACCACAATAGATCTAAATACTGGTCGCAGTGGTTCGCCTCCAACAGAAAATACACTCAAAAATGTTCCCACCTTTCTTTCTCTTCATTTTGAGATAAGACAACCAGTAATACGATTTCTGGAGCCAGCGCAAAGCCAATTTGACGTCTTCGAATTTGACTAGGATGAAAAATAAGAAGTTGGAGAAAATCGGGATATCGCAGCCCAGATTGGCTGATAGCTAAATGATTCCCTAAAATGGGCATCGGTATCGGGAGAAATACCGCCACCACGGAAGTATCAGCACCAGCTAGCAGATAAATACGAACGATCAGCGTCAAGAAGGATAAGCAGTTCTGCGAAAGTGGTTATAATGAAATGTAAATCATTATGGTCGAAAACTCCGGATCGGTTTGTGTCTCAACAGGTGACGATATTTGCAGTAGATCTGAGCAGGTCAGATATACCGCGTAGGTTCGAGAGCAAGCAAGATATAGTAAATAATAGTTGCCCCGGATGGATGAGTATTGCAAAATATAACAGGTTTAGCTGTACAGCTGGGTTCTCGGAAAGGTTCTCTGTCAGAATCACTCACTACAATTGCAAAACCGGACGGGAAATGTCACCCACTAAAACACTGTTTAAGGCCAATTGCAGCAGGGTTGTGATACTGAATGTTATATTCATTGTACGGTTCAGATATGTACGCGCATAGGGACTACACGATCGCGTGTATCATCGCGAAAGGCTCGAGCATTTGTACGTTATCGTGATTGAGCGCGTGAGCGTTTGTATGTCGCATGTGACATCGTGTATGTAATTTCGCGTGTATAAATTCAATTATATCACCGTGTATTCATTGGCATATTCAGGTGTATTTTTTGAATGATCGCTAGCGGACCTTGAATCTGATACTTAATTTTCGATGTACGGTCCAGATGCTAGAAGAAACTGATAATAAAAATGCATACCACTAGAGTTCCCGGTCATGTTATCATGGAACGTGTTGTCTTGTGGCTATGAGTGTCAATTTTATTATTGGTCCAACCGAAAGTATGGACCCGGCTGCTAAGACCGAAGTTGGAGATTTTCAGACGTGACCAATGCATTTTTGCGCGAACATGGGCGTTTGTAGGTTCCCGCTTGAGACCGCGTTTATAGGTTTATTAATGCTAAAACATTCGCCTAATCATCGGGGTGTTTTCATGCTTGCGAAATCGCGGGCTATGGTGAGCGCTGATGATCGCGAAAGTCTTAACCGTTTATATGTTAGCGTGCTGAATGCTAGTAGACAGTGAGATTCCCCATATCGCTGAAGTTTCCAGCCTTGTCGCCATTTTAAACTTTGTTCCATTTTTTTTTTGGTCTACAAGTCGAAGCCTTATAAATCTTTTTAAATTTCCTGCTTCAAACAAACTTATCAACAATCATCATGTCTGCCGTAGCGCTCCTCGACGTGGAATGGGTTAGACATCTACACAAGAAGTTCATTGTTGCCTAACCTTCAATATCGTCAAACAAAATTTCTTTCGGTTTGATCACTTGATGTTGACGAGATCACGGGCGTAAGTATGTCTGAATGCTTCCAATTGCATGTTCGCATTGGTGACCAGATTTGTGTTATCGCGAAGGCCAAGAAGCGTTTGTATATTTGGAATGGGAGAATTTGTGAGTGTAAATGAACGAATATGCAACTATTTGTGTTAGTGAAGGTTAGTATGAATCTAACTTAAGATATAGTAATAAAACATAACATGCCAAATAATGAAAAAAAAGATGCAAAAAGATTAATTAGGAGTGTATAAATTGACCGATATTATTAATTTGTGGAAAAGCAAAGTAATAGGAGTACAACAAAACAGGCTAAATTAAGAATTAAGAAGAAAAGAACACAACATTCAATTAAACTTGAACTCGTCTAAATGCCAACAAATTATGTTTATTTACCATTAACGACAATCGCATTCTGTTAGAACTTTATCGTGCTATGTTGGCCGGGAATGGATGATTCAGGAGCGTCTGTAAGTAATCGTACCTTATTTTATGCAATCCGACCTTCCCGAATAAATCGAATCGAATGCATAAATTGAACACCGGAAAACGTTATCGACGAATCCTAGGAAGAAGTACCCACTATTCTATCATATATGCCACTTCTGCATCCATTGCTTGACGCACCTGTCACAAATACTCAGACGAACACGTACACAGATAGACATACGACTAGCACTTAACAATTGTACACTAGTACTTAAAACTACAATTATATCAAATCGACTACTAATAGCTTTCTACTATAGTTACTATATTCACAGTTAGGCGGACACAACAGCCGCAAAATTGGCAGCTCTTATTTCAGGAAGAAAACACTTATTTTCGTTTTCCCATTCTCGATAACACAAGGAAAGAGTAAAATAATTACCACCATAATCACAATACCTTTTCCATATACATCCAAAGAAAACATGTTATGGGACGTCGTGCTCGATTGGCTCCGGCGGACGGCGTTTACAAAACGACGAATTGGTGAGACCTTCAGTAGAACGATTTGCAGCGATAACAAGCACAAAAGTCCTCAAACTTTGGTTTTGGTCCTTCATTCAAAATAACCAAAACGTTAGGGGATCCATAAATGACGTAGCATTTTTTGAGTGATTTTTAACACCCCCCTCCCCCATCGTAGCATTTCGTCACAAACCTCTACATACCCCCTCTGGTAATTACGTAGCTTGACGGTAATTCTCCCCCCCCCCCCTTGTCCTCGTAAAATTTAAAAAAAAAATAAAAAACGATGTTAGTTATTCCCCTTTAAAAAAGCTACGTAGCATGACATGACCCCCTACCCCCCTTGTCATCACACATCATCACAAGATGCAAAACTCCCCCCTCCCTCATATAATGCTACGTCATTTATGGATGATCCCTAGAATAAATGCAAGCAGTTTGGACTGCAAGTACATTCATGCAAGTGCATTCAAATTCTTAAGTTTTAATTCAAGTAGATTCAAATTCTTAATTGACACCGAAACAAATTATTCAGTGATAATATTTTAACTATAATAAAACCGACAAATAAACATTTTTATAAAGATAAATTAGCTCCGACATTTGACATGTTCAATTGACTCCGCTCAGGGACTCCGCCCAACAATGCACATAGTAACTATAGTTTCTACTTTTACCTTATTTAAATGGCCTGTGCACGATAGCGAAGTCGACCGATATGAACCGTGGCCAGCAACAGTACCATTAAGCTGTGGAACAATGTTTGCAAATACGGCCCACAGCAAAAGCCAACCAAAGTCGGCCACGTCAGCGTGCACAGTGATCCTTAGTTAAGGCTGGTGCAGAGTAAGTAGAAAAGCTCAAAACACAACAAAGGCCAATAAGCCCTCTCGGTCTCCTCGATGCACCACTATCAAGGCGTAATGCAATCACCATTTTAATTGTCTGTCAGATGTTCTTTAAAACTAACTTTTCAGTAAATATTTATGCATTTTTTGGTGAGGTAAAGATTAGCATCAGAACTCCGGAATGAGTTTCTATGTGAGTGTTATCATGCAGGTTCCGCAAATTACCTAAGATCACAGTGATGTTTTAAGCCGTAGGTTCTCAATGCACGGATCCGACAAAAATATTCCACAATTATTATTTTAATATTTTATTAAATTAGTCAATAATAATTAATTTTTTTCTTCAATCAAAACCAAGTCCGGGGAAGCCCAAAATATCGACGACAAAAGTCTCTATTCGTACCGCATGTGTCCTATCGATGAGGAAAACAGATGATCGCACCTGCTTGTGTGCCCACCACGGGTGAGGTTATTATTTTTCAACACCCCACATACAAGTGTGGGTATGGATTTGTGCGATGTGTTTTGGTTGGAAGACGGGTATAAATAAACACGTCTGGCACTGGCAGCTGTGGCACAGTATTTGGCTAGGCAAATCGATTTACTGCTGGCATGAGAGAATGCGAATCGAAGCACGAAGACCACATGTTGTAGTAATTTTACGACTCATAAAATGAAGTTCGAAAGTAGTTCGAATTTGTAATCTTTTAATTGGTCGCCTAAACGCCCACGAGTTGAAGGATTCTACCGGAAGTAGATGAGCTTTACTCAAATTTCACCCAACCGTAGAGTTGTCAGCAGATTGAATGCAACAGAGACGGGGAAGCTATTTCAGCGATTCAAAGGCCGAAACCAAGACAGGAGGATTCTCCTCCAACACAGATGAACAACAGTCATCGAAAGCAGCATTTTCGGACAAATGAGTTAGCAACACTGTTGATTAAGCATAAAAAGTTTATTATCACAAATCCAGACAATTTTATCTACTTTCTCTTCCGTTAACCCATTCATGCCCATGTTGTTTGTGGACAACAACGTTTTTAAACAGCTATAACTAATGATTGCGGCAAGTTTTGCTCACAAAAACAAGTAAGGCTAATAAATGTGTCTATTGCCTTTCATTTGAGTATTAATAGTTACAAGGGTCAGCTCTAGAACTGAAGTTAGTGCAATTCGTCTGATTGGATTCCGATGGAGCAGTGCTGCCAGCGACAGTTTACGTTGACGACGGTAAATGAATTTTTCATATATCTTCGTTATGTTGCAATATCATTAAAAACTTATCAATTTAGACTGTCTTTGGCTACGTTTTCCACACAAGTGGACTATTGTAAATATTCTAGGAGAATCGTATTGAGCATTAGAAGATAAAAATTGAGCAGCTTCTAGCACTGCGAGGAAAGCACCTATCTAGAAAAAAGTTGGGCATGGAAGGGTTAATAATTCGGCCACTTTGACGTTGTCTTTTTAACACTTTACATCATATGCTAGTCGTAATCATAGTCTTTCGATAAATACTAAATTATTATTGGAAAGCATTGAGAGTGCGTCGTAATAATCAAAAGAGATAGTCAATAAAGAAATGTTCCTATTTGTACTTATGACCATTTGATATGTTTGTCTAGAAATGTCATGCCAGTAAAACGTCAGTAAATAAGAAAATAAAAAAAGTGATACACCCAAAGTACGGTTTGCATGAAAAAATAAACTAACAAAGCTATAAACGTCTATTATTACTAGTGATAATGGTTTTGTTATTCCGCTGTCAAAATTCAGAACATCGACAGTTTCCGTCTACTGTATGCCAAAGTCCAAACTCGCCCGTTTGCGATAGCGAAAACGTTACAAAAAGCAGCAGCAGCTGAACGAACCGACCAAAGCGCAACAAACGACCCTCGTTCCTTCTTGCCACCTTATTATACCTTAACACCTAGACTCCCTCCCGAAGACCACTGCCGCGCGGCACGATACATTGTTGTAAGCGGAAATGGCCATTTTAGAGTTGCTCTCCCCCCTTGAGCAATGGCCGGACAGATTACAGCCTTTCAGCGAACAACGCCGCGCTGCTCGTCCGGATGAATCGGTGAAGCGGTGAATAGATCGGACAGGCTCAAATTATGGTTTTGATCGTTCGCGTCCGCAACACTGGCTAGGAATGAGCGCGTCTTTAGTTGGCTCTCGTTTCAATGCACTCTGCCGATGCGAGTCAAGATTTTCTCCGACAGCTCACGTGGCGACGGTCGGATAGTGCGTTGTTCGACTAGCAAATACATGCCAACGAAGCTCATCGCTCGGTGGAAACTGCACTGGAACAACTAACTACGTAACGGACGCGGTATAGATTTTTAGTTCAATTCGCACTCAGTTTAGTTGAAATTCGTTAAATGTCACTCAAACGACGCGTTAGAGCTGGCATGGGTGGAAATTGTCTATCAGTAGCTCACAGGAAGCTGCTTCGAATTAGAAAACTCATGCTGCACCGAACTGTCTGCCACAAATAAGGGGAAAATGAATCGAAAGTGCAATCATGCCAAACCATACAAGACTAACAACGAAGCGTTCAAGTCACCTAGCTTGGCAGATGCTGTTGGATTGTTTGCCATATAGTTTGTAGATTGATCGCTAGATGTATCATGTAATCTTGCTTGACAGCTAACAACTGTCTCACGAACTTTGTCAACTATTTGGCACCGTATTCTACCGGCATAATTTGCAAGATTTTAGTTCTGCTGAAATATTATGTTATAACCCCGTTTTTTAACTACAACATCCCGATATGTAGGTTAGTGACCAGGAAACTAGATCCACATTGGCCCCCTACTGAGTCGATTTCTAGTCCTACCAGGGGTGTCTCCTTCAAAGTTGAACCAAAATTGGACAAGTCTAGCTATTAGACCAACTTCAAAGTACAAAAAGGAAACCCTCTTGCTTGAATAATTTATACATATGGGTCATTCCACGCGAAGTGATCAAAAAAAGATGCAAACTTGAAATCGACCTCCACGGATTTGAACAAAATTTGGAGGAATTGTTCATTTAGGGCCAATATATAAAAACCCAATTTTTTGTGTCAATTGAACCACCCCTCGGGTCATGGGAGCACCACCCGTTTTGGAAAATTGCCAAAACCCTTGATTTTCTTTTGATCATATCTCCGGTTCTATTTACTCTAGAATCAAACCACAAGATGGCTTTTGAAGAAAATTGTTCAAGGAGTCTATAAAAAATATTGTTTTTTGCTGACAGTGTTGCCAACTATGCAATTTTTTCAGTTAAATATTAAAAGTTAATTTTTCTCTCAATACGTATATTTTAATTTTGAAAATTTTAATGCCATCGCGTTCCTCAGACATTTTTACATAAAAAACACTTATCGTCCCAATATAATATGAGCGCATCCTGAGATATACCGTTTTGAACTCCGATTTTCTCATATAAAAATCCATTTTTATTGGCCAAAATTGAGAAAATCTTCAAACTGTCATAAAAATCGACCCTGATCTGCTAGAAGCAAACCAAATACGTAGTTTTTCATTATTTCTCGTCTACTTCACGAAAAATTATGTTTGAACTCAGAATACTCAAGTTGGTTTTTTAGTGTTGTGCGCTTGAGATTTTATATAAGAAATTGCGGTTTTTTCTCTTCAAAACGGTGTATCTCAGGATGCGCTCATATTATATTGGGATGATAAGTGTTTTTTATGTAAAAATGTCTGAGGAACGCAATGGCATTAAAATTTTCAAAATTAAAATATACGTATCGAGAGAAAAATTAACTTTTAATATTTAACTGAAAAAATTGCATAGTTGGCAACACTGTCGGCAAAAAATAATATTTTTTATAGACTCCTTGAACAATTTTCTTCAAAAGCCATCTTGTGGTTTGATTCTAGAGTAAATAGAACCGGAGATATGATCAAAAGAAAATCAAGGGTTTTGGCAATTTTCCAAAACGGGGGGGGGGTGCTCCCATGACCCGAGGGGTGGTTAAATTGTCCCAAAAATTTGGGTTTTTATATATTGGCCTTAGATGAACAATTCCTCTAAATTTTGTTCAAATCCGTGGAGGTCGATTACACGTACCTTGATCACTTCGCATGGAATGACCCATATATAATTTACATTGAGGAAATTCACCGGAAAGTGGCACTGCATTCATCATTTTATCAGTGCAAGTGAAAATAAAAGAAACTTTGCCGAAGACCGTAGAGCGACAGTCTAAATAGAAGTTATTCAACTTTTAACGAAGTTTTTTCAGTTTTGCAGGATGACGAATAGCGTATAGTGTGGTGTCAGAAGTCCATTCCTACGAACATTATTTTGTTGTATAAAAAAGAGTTGAATGGGGTGTTTCTTTTAAATTTCAAATATTGATTATCGAACTGCTGATTTCAAAGTTCGAATTTTAAATTATGATATTCGAATTTCGAATCTTCGAGATCAAAATAATTTTTTTCTGATTTTCAAATTTTGAAATACAAATTTTGACTTTCCAATTTTAAACGGCAGATTTCAAAATTTTTTTTTAATTTCTGATTTCAAATTCATGATATTCGAATTTAGATTTATTCATATTGAATTCAAATTTTCGCATCTCAAATTTTTAAATTAAATTTTCGAATTTCGAAAGTTAAAATCTATTTAAATTTTGGTTTTCAAACTCCCGTTTTTAAATTTTGATATTCGAATTTCGATTTTCGAATCTCAAACTTCAATATAAAAATCCCAAATTTTTACATTCAAATTACATTTGTTTTCAAATTTCGAGTATTGATTGCCAAATTTCAAGTTCCAAATTGGTCGGAGTTAAGTCAGACCGGACTAAGAGACATTGTACTGATTTCAAGAAAAACGAGTTTTAAGTTTAAATGTACATTATAATATGAAATTAAGGTTCTACTAAGAAAGTTTGGAAATTTGGCCATCTTGGAAAACGAAAAAAGCAGTTTTTTTCTCACAGGGTCGCAAAAATCTTCACGAAAATCAATCAATAGTTCTCTACCAATTCCCCGAATGTATTGATTCATTTTCATGAAGATTTGTTCAACGGTGTGCGAAAAAACTGTTTTTTTTTTCGTTTTCCAAGATTTTGAGGCGTTCTCAGTAGAACCTTAATTTTTGCTATAACTCTGGCTTATTGTGAATGTAGCTGAAGAAATTCTTGATCCAGCGCTGTGATTATCTAATTTTTTAAGGTTTTGCGATTATTTCGGTCTGACATAACACCGGCCAATTATGAACTTCAGATTTGATTTCAAAAGTCGAATGCATATGTTCAAATTGCGAACATTATTTTTTAACTTTTAAGTTTTAAAAGTCGAATTTCGATTTTCGAATCCTTCGGCTTTCAAATTTCAAAATTCGATCAGATTTCAAAAAGAATTTTTTTTTTCATTTTCAAATTTCGATTTTCGAATCTTGAACTGCAGATTTCAAATTTCCTTTCTTTTTAATTTCAAATGATTATACTCGAAGTTCAATTTTCGAACTTAACATTTCAAATATCGAATTTCGATTTTCAAAATATGAAATTCGAATTTAAATTTACTTAGGAATTCGATTTTTTTCTAATTCCAGATTTTGAAATTCGAATTTCAAATTTCGAATTGCAGATTTCAAATCTCGAGTTTTTCAAATTTCAAATTATGATATTTGAAATTCAATTTTCGAATCTCGAAATTCAGTTCACGAATTTCGAACTTCAGGTTTCAAATCTTAAACTTTACATTTATTTTGAGGCTCAAAATTTGATATTTGAACTACAAAATTCAAATTTTGAAATTCGAAATTCGGTTTTCGAACTGCCAATATCAAATCCCAAATTTCGAATTATGATGTTCGATTTTCGAATCTCGAATTTGAATTCCCAATTTCGAACTTCAGATGACATATTTGTTTTTTTTTTTTTAATTTTGAAACTCAGTTTTCGAATCTTGAATTTCGAACTGAAGGTTTCAAACTTAATTTTTCTGTTAAAATATGGTATTCGAATAGCGAATTTTAATTTTCGAACTTCAGATTTTAATTTACAAATTTGGAATTTCCAATTTCGACTTCTCGACAATCTCGAACTGCAGATTTCAAATTTCTTTTTTTATTAAATTATAAATGGTTGTATTTGAATTTCAAATTCTGAACGTCATATTTCAAATATCAATTTTCGATTTTCAAAATATGAAATTCAAATTTTGATTTACGAATTTAAATTTTCGAACATAAGAATTCAGTTTTTTAGAAACTGCAATTTTTGAAATTCAAATTTCGAATCTCGAATCTCAAACTGCAACATTCAAATCACAATTTTTTCAAATTTCACATTACATTTGATTTTCTATTTTCGAATCTCGAAGTACAGTTACCGAATTTCGAACTTAAGGTTTTAAATTTCAAACATCAAGCTTCATTTTTTTAATTTCGAGGTTTAAAATTTGATATTCGAACTTCAGAATTCAAATATTTCAAATTTAGAAATTCGAAATTCGGTTTTCGAACTGCCGAATTTACTTTTCTTTTTTTAAATTTCATATGATTATATTCGAATTTCAATTTTCGAAATTTAGATTTCAAATATGAAATTTCGATTTTAAAATATAAAATTCAAATTTCGAATAAAAACTAAATATTCGAATTTCGAAATTAAGAATTCAATTATTATCAAACTTCAAATTTTGATATTCGAATTTCGAACTGCAAATTTAAAACTTCGATTTTTTCACATTTCAAATTGATATTCGAATTTCGCTTTTCTAATCTCGAATTTCAGTTCCCAAATTTCAAACTTCATGTTTCAAATTTCAAACATCAAGTTTCATTTCGAGGTTTAAAATTTGATATTCGAAAGTTTAAATTTTTCAAGCTTCAGAATTCAAATTTTGAAATTCGAATTTTGGTTTTCGAACTGCTAATTCAAAATCTCGAAATTCAAATTATGATATTCGAATTTCGATTTTCGAATCTCGAATTTCAGTTTTCGAATTTCAAGCATCAAGCTTCATTTCGAGTTTTTAAATGTGATATTCGAATTTCAGAGCTTAAATTTTTTAAACTTCAGAATTCAAATTTTGAAATTCGAATTTCGAAATTCGAACTGCAAATTCCAAATCTCGAATTTCAAATAAGGATTTCGATTTTCGAATTTGAATTTTCAAATTTCGAACATCTGAACATCGAATTTTTCTTTTCGAATTTTAAGATTCGGTTTTCGAATTTTGAAATTCGAGCTGCAGGTCTCAAATTTAATTTTTTTTTTTTTCAAAATATGATATTCGAATTTAAATTTTCAAATTTCGAGCATCACATTTTAAATTGCAGATTTAAATTTCCAATTTCAACTTCCAACTTTTAACTTTTGAATTTAAACATTCAGATAAAAAATTTCAAATTTGTTCGAATTTCCCATTTCAAATATTTTGAATTTCAAATTCAATATATCAAAAATTTCAAATCATTATGTTCAAATTTCGGCTTTCCAATCTCAAATTTCAATTTTACAATATTTACTAGTAAATTTAATTTTACTATGTTTACTAAATTTGCGATTTTCAAATTTCATATTCCGATTTTCGAATTTCGAACTTTGAATTTCAATTTTTTCAGATGTCAAATTTAATTTTTTTTTCAAATATCGTATTTCAAATCCCTTGTTTAAATTTTCAAATCATGATATTCGATTTTCGAATTTCTTTTTTCGAATTTCGAACTTCAGATTTAATTTTTTTAAGCTGTTAATTTCAAATTATGATTTTCAAGTTTCAAATTATGATATTCGATTTTTGAACTCCAGATTTAAGTGTCAAATTATTAATACTTCAAATTCAAAATTTTGAACTTCCGATTTCAATCTTATTCGATTTTAAAATTTCCATTCCATTCAAATTTATTCAAATTTCGAATTTTTAAATTATGCTGTTCGAATCTCGAATTTCAATTATCGAATTTCAAATTTCGATTTTCAAATTCCAAATATCAGATTTCGAACTTGAAACTTCAAGCACAGACGAACAGACATAACACTCTGAGGGAATTCCCTCAAAAAACATCGATCTGGCAATTTTCCCAGAACACTAGCTCTACCTTTTATTCACGCTCCCAAACACTCATTTGCTGGTGGGAACAATTTTTCACTAGAGGTCTATCCATCATATGCTTGCTCATATGTCACTGGCGCCATAATTGCAAATGTGGCCACCGTCCCAACTAAAATATATTTAAATTGACCGTTAAAGCGGGCGAAGCATTGTTTTCGAGTGTTATGTCTGTTAGTTTGTGCTTTAAGTTTCAATTTTGTTTCGCATTTCAGTTTTTTTCATTTTTTTTATTCGAATCATAAGTTTAAATTTTCAACTGCAGATCTCTATTTCAGATTTTATATTTCATATTTCACTTGACGATATTCGATTTTTCAATTTCAATTTTCGAATTTCGAAATCCAGATTTCAACTTTTCTCGAATTTAAAATTCAGTTCTGAGTTTTTTTTTAAATTTCGAATTACATATTCCAAATTATGATACTCGAATTTCGACTTTCGCAAATCGAATTTTAATTTTCGAGTTTCGTACTTTAAATTTCATATTTCATATTTCGGACTATAAATTTCATATTTCATTTTTCAGATTTTAAATTCAAAATCTTAAAATTTGATATTCGCGTTTTAATTCTCGTAGTTTCAGCTTCAGATTTCGAATTCTTTCAAATTTTCAATTTTTCAAATTTTAAAATATAATTTGTAATCGATTTTCGAGTGTCGATTTCAATTTTCGAACTTCAAATTTCAATTTTTTTTACTCGGCTGATTTCAATTTTTTTTCCAAAATTCAAAATTTCAAATTATGATATTCGATTTTCGAATTTCGAAGAGTTCAAATTTTAAATCTGAAATTTTAAATTTTAAATTTCAAATTATTATATTCAAATTTCCAATTTCGAAGTTCAGATCGCAATTTTCGATTTTTTTTTCCAAAATTTGAATTGCAAATTATAAATTTCGAAATTAGAACTTCGTTTCTCGAATCTTATAATTTCACTTTTTTCACATTTTGAAATCCAGTTTTCGAAGCTCTAATTTCGAACTGCAGGTATCAATTTTAAAATTTTGATGTTAGAATTTCGAATTTTCAAATTTCAGTACTCAAATTTGTTTATTTATAAATTTCATATTTCGAAATTCGAATTGAGAGTAGCAGATTTTAAATTACTATTTTTTTATAATTTTCGGATTCCAAATTATGACATTCGAATTTCTATTTTCGAACCTCTATTTTTCATTTTCGAACTTTTTTTTCGTCAAATTTCATATTTTGAAATTCGAGTTTCGAACTGCACAGATTTTCAAACTGCAAATTTTGAAATTTAAATTTAGATTTTTGTGATTAAAATTGCGAAATTGAAATTTAGGGTTTCGACCTTCATGTCCGGCCTTTCAATTTATTTTTATTCCAAATTTCACAAATTTTGCTAATTTCAAATTTGACAAATTAGAATTTTCGAATTCAGAAAAATCTAATTTGGTTTTTGGAAATTATGTTTCGGATTCCGGATTTCTATTTTAAAATTTCATTTTTCGCTTCAAATTTTGAAATTTTAATTTCGAGTTTTAAAATTTGAGCTTTAGTATTCCAGATTTCAGGATTACTTATTTTGATTTTTTTGCATTTTTATTTTGGCTATGCTCAATCCTCAAGCATACGAAAAACTACCTAAATCTCTTCTTTTCGTTGTCGAAAAAGCGATAATCCACGTTAAGGGAACCTTCCCCTGGGTTCGGTTGACAATCAAATCAATATTTAAGATTTTTGTGGGAATTTTTGATCGTTTATTCGTTATTTACCGATAATCAGAAAATAATTTTTTTTTTCTTTGAAAATTCAAAATGGCGGCTTCAAAATGGCGTTTTTTGCGAAACCATGTTCTTTCTTCTAACGGCAAGAACAGGGCTTGTTATATGGATCTGATTTCCTTTATCCAAAAAATGTTTGGAAGTAGACACTTTTTTGTATGACTTATTAGGGGTTTTTTTATTCATAAAATGGCGGAATTGTTCGCGAAAATAACAAGTCTGCCATTTTATGACGAGAGATGATTTAAATTGCGACAAATAAGACGATAGGTTGGAGGGTGAAAAAGTGGGCAATTTTCGAGTTACATGACATGAATGCATTAAAATATGTTAGTAAATAAAGAACAACATTCGATCAACATCGTGATTTCTGCGGGTAATTTTTGTGCAATGTTCACCAGGAATAACATGACAGGTACTTGTTCATTTACGTTTAATGAAGGTATGCCCATAATGATGCAAATATTTCGTAATTTCCCTGTTTAGTTCACAAAGAAGAAAAATGAACACTAATCTTGTGGTGATGAATATATTTAAAAAAGGAAATGCTCATTCATACAACAATAGATGGATCAAAAGCGATATCCTGATATCCAGGGAGAAATCTTGCTTATCGACAGCGGCGTAAGCTTAGCAAACACCCTATTTCCCGATGTTAATTGAATGTGAAATCCTATATCCAAAGTGAAGCCGGCCTGCACTGAAAACAGCAGTAATTTATTGTCTTATTCTGATACATTGCTTATCTTCCTCAAATCGTAACATAAATAACATCTTTCTAATGATCACCAATGCTGATTCCGATCGTAAATCATTTCGCCACCATTCTGAAGCTCGGCAGAAAAGCCGCGATAAGAAATCGTACGTTGCATGCGTCGGTACTTAACTATTCGTTTGTTTTAGTAACCGGTTGGTTGCACCGCTTCAGCTGTTTTGTGGTGGTGGTGGGCAGTCTCCGTTCGACTAAATATGGAAGTGTACTGTGCCGTTTTATTTCTTTTCTTTCTTTTTTTTTGTTGCTCCTCAGTGAAACATTTCCGCATCGCTTACGGACACTTCGTGATGGTGTAGCCCATGGCGTGGCATGGCGTGGAAGCCCAGTAGTAAACTGATGATTGCTTACTAGTTGCACTATTTAAATAATTTTAACGCCGAAGGAGTATTTAGGGCTGCGCAGAACACTTCGATGCCGGTGGCAATGGTAACGTCCGTTGAAGAGTGATTAACAAATGTAGGTAATTTTTCAGAAGAAAAAGTTTCTTAAAATTAAATAACGTGAGTTTTCACAATTTTCACAATTCTTGGGCGTTTGAGCGAAGTATGTTTACCTAATCTCAATACGGGTTTATTGATTTTCTTACCGATTATTTATCATTTCGATGTACAATAAGTATTCATGTGTTGCAGTTAATTTGATTACAAAGGGTCAGTCCTAGCAACACTCGCTCACTTGGTCGAATAGTGTGGCACTACTGACCAATCATGATGCAGATAATTACTGCTTTGACAAAATCCATATCGCCCAAATACAGTAGTCATACATTTTACGGCATTGAATTCAATATAGATGCCAATTATTTCCTAACAATTGGTTAAAAACACTAATGATTTCATGCAGTACAGAAGTATTCTAATTCAAAATATTTTTTTAGAGGAGTTTCACAGTTCTTATCTTCTTCTATTGTTCCGATTCCAGTTTTTTCAGTTGTCCAAACCAAAGTATAAACTTATTTACAGAGCCATTCCCCGTTTGTGAATATCCTAAAATCAAATCGATAGTGTCTGAGCTTTCGCAACTAGACCGAATAAAAACCAACCGAAATAAGTTCGCTCACCCTTACAAATATCAAATTCAAGTTTGGCTCAAGTTCATTCCGGGACCCCAATCCAACTAACGATGTGTGACCGGTTCCGATCTCGGTATCTTCTTTCACAACACGAAACGTAGGTAATCCCAATGTGTAGACCAGGACAGCGAATGGCTTCGGTACCTCCTTGGCACGGCGCTCAAAGTCCGGCTCGCATTGCTGCAGCCGTTCCGTTCGAACAAGCGTTCAGTTTTCAATATTCCGCAAAATTACATTCCACAGCCATTCTTCATACGCGGATCGATCCCTGTAGCCAGAGATAGTTCGGCTCTCTGGTCCCGTCCCCGAGCGATGCTCACGATTCTCCTCGCATCATTACACTTAGAAATAGGATCATCCAGTTCGCGACTTGGCGCAAGATTGACTCGAGCTGTAATTAAGCGTTGCGGCCGTTTTATTCAACCATAAAATCGTGTCGTCCTACCACCGCATCGACCTTCAGCCGTGCAGCAAGACAATGTTATGACCGGCTGCTATGTTCGGAAGAAGGGATCTGCATGGCAAACATGTTTTTTTTCTGTCAGATAAAAGGGTCAACCAGAATGCTCCGTCGCTGACACTGCGTCAGATCCGATTTCAAACGTTTTTAACGTTATCGTGATAACATCGCCTCGCTTGCTACAGTAAGTAATTTATTTAGATTTGGGCGGCTTTTCAAACCGAGCTTTGACACTGCGTTTGGTGACGGAACATTCTGTTTGAGCTTTTTGTGTCATCCACCTGCACCAGCCTGGGTATTTGCCATCGAGACGGAAGACGAAGATCCGGCCGAGTTTGACGGACCCTTTATTGTGTGGTGCCTATCTTTGTAAAATATTGGAGTAGTTTAATTTTAGATGCACGCTAATCGACAGCGACAGTTGCACCGGTTTTTTCCCCCTAAAGTGATTTACGACACGGTACATACCCGAAACAACCCGCGGAACGCTGCGCTATGGTGCAAGGCTGAAGGTTGCGCGCATGTATCGGATTAGCACTGCCTGGGATCATCGGCGGCGGCGGCGGCTGTCTCCGTCTGCGGCACAATTAGCAGCGAATCAAATAATTGCTGCTGTGCATGCAGGAATTTACATCGATTTAATCTTAATTGTCCTGCTGATAGTGCACTGCTTACCTGGGTTGTTACCGGAAGACCAAACTTACGCCGTCTTGCTCAGTCGCAAGGTCAAGCAAAACGAGTTCTCAGCTAACTATAGGACGTACCTGGTTTACTCTGCTTTGTGGTCTTTGGCAGGATTTGCTGCGCTGTTTTCGTTTTGTGCATTTCATTAGCTGGTGTAATGCAAAAGCGAAAATTTAAAATGAGGAAGCCTGTATAGCTAGTAGATATGCTAGGAAAAAACGGAGACCACCCAGTAGATTTACGCAATCTTGTTTTGAGTTCAATCAGTGAATAAAGATTAGTTTCCGATATAAAGAGTATATTCGTAAAAAAGTGCCTGCAATGATCTATCCAATGATGCCGAATAATGAGGTTGCAAGGGGTGGAAGTTTGAACGACCGGGTCTGAAAGATGACATCCAAATAATGCAATGTTGTGGAAAACTGAACAATATCAACCGATACCACGGATTTTTAATGTTTAAGGAAGAGTAAGAGAAGATGGAAATCCAAAAATTGATTTCATGGATGCCGAATTGTTTACATTCAACCAGTGTCGAATTGTTTACACTGCTGCCAGTGTCGAATTGTTTACACTCAAACTGTATAGAATTGTTTACACTGCTGAGCTCGGGGGGACAGAATAGATTCCCATAGTCGAAATGATCTTTTGATTATATTCATTGTTATTATTACTAGGTACTAATAGGTTGGGTGTAAAATATCACCCTTGATTTCATTTTATGGACAAATAGTTGGTGTTGGCTGTGGAACAAATTCATAATGAGTCAGGAAGAAGTAATTGAAGAAATAAAAGACGAGAGCTTAACTAATCCTCAAATCGAACTGTACAGTTTGCTAAGTTCTTTTGGTATCTCCAAGGATAGCATTAATCAGTTTCTAGGTAATTATTTCATATATAAAAATAAGAACTCGCCGATATATCACAAAGGTTAGAAATAATATGTAAATACACTTTTTCAAACCTGCTTTTTCTGTGATCAGTTTCGTCAAACCTCCTCTTTCTTCGTTTATGCTAAAGGACATTTGCTAGTGCCAACTCGGTTGAATAATACAATGCTATTTAATATCAAATAAGTCAAAAAAGACGTGAAATATAGTAGGTATTAGTTTTATCGAGCTATAGACGCAAAAAAGTGTTTTGATACATATTTTAGCGCAAGTGTACCAAATGTAGAGCATCTTTAAATTTACCAATATAAATAGGGTTGCCACCTCTGGAGAGGCTTTGACCCGGAGATTTTCACTGACCTGGGGGGTGGTGGATTTTGAGTGGAACTAGACGGAAATTGGAATCAAAGCGATTGCTCGGCATTTTAGAGCACTTTAATCGCTTTTTATTACTACGTTACAGCAAAGCTGTAAATTTTTCACATTTATGAACGGTTTTGTTGGTTTAATCTGGTGTAGTATTTCACTTCCCCGACTAAGTGCCAAGAACACAAAAGCACCAACTCTCGCTGTGGAGGATAAGTCGAACGAGCATTGCTCTCCTCCATAACTTACAGGAAAAGGAGAGCAAAGGAGGCTGCGGCATCATATGGGAAGCACTATGTGGTGTCGGTTATTCATCACCAGAGGTCACAACAAAATGGCAAAACTCACCTCCCTAGCCCACAGTTAAGGGTTGCTGCAGGAGTAGCAACAACACGAGAAGAACTCGTTTGATGTTGACCTAGTCAGTTGGCTAAATCTACCATACCTTGGTGCAGTGGTCGATAAGCACCACTAACAGTGATGTGATTTGGTAAAATTGCACCAAAATGACTTTTTACATCATTTTGAGCAACTTAGTAGGATGCTACATATCAATTGTAGAATATAGCGAAATATTACTTTCCTTAATTTGTAGTAAATTTGATTTGTTTTTCATATTCATTGCTTTGTGAAAGAAATCAGCAATATTTGGTGAACTCATCTTCGCCACCTTGAAACGAAGGTTAGTCGAAAAAAACTGAATCAGAGTAATAGTTAACTTAGACTTTTTAAATATTTTGTAAAGAATCAATTAATTCCAAAAAAATGAAAATATTATTCTTCCCACCAACCCGGAGAAATTGATGTGAAACCCGGAGGCCCGGAGATCGCTCCCGAAAACCGGAGTCTCTGGGTCAAACCCGGAGGGGTGGCAACCCTAAATATAAACAATAAAAGCATCCACCGATTTCATAAAAAAAACAAACCCGGCACCGAATTGTCCCAAAAACTCAAGTAAAAATACTTCCTGTTCGAAAGCAACATCGATTTAGATCAGGGAAAAAGCGATAAAAATAATAAACAAACGACTTTATTCGCCCGAAAAATGTAATCGCAGGTGGAAATAACCCACCAGCAAAGCCCAAACAGAACCGCGTATATACGTTGAAACAAGGCATTAACCTGAAGATAGTGCTTTAAATTGCTCTGTTCCACACTTCATTTATCAAATTATTTCCCGCTCAGTTGTTTGTGCCCATGAACTCGCTGCAAATCCACGTCCTTACAGGGCCTATAATTTAAGTCATTATTATATGATAAATTGCATTTATCGCAAAATTTTTGCCACTAGCCACACTCATCTCGCACTCAAATGGGGAGGAGCCGGCGATGATGCGATGATTCATTACTAAACCTGCAACATTCTGGCAGCTTACCGTTAGTCCTGCTGCTTCGAAAACGAGTTCGTGTCCATCTGCCCTCGAAGATGAGCTCACGTTAACAGATAATTTCCCGATCATATCTAGGCGCCCACAGCAAATTGTAGAATCAATGGACGGTCCGGTATAGTACACAGAGTTGCACGGAGGAGTTACTGGATCTTAATCTCAGCAGAAAAGAAAATCCGAGTATGTTTCGACAAACATATGTTTAGCGCATACAAACCAACTGTCAAAATGCTTTTTGAACAGAAATTTCGGAAACATTCATTAGAGAGGAACACAATTCATAGTAGTTAATGAAAGAGAAAACTTTTGTTTATTGCTTGTGGTTTCAAAAACTGGATTTGAACCGCACTGCGCACTTATAAATTCTTCTTATAGACTGGTTAGTTCGGCTAACCAGTCTATGCGAGTTCCATCTCTATCACGTGAAATACACGCGTTTTGACAGTTTTCAGTAACAGTTTGATCCATCGTACTTTAAAAGTTCAGGTTAGTGGGAAGTGCGCGATTGGTGGGTAACGGTTTGTCGTGAATTTCCAATCAATGTGAAGTTTGACAGCTTATACATCCTAAGCATATGTTTGTCGAGATTTATCTATAGCAGAGTAACAAATATTCAAATTCATTAAATGAAAGTTGACCTTATTCAACCGCATTCATTTTCAATATACAGTAACGCAGCTGAAAACGTCAAACGAACAAACCGCCCATTCATCCATGCAAATTTTCATTCGTCTCCGATTATCACACGAAGCGAACGTGCAGCAACGAATCAAACACGTCAAAGTATATTCCTTGTTTTTGACGTGAGCTTTTGTTTTCTGTTTCAAGGATTTTTTATGAACTGGAAAGCAGACCGAGCAAGAATGACCGGAACGGTAAGAATGAAGAACGGTGAAAATTCACTTTTTTATTGGAAACACTGAGAAAATATATGTCATCAAGCAGAACCTGCGATCTCCCAGTCTCTAGTTGGGTGCGTTAACTACTCCGCCATCGAGGAACTGTGATAAACAGAGTAATGTTCAAAAAAGGCTGCTTAATTCATTTTAATCGTTAGAAAATTATAATTAGATGATACATAATAGATTTAATTAATTAGAATGAAATTTAAATTGAAAGATTACCGGACTGCTATAATTGACAATTAGAAAGACTATAGTCTTACGTCATGCATGAAACAAATAAATAAATAAATTTATTAAATAAAAATGAATACGACACGCTACTGAATGAATATGATGGACTTTTGAATGAATATTTTGTCGTGACTAACGACTTACCTTTCAATATAGGGGCCCCTTTTCAAAATTTCGGAAGAAAAATGATGTAAGATTTTGAACGCTTATATCTTTTGTTGTACTGAATGGATTTAATCAATTTCTTCGGCATTTTGTCGAAAATATTTGTACCAATGTTGTATTAAATTTTGGAATATGTAGGACATTCATTATCAACGGAAACATAGTGTTTTGAATAATCTTTCGAAAACGACTCGGAAAAGTGAAAATTTTCAGCCCATCCCGCACACAGCCGTCAATATTGTGCAGCAACCGAACAATAAAATAATGAAAAGTTTATATATAGGTCCACTACATGTTTGTTCCTATGATTATTCGTATTGGGTTGCTTGAAGAGAGCAGTTGGTGGGGGAAAGCCGGCATATTAGTTTTGGTTATGCCATTAGAAGCCGGACGGAAAGGAAAGGCCCATGCACGCCACGAGAACGAGCGAGAAAGCGATAGTAGTGAATATTAGCGAAAGCGTTACGTACAATTTGAACCTTAATAACTTTTCTTCTACTAAACGGATTGCCAATCTTGTTTCATAAATCGGAAGGAAAACGTTCAACGCTTTCTACCGATACGTTGTTTGCTATATAAAATTTGTTTAAATAGTTCAAAAACTACTTTAAATGAGAATCAACATTAATGATAAAACCTATAAATAGGGGTGTCGCAGCTTTTCTCAAAGCCAGACGTGTGTAAGACGCAGTGCATAACAGACGTGCGTGGTCGTGAGAAGCTGCATCGGACGACCAATCAAATTGGCTGCCACCGGAGAGAGGAAAAACGGTGGTGGCGGTGAGAAGGCCAAAAAGCCAAAGGCTAAGAAACGCAGTCACTGAAAAGGCGGTAGTAACTGCCACTAAAAATGCTACCAAAACATCGAAGGCTGCAAAGCGTACTCATTCGGTGTGAGCTACGAAAGGGGAAAGATCGTATGGATGTACGCAGTAAAAACAATCGTCGGCAAGGTTTGAATTGTTTCAAAAGATTCCCGTCTTGTATCAACATAGTTATCTACAAACCGTCCTTATTAGGACGAATGCAAAATGGAAAAAGAATTTAATTAGAAAGTTTCTTTTATTAACCAGTATTAAGTTTGCGCTTGGTAATTCTGTACTTTTACCAGTGAATCATGAGAAAATGTTTTTCTAATCTACAAACTCGAAGGTTTTTGCAAATCCTTCCAAGAAAATCAGTGAATGTGGCAACTCTACTACTAAGCGAAAGCTACACCAAAACGAATGATGAAAATATTTTCATTTATCGAACAAAAGGACGGCCTTCCATCTGCATTGTAAAGTCTATAAATAGGAACACCATGATGAAAACTGTGCTCATTCGGTGTGAGCTGCGAAAGGGGAAAGATGTATGTACGCAGTAAAAACAATCGTCGGCAAGGTTTGAATTGTTTTAAAAGATTCCCGTCTTGTATCAACATAGACAAACATAGAATTTAATTAGAAAGTTTCTTTTATTAACTAGTATTAAGTTTGCGCTTGGTAATTCTGTACTTTTACCAGTGAATCATGAGAAAATGTTTTTCTAATCTACAAACTCGAAGGTTTTTGCAAATCCTTCCAAGAAAATCAGTGAATGTGGCAACTCTGCTACTAAGCGAAAGCTACACCAAAACGAATGATGAAAATATTTTCATTTATCGAACAAAAGGACGGCC
Organism: Topomyia yanbarensis; assembly: GCF_030247195.1. Taxonomy (NCBI): domain Eukaryota; kingdom Metazoa; phylum Arthropoda; class Insecta; order Diptera; family Culicidae; genus Topomyia; species Topomyia yanbarensis. The sequence goes on along the minus strand of NC_080670.1, from coordinate 19,499,775 downwards.
TTCCATCTGCATTGTAAAGTCTATAAATAGGAACACCATGATGAAAACTGTGCTCATTCGGTGTGAGCTGCGAAAGGGGAAAGATGTATGTACGCAGTAAAAACAATCGTCGGCAAGGTTTGAATTGTTTTAAAAGATTCCCGTCTTGTATCAACATAGACAAACCGTCCTTATCAGGACGAAGGCAAAATGGAAAAAGAATTTAATTAGAAAGTTTCTTTTATTAACCAGTATTAAGTTTGCGCTTGGTAATTCTGTACTTTTACCAGTGAATCATGAGAAAATGTTTTTCTAATCTACAAATCCGAAGGTTTTTGCAAATCCTTCCAAGAAAATCAGTGAATGTGGCAACTCTGCTACTAAGCGAAAGCTACACCAAAACGAATGATGAAAATATTTTCATTTATCGAACAAAAGGACGGCCTTCCATCTGCATTGTAAAGTCAATAAATAGGAACACCATGATGAAAACCGTGCTCATTCGGTGTGAGCTGCGAAAGGGGAAAGATGTATGTACGCAGTAAAAACAATCGTCGGCAAGGTTTTAATTGTTTTAAAAGATTCCCGTCTTGTATCAACATAGACAAACATAGAATTTAATTAGAAAGTTTCTTTTATTAACTAGTATTAAGTTTGCGCTTGGTAATTCTGTACTTTTACCAGTGAATCATGAGAAAATGTTTTTCTAATCTACAAACTCGAAGGTTTTTGCAAATCCTTCCAAGAAAATCAGTGAATGTGGCAACTCTGCTACTAAGCGAAAGCTACACCAAAACGAATGATGAAAATATTTTCATTTATCGAACAAAAGGACGGCCTTCCATCTGCATTGTAAAGTCTATAAATAGGAACACCATGATGAAAACTGTGCTCATTCGGTGTGAGCTGCGAAAGGGGAAAGATGTATGTACGCAGTAAAAACAATCGTCGGCAAGGTTTGAATTGTTTTAAAAGATTCCCGTCTTGTATCAACATAGACAAACCGTCCTTATCAGGACGAAGGCAAAATGGAAAAAGAATTTAATTAGAAAGTTTCTTTTATTAACCAGTATTAAGTTTGCGCTTGGTAATTCTGTACTTTTACCAGTGAATCATGAGAAAATGTTTTTCTAATCTACAAATCCGAAGGTTTTTGCAAATCCTTCCAAGAAAATCAGTGAATGTGGCAACTGCCACTAAGCGAAAGCTACACCAAAACGAATGATGAAAACATTTTCATTTATCGAACAAAAGGACGGCCTTCCATCTGCATTGTAAAGTCTATAAATAGGAACACCATGATGAAAACTGTGCTCATTCGGTGTGAGCTGCGAAAGGGGAAAGATGTATGTACGCAGTAAAAACAATCGTCGGCAAGGTTTAAATTGTTTTAAAAGATTCCCGTCTTGTATCAACATAGACAAACATAGAATTTAATTAGAAAGTTTCTTTTATTAACTAGTATTAAGTTTGCGCTTGGTAATTCTGTACTTTTACCTGTGAATCGTAAGAAAATGTTTTTCTAATCTACAAACCCGAAGGTTTTTGCAAATCCTTCCAAGAAAATCAGTGAATGTGGCAACTCTTCCACTAAGCGAAAGCTACACCAAAACGAACGATGAAAATATTTTCATTTATCGAACAAAAGGACGGCCTTCCATCTGCATTGTAAAGTCTATAAATAGGAACACCTTGATGCGAAGCGTACTCATTCGGAGTGAGCTGCGAAAGGGGAAAGATGTATGTACGCAGTAAAAACAATCGTCGGTAAGGTTTTAATTGTTTTAAAAGATTCCCGTCTTGTATCAACATAGTTATCTACAAACCGTCCTTATTAGGACGAATGTAAATTGGAAAAAGAATTTAATTAGAAAGTTTCTTTTATTAACTAGTATTAAGTTTGCGCTTGGTAATTCTGTACTTTTACCAGTGAATCATAAGAAAATGTTTTTCTAATCTACAAACTCGAAGGTTTTTGCAAATCCTTCCAAGAAAATCAGTGAATGTCGCAACTCTGCCACTAAGCGAAAGCTACACCAAAACGAATGATGAAAAGATGGGTTGGTGATGTATATGACATAACAGGGGTGTCGTGACCACACTTCGAAGTTATTTCAAATCTTGCAAAGCATAAATTGACATAATTTCAATGATTGTTCCTTTATGAATGAAATGACAAATTTTCAGGTCAACGCGGCAATAACTTTGCAATTTATAGAACAATTTTATATTTTTAGTTATCATATATTAACTGTCATCTCTTCCAAACAACTTAACCCTCTGCTGCCAACCCCGTGGTTTTGCAGGGTTAAGGAGAATCATTGTAAAATGTCCAATACATGATTTTATGTTGTTACCTCCACTAAAACCACTTCAGAACACTCCCACCTGTCATACATGCACATTGTCTGCTTGTTGAAATCATTATATGAAATTATTGACCTGTATTCAATGCGGAGAACTCGGTAATAAAATTGTTTTGCTGAATATACCAACGAACGGGATCCCCAGGAAAATTTCGCTGAGCCCGGTGAATCGAACTTAATGCGTAAAATTTAGCCATTTGAAAGAGATACAAGCAGAATTTTAAGAATATGATCATCGCGGTTATGTCCCGGACATTACCCGCTCCTAGTTTTTTGCTAAGTGTGTTCATTTCTGTACGAAAAAGATTCCGATGGTTGTTTCGAGAGATTTTAACATTGATATTTCAAAGCAAGAAAATTGTTCATTTCATGAATGAATGTCTCAACCAGCTTAGAATCCAGCGCATCCCCTATCAACGCAGACGCCAACAATAAAGGTTCTTTTCAAAACCACCATAATTATTATAAAGAATAACTTGAAACATTCCCACATATTTCATTGAGTATCATTCGATTTGAATTACAAGTCAAACGAGTAGTCACGACACTCCGGTTATGTCCTAGACATTACCCACCCATCTTTTTTCTATTCACCACGAGTCGCATCAGGTTCATTTTCAGCCGTCAAAAAAGAGCTTCGATTATTTTCAACTCTGAATGCGAGTGTTAATTTTCGGGTTTTCTAACCGGAAGTACTTTCAAGCCGAAACAGGACAACGACTTTTACCAAAAACCGAATTCTCCCAGAGTTCAATTCTTTGCAGATTCAATCCTAAATCTCTCTCACTCTCAGGCCACCCAGAAGAAACTATTTCGTTTCGACGCGCATCTGTATATAATTACAAAGAATTCCCCCGCCGGTTAATTCTTGCCAAGCTGCAGAGAGCTCATGGGAAAGCAATGGGGCGCTTATCCCAAATCCCCCGCTAAGGTCTACGCATTAGGTTTTACACCAACTGACATAACCCCACAAAATAAGCCGGATGAACTTCGTTTGACAATTGTCGATGCTTTGTTTACATGGAAGTTACGTGAGTTCGAATGCAACAGATGAGCACCCGTTTCCCTCGCATTCACGCAACTGACAAACCAGCGAGAATTGTCAAACATGAACTTAATTCAGCATGAGTTCATTCGTGTCGTCATCTTGTAGAACTCAATTAGCGCAATGGAAAGAGCGGATGAAATTTGTCAGTTCATGTGCATGAACGGGATTATTTGTCTGCGTTCATTACCCATGAAGGGGTTTATTGGGCTTTTGGAAGTTCATTTCATTTGCAACAGTGCTATGTGAACTGGAATACACATTTGAAATATTGTGCGTATGAACAAGAAAACATGCAAGAATAGAAATAATAATGCAAAAATATGAAGAAAATAATATGAAATATATTTACAAAAGCTGAAAATGTGACCATGTTACAGGGAATGGAAATAGATCATACCGGACTAAGTCGTAAAATATCAAAAAATGAGATAATGATAGCACTGGATAAGGAATTTCTTCTGCTACATTCGACTTTTGCCAGATTTGAAATATGTAACAATAAGCAAGAGTTATGACAATTATAATGTAAAATAAGCTGCGATGCAAACTTTAAACTCGTTTTTCTCGAAATCAATAAATTGTCGCTTGGTCCGGTCTGACTTAACACCGACCCTATGTACTCTCGCCATAATACGCACATTTTTTCAGCATTCCCAATGCAAGAGTCATCCTCATGGCTTAATTACTACAATGGCCCATTTGTCTATGTTTTTAGCAATGCTGTGATGCATGACAAGTGGTACAAACAGCAAACGTAATTAAACACCAAAGATCACCCTATTGGATTTTGAAGGGATATCTGTCCCGTTCAGTGCGATTCCCTTTCACAAATCTTCACTCAATCTAGCAAAGAAAACTTGTAGCAGCCAACCCCGTGCTTCGGTAGACACACGTATGACAAATTCGAATCGGCGATCACGCCGTCGATCTCAACTTAATGAGCGGTCATGTATACGCGGCAGTCCTTCAAACGAGATACCCGTGTGTGAGAATGTTCGATGTGTACAGATCGACGACCGAAAAAATATCAGCCTCGTAATGTCTGAGACAAACCGATATGCACGTACAGTCTCCCGGAGTAAACAAATCTACAGTGAATATTTTAATTTTCACAAAATTTTAGTGTTCTGTTGATGGTCCATATTGATGGTTTTGTCCGAAATAGACTGGGAAGTTTTTATTTTCAGCGTCATTTTCGAAAGATTTTCTAATAAAAAGTCTGGGCACCCCTTCTGGGTGTGCTTAAGTTGAGTACCGGGAACTTTGTGTTATTACGGAGACTTGTATTCTTAAAGTACTTAGGGCCGATTTCTTCACCTTCGCTTAGCACTTAAGCCAGGTTTAAACGTACTAGTGAACCTGGTTTAAAAGTTAAGCGAGGGTGAAGAAAGCGGTCCTTAGAGACTTAAATTCTCAAAGTACGACATGAAGTTGTCTTTTCCATTTCTTTATTTCGATTATAGAGATGTCAATCTCAGTCGCAGTCTACTCAGTCTAGCTCCCGGCGGTGACTCTAGTTTACGGCGATCGAGATTTCCCCGACGAAAGAAGTTCTCCCGACACCGATTCTTCTTCTGGAGCGTGGCGCCCCGACGACCAAACCCCGTCTAAACAGCTGGAGACTAGTTCGCAGCTATTCACCATGTCATTTCTACCGTAAGGTGGTAATGATCGTTCCATGTGTTTATGTTGCTTTTCACCCTGTGGATGACATTATCCGGGTTGATATCTGGTCCTCTCGTTGCAAGCATCTCCCTGCGCGTCACTTCGAACCTTAAATATTCGAAGACCACATGCTCCGATGTCTTCTCGACGTTCTCACACTCCGTTGTGTGCCAGAACCGTTGAAGATACTTCCAGAAGCAGCCGTGATCCGACAGGTTTGGGGCTGAACCGGCAGGTCCACCTTACCTTCTCCGTATTATATGTTCCTGTTGCCACCGTGCCATCGAATCGATTCTTACCATCTCAATGTCCTCAGCCAAGGTGATGCAGATGATAAAGATCCCGGCGATAACGCATCCGATGATATTGCTAGACACGCGCGCGCGACTCGTACGATCATCATCTAGAGCATCGAGTTCAACTTTTCGCAGGTCTACTTGGCTATCAGCACCGTACCTCAGGCAGGACTCCATATCGCAGTATCGATGCGAAACACTAGAAAGCAGCCGTCCCGTGCTGCTTCTCGGGCCACCAACGTTTAGCATGATCCTTGCTATTGCATTCGTTGCCGTCACCGGCTTTTCGCAGGTGTAGTCGACATGGTCGTTGAAGTTCAACCGGTTGTCTATTATCACTACAATTTGCTTCAGTGCATGCTTCGATGCAATCACGTGCCCTCCTACGTCGATCTACATCCGCTTTGCAGTTGCTGACCAACAACACCTCCGTCCTGTGGTGATTCCGTTCATCCAGTTCTCGAGCGCGTCTGTTGTCTCAGTCACCGATACCTCCACTACACAAGGACTCTCACCGTTAGTGACACGACGCGTTTTTAACGTTTTGGCCCATTGTCGCATTGACTTCTGCCCTTCGTTTATGTCGTACAGCAGCACTCTGCTCTGGAACTAGCTCTTCACCATCCGACATGGACCCTCATTTTGTGCCGCGCTGTGGCGATGGATCCCCAGTTGGTGCTGTTAAAGGCAGGCTTCACATCTGTCGTGACCACAGCACAGTTTCGTTCTCCTCTTCGTTTATGATTGGATGCCTTCTGAGCACTCGCGAGCGCTGTCCGAATAGCATTCACTGTCGATGCTCCTTTGTGGAATCCGAACTGCATTTATGCAGCCCGCACTCGCCCTCCGTGCATTTCGGCATTCTGTTAAGGATAATTCGTTCCAGGAGTTTTCCGAGTGTATCCATCAAACGTATAGGATCGCCCGGTGGCTTCCTTGGCGTTGGCAGAAACACCAGCATCTGTATCGTCCACATTTCGGGGAAGTTACCTTCATCTAGACACTTTGCAGCACCATCCTGAACATGTCCAGGTATGCAAGGATCACAGCTTTCAGCACCCCATTTGGAATTTTATCCGAACCGAGGGCTTTCTTTGGTATCAGTCGCTTCGATGACCTCATCTTTTGTCTCCTACCGGTCGTCCATGTTTGCTCCTTCTTCTTTCGCCAGTAATATGAACGTCGTCTACTGCGTGGTTTCAGTTTTCGCGAAATTGTGGCGTCACAATCCTTCTTGTTAGATCAACTGCTTCAACGTTCTCTGTTCCGCTATCCGGCCGAAGTGCCTGAAGAAATCTTTGTTGAAGGCTTTTGTCTTCCATTTTGGCTCGCCGCTCTTCATTCATTCTGCAGAGTTCCGTTGGCCGATACGACAGCGAATCGCCTGGTGGTCACTATAGGTATACTTCTCGCATACTCTCCAGTCCACGTTCGCGTCAATAAATCACTGCAGAATGTGACGTCGATTATAGACTCCTTCCCGTCTCTCCGCAATGTGCTACCGGATTGCACAATCGTACGTTTAACTTCGCTAGAGCTTCCAGCAGGATACATCCTCGTGTTGCTTACTCTAACACTCCACTCCACAGCCCGGGTATTGAAGTGAACACCAATGACTACCGGCTTGCGGCCGACCAACTGTTCGGTTAATTGCACCAGAATTATGCTGAATTGCTCCACTGTCCACCTTGGCGTAACAGATGCACACGAAGACACCGTTCATTTTGGTGACCACGAAGTCTTTTGTCCAGGAGTTTTCTGCAGTTAACTCGGAGCCTCGCTTGGTACATGAAATGGCTCGACCTTTCATTCTTTTAGTTCCCGACAATTCTCATGCTTTCCACCATTCTTTCTATCTATTGCACTATATAGATCCTCTGCGTACTTGAGCCATTTAGGCCCAAACTCTCAGAGTAATCAAAGTGCGATTTTATTAGGAAGTGGTTGAATATCACTGTACAAAATAATAAATAAACTGTAAACTCAGTCTATAAAAATACAGAAATAATCAATAAAATGTAAACGCAAATTATATAAATCTTTCTTGTTTTTTATTTGGTTATGTTTTGTTTTCCTTTTTAGTGTCGAGTTTATATGGAAGAAACTACGGAGAGAACCGATAAGTAATTCTTACCAAATTACTACATCCGGCGACCAGGATGGGATTCGAACCTACGCGTGTAGAGCAAGAAACATATGTTGGAATCATTTGATATACTGGATCAACTTGGCCCGAAATGAAGTGTACGTGCAACAAACGTTCTCCATACAAAAAGTAAAAAGTAACATTTGGGACGATAACCTTATTTGCTGCTTAAACAAACGAAACTAGCAAATAAAATGACGCGCAGTTTTAGGGGTATTTCCGCAGCTCTTAGAAAGTTCTGATGGACGTGGTTCCGTGTTCCTATAAGGTTTTGAATAAAAGATATGTTGCTAAATTGACCTGCCCCTTGTATCAATCTGCCTCGGTCTCCCCTACAGCTTCCGTGATTGTTCCCTGGCTGACGTGTTTTGCTTATCGTCACGATTTGGAGTCACCAGCCTCTTGTAAATCGACTATCCTCTATGCACAGTGGTAGACGACACATCCAACTTTCTTGCGACATCTCGGACAGAGAGGTTGGAGTTCCGCTTGCAACAGTAGGTCACTCTTTTCGTCGTTTTTACAGCCTCCAGCTTTCCATGTTCTCCGACCCAACCTGTCTGGCTGTCGACAAACATTTTCCGAATACGGTTATTACGTAGGTGACAGTTGGCGTGCGAGTAGTTCGGATTTTCGCGATGCGAGAGAAAAAATTTGCTCCGTTTCTGCTCGTGTTTTTTTAGCAAATCTGAAAATCAAACAGTAGGATTGATGTTTCACACATACATCTAACAAATGAGAGGTGTGCAGGTTTTTTAATGCACGATGAAAAATGCATCAAGTTGAAGTTTGATTTTTGAGCACAACATCCTTTATCAGCATTTGCAAATGTTTGAGCAAACTTTAATCATTTTCAAGATTCACCAATAGAGAGACAAGAGAAATATGACCCCCATCGGTTGAATCGATTCCTATTCCCAACGCACGAACCTAGTTACCGAATCAATGTGCTTTAAACTTAAAAGAGATTTTTCATGAATTTACAAGAATAAAACACACTTGCTCGCTTTTTTGCCACTAGATGGTATTGCATACATGGAGCTATAATATAAAATTCAAATCGATAATTCTGTTTAAAACTTTTATTCAACTTCGTTAGAAAAAAGATTTATCTTTTAAAGAAGTTCAAGTTTTAAATATGGCTTAACACCGCATGGTTGGGAATTAGCAGTCGATTCCCGATTCCCATTTCTGCGACGAATGGTTGGGTTCAGTAATATGTTTGGAGGACTCTTAGTGCACAATATAAGCCATCTTTTGATTAGATAATTTTGAATTCATATTTCATCGAATAGAGGACGTCAACACTACTTTTCAACGGAGAATACCAATTATTTGCAGCCTTATTCTTACCCACAATTGCGAACGCCAGTACACTTACCCCGTTTCAATCCCTCTCAGCAACAGTTAGACGCAAAAGCAATTCACACCTTTGCCGCTCACAATAGAAATAAATCACTTCCTTAGAGTTCGGCTGACACCAGCAACAAAAGAAGAACCCTTGTTATAACACCTTTCAAAGCCTAAATATTTCCTTGCAGGAACAACTTTTTAGTGGCGACGAGACTTTGCCCCCTATATATGTAATATCTACAGTGACGTTCCGTTTTTTTAGCCCTGGATACAATCCTTCTAAAAAAACTATTATTTTGGCCTCGAGTTCATTCTAATTTCGCACGACTCCTCACATGATCGTAAACGGTAGTCGGAACTAAAATTACACCAGCTCAGTTTTGCAAGATTTCATCAACTCCTTTCCAATTGGCCGTGGCTAGTCATCATAGTCGGGACGTCATTGTTTTATACGTAGACGGTGACATGCAGCACCGCAGAAGCAACAGGTTTCGTAGCCAGCTAAGAGGGTAACGTGAAGCCTGAAGCTCTTTTTTCCCTGTTTTTTCCGAGCCGTCTCCAATTACCACGTAATAGCAGCGGATTGTTTTCCTGTGCGTCTTCTCTTCGTGACGCATACCTGGATCAATTTACATACAATAATCGAAACATTTAAATTATGTTTTTGTCACCGGTCAAGCACTGAAGTTATTTTGATTTAGTTGCTTTCTAATAACGTAATTAGCTGTTAGGTTAAAACACAAAAAACGGATACTTTTATTCGGTTTACCCGGTTTTAATTGCAACTGACGGATTATTTCACACAATGCCACCGGCAGTCATGCACCGTAGTTTTATATTGTGCTATTAATAATTTTCTAATTAGCAGAAATTCTTCCCTGTCAGTCACCGCCACTGTCGGTGAAAGTTCGAATACCACCGAAGAGACCACATGGAGGAACGACGCACGGTTGAAAACACTCACAAACACACGCAAACACGGTCAAGATTAACGGGAGTGTCGGTCGAATGATGCCACAACATTTGCACCACCGGGGCTAACAAAGTCAAACATGATGTGAATAGAGCGAATGTGGAAGTGCCAAAAATTAGCGGATTAGATTTCGCGCATTCCCAAATGCATCCTGCACTGCAGCACCGTCAGCGAGACGGGCGCGCGGCGTCGTGTCGGTCGGCTGCTATTTTCGGCTACTCGGTGCAAATTGATCGTTAGCAACAGTGTTGCGAAGTTTTATTTTTAAACTGTTCTGTTGTGGTGCTTTTTTTTGTCCGTTCGTTGGCCGTGTATACATACGTTCGTTGAGATAGATTCTGTGATTTGGCTGTAGCTTAATCCCAATCCAACTGAGATAGATTACGTACACATGTTAGACGGTGTAAGGTAGGCGACATTTTAATCCGAAGGAACTAGATAGGTAACGAATATTTTCGAAAAATAAAATACACTGTCTTGACTGTTTGTTACAAGTTGAGAAAGTGGCATCTTTAGCACATAAAAGACGGATAGGGCCGCTACATGAACTGTCATGTTTTAATTTTCAACTTTTTAAGAAAACAGACATTATGTATATAAAACGATGTAGAACTGGAAAAACATAAAGGGAGTAGATTTTTTCCGGAGATTTGGAGATTTTCGACACCCCCACCTCTCGCCCTCGCAGCTTTTAGTCATAAAATTCGAACCGCCCCCTCGGAAACAAAGCAGCTTTTGCGAAGACCCGCCCCCTCCTGATGACAGAAAAAATCTACTTTTATGTATGTATTTTTGAAAAAACATGTTATCACAAATTTGTTGATCAGGGCTTCGATCAACATCCATTTACATTCGGGTTGTAAAATTGTATATACAAATTTAGTTTTTGTTTTCGTCAACATAGAAATTTAGAATGTATTTTGCGTTGCGTGTAAGCCCTGTAAGAAACTTGCTGCTCATTAAACAACGAAGTGGATCCGTGTAAAACGTTTGTTGAACAGATATGTCTGCGAGGGTGTAAAGTTGATGAAAAAATGGAAATTAAATGAATTTTTACAACTTAAATGCAAATATGTTGTACATTTCTAGAGTAACCTGCCCCTAACTTCGAATCCATTATTCACCGTGCTTAATGTTGAAGAAAAAATCCATAACAACTAGGGATGCCAGGTGATATTTTGAAAAATCTGTGCGCGGCCCGTTTAAAAATCTGTGTCTATCTGTATTACGGAAAACGTACAAATTTGGCTGAAAACAAGTTGTAGTGACCTTTTTTTAGTTTTTGCGTAAAGCACAAATTAAGCGCAAGGTAAAAAATTTAAAAATCTGTGCTAATCTGTGCATTGTTGAAGAAAGCTGTGGAAATCTGTGCATTAAAACAGAAAACTGTGGAAATCTGTGCAGCATATTGAAAATCTGTGAAACACAGATAAATCGGTGCACCTGGCAACAACTCAAGATATGAATAACAACTCAGCCTAGATATTAAAAATACGTAAACATCCTCCCTATCCTGTTTATGCCATTATTATGTAGATGTCGCAGCAGGTAATTAAACTTGGCAGCAAGACGTCAATCAAAGTGATATCACCTGGTAAACGCTCTCCTAATCCACTTTACTGTATAATTAGGCTGCATGCCTATATATTAACGAACAGTGGATAGTATAATTATTATTCGTTCTATGTTTACAATCTGATATAGCCGTTACATTAGGCATATGTCATCATCATCATCAATTCGGGTGTTATGCCAGTGTCATGCCCAAACGAAAGTCCAGCTTGTCTCTATTTTGAAACATTACGTTCCAGTTTTTAGTCATTTCTAATCCGCTCATCGCAAGTGCATTCTTCTCGAATGCACTTGCGATGAGCACTGCACGTGCAAAAATTATTCACGCGAATACGGTAGAGCGTACAGCAATGAAGTCTCCTGGGATGTTTTACCATGATCTATTCAGTTTGGTGAAGTAAGATATTTCACGGTGTCTTTGTCGAACAACTTTTATTCTAAAAAATTCGGCATCTGTAAAACTTTGGAATATGAAAGAGTTTTCCCTTTCATTTGAAAATAAAATTAAAATATTCTGTCGGGGGGTCTAGAACAACTTTTCATTTCAAAGTTTTTTGATTGAAAACTTAAGTTTTTTAATGATATTAATTCGCATTTTTGCTACTAATTGGTACTATAGACATTAAAAAAATACCAAAAGTGAGAATCTGATGAACAATCCCATTGTCTACAACTTCACAGAATACTATAAATCGATATAAAATCACCCGAGAAAGTTATTAAAATTTTATCAGTTTTAGGTGTGCGCGAGGCTATGGATTAAGAAGTCGATTAACAAGGAATTACAAAAAAATGTTAGGTTTAAATGTACAGTAAATTCAGATAAATTATACAAAGTCCCATTCTCAGCAGAAAAAAATATATTTTCAGATTTCACCGGGTCTTGGGCGAAAATGACACTTTATGAACAAGGAGGTGTGGAAAGGTGTTGACCAAATTTATTCGATAATCTTATACCTTTTTAAGATGTTGATTAATGTAGTAACGGATTTTATCATTTTCATTTCTTTTCTCGCTGTAAGGGATAGCTAATGTAAACTAGAATGACTTTTCTTCCTGATCCTATCCTGCCTGGTAAAATACAATTGGCTTAAATTCAAAGCTTTATATTTGAATGATCTAAAGTAGACAGTTTGAGTCATTGTAATAAACGACGGATTTTATTGCAATTTTTTTGGTTGAGAATCCTGTTTGTCTTTATCAACATTAAAAGAAAGATTGAAAAAAAGCTCTTCGAATTTTATATCCATGTTTTGGGGGAGATTCATTTCATCAGAATCTATAGATGCAGATTTTTGCTTGTCCTGAAATTTAATTTCCAAATCGAGCACACTTCACATAATCTTAGAAAAAAGAACAATACTATGTTTCATAATATCCTTTAAGAAGAAATTCCGGTGTCGTTACTCGTTGTACACGGATCACAACAGAAAACGAACAAGAAAATATCAGGCTGGACCATACATTCAGTAAATTCTAAAAGTAATACAAGTGTGTTTATTGAAGATTTCCCTCATAATATGGGATAAGAGCGAAGACAACATATCAAGGAGACAGAGTTGCCAGTTCAGTTCAGAATCTGAAGACATTAACAACAATACGTCTTTCGGGTAAAGGTGATTTTTCTATCTACTTTTATATTGAGATCGCTATCTTCGTATGATAGACAAAACCTTTATTTCTCATTTACTATTGCGATTTCTGTTCTATGTACAGCGATTCCCAAAAGTAAACAAACTTGAACATAAATCTCATCGAATTATTTTTCTATCCTTCAAGAAACTGTCAATCAGGATTCTCAATCGAAATCAAATCAAATGACTGAATATCTCATCGAGTTTGATCAAATATAAAGTTAAAATTTAGGCCAAATATATCCCACAAGATGCTAATGAGCAAAAAGGTTGATTCAAGATTACATCAAGCATGCTTCAGAATGAGTGAAGAAAGAAAAGAAGAAACAAATATATCTATGACAGAAAAAAAAACTGTTTTATTTTGCTGCATTCCCCAGCATCTTTCAAAAGTGTCTTAATTTCGTTCAAATTTTATCTACTCTTCTCTATATCTCCATGCTCCTAAAATATCATTTATGCGCATAAAACGGTGGAATCTGGAATTATGTTTTCTTCGCTTAAAAGTGGGACTTTGCTAGCATTCACGTTCTTCTGAGCACACTGTTAAAATAACGCAATCAATTTTTTACAAATAAAAATGTTTTTGGAATAACGCTTCTTAACCAATAGGCCCCATGCGAATCTAGAAACTTTAATAAACATTTATTAGCTTTCTCTGGCGATTTTATATCGTGATGCAGTTTTCTACAAAGTTGTACACAATGAAATTGTCCATCAGATTCTCACTTTTGGTAATATTTGAATGTCTAAAGTACTACCTAGGGGTAATAATGTGAACCAGTTTCACTGAAAAACCTAAGTTTTCAAACAAAAAAACTTTAAAATAAAAAGTTTTTCTGGAGCCCCCGACAGAATATTTTAATTTTACTTTCAAAGGAAAGGGAAAAGCCCATTCTATCACATGCTGAAGTTTAAGCGATGCCGATTTTTTTCGAATAAAATTGTTCGACCAAACACACCGTGATTTGCTACATTTTTTGAAGTATGAAAAACAAGATGAAGTCTTCAGAAATGTTAAAGAAGTATAGATTTTTTTCCTTTGCATTTTTTGAAAGATATACGCATATCTATCATAGTGTTATGTCTGTGGTATAAGTGTCTACTATATTGTATTAAACGGGTTTATATATATATTTAATTAAAATTCGTGTTCATAAATCACATAACCTTCTTTTCTTGAGTTTGGCTGAAATACCACTTATTTTTAAACGGGGTGTGCCATATTGGATCGGCCATTTTGAATTTCGAAAACCCATAATTCTATGTAATTATTGGCACAAATAATTCATCGAAAGTGCTCTCAAAACAGTAAATGCGTTTATCTAAAAACATTAATTTTCAAAACTGCGTGCAATCTCATTTGAAAACGGATTAATTTAAAGACTGCATGTTTTGACATCTCGAATGGAAACCTTTTTCATTGGAGGAATGACCTATAAAATCTACAAATTCCTCATATTTACTATTTTTAGTGAAGCCTTAAAGTTTAGAAAGGGTTAAAACTCGATGTCAACGTTTAAGATCGCACCATTACGTCAAATTTGAAGTTTTTTAACCGTTCTTAGGTCATTTCTTCAATAAATTACTTTTGAGCTTTATTATTAGTTTTGTCTTTCAGATCGCTCCTGAGGCAGCAGGCTGTACGCAATAGAATGGAATCCATGCGCACCTAACCCTAGACACCACGGACGCCATTTTGTTTTTTTTGTGTCTTGAAAAAAAATGTAAATAAAGACGAAAATATAAGCTTTTTGAACCCTAAAACTGTTTCCTTCTGTTTGTTCTAATTGGCCCACAAAAATTCCAAATTTTGCTTACTTTTCGGTGATTTGAATGAAAACTTCTACTTAATAATACTTGAACTTGGGTAAATTATGCCGTAACAAAAATTGTATATTTTGATAATTGGAATAAATTCATAGATTATATGGAACTCATAGGAATGATAATTGAAATGATATTTAAATAAAACATTTTTGGGGCCATACAAACATATAGAGCTATAACTTCTTAAGCGGATTTGGAGTGCTGTCTGCATGAAGTATTTCGGACCTTGCCGGTACCGACACAGTACGTTGCCACCGACCACTAATGGTATAGTGGATCGCCTGGTTGTCGTTATGTGTGTACTAGTGAGCAATACATGTTATCCAACAGCAATGAACTGCAGAATGTAACATGGATGATGGATCGCCGATCATCTTTACGGAATGTGCTAGCAGAACCTTCGTTGTCCAGCCTTACATCACCCCCAGAGGTACTGCCGGGAGGTAGTTCCTGGGGGAAAGATGGCGGAGCCCAATAGAGTTTAGTCGGTATTACCCGTTAGCTTAGTCCAGGTCGAGCCCGACACTCCAGTACACTTCCGTGTGGTAGCTTGGCAACTACTAAGCACGTGTACTGGGTCAGTGCGCAAAATGCACTCTCCATTGTAAAAAAAAAGAAAAAACAGCCTTGCATCTAGCTTCGCCAGGGCTTCCAATAAGCTGTAACTTCTTGCGTTAGTCAGCCTGCTATCCCACTCCACGGCCCACGTGTTAAAGTCTCCTCCTATGCTTCAGAAATAAATTGTACTGCTCTGGTGTCCACTTTAGGGAGCATAACAGCTACATACGAATACATCGTTCATCTTGGCGATCACGAAACCGTCTTGTGTGCCATCGACCATCTCTTGGACAGAGAAACTGCGCAGCACTCGGATTTCCGCCATTCCTGCACTATCCACCACCTTGTTACCGTTATTGAGTGGTACACGATACGGTTCTACAATAATTGCAACGTCGCCCTTCGTTTCCGTTTTCGACTACCACAAGAATTGTCGCAATGATTGGAAATAAACTCTGTATGTATATGTGCTTTTATTATTTGATTTAAAAAGCTTCAAAAGGTTAGCCTGTAGTGTTTTGACACTGTGTGGGATTCACTTAAGTGCCACTAAAAACACTCATTACTTTTCTTCTTACTCTTACGGAACTACATCTAAAGATAACTTTGGGGAGGGCGGGGTTGTGCTTTCATTTGCTCGCGAGCTTTCCACAATTCGCTCAGAGCCACACTTGATCCATCTATTTAGCTCCCGACTTTCCTCTTGCTTTCCGTTATTCTCTCCATCTATAAAGTCGTTTCAATCCTCTGCGTACTTGAGCCATTAAGCCGCTTTGCTCAGACATTCTCCAGGGGTAAATTACCGCAAGCCATTTAGCTCCCGATTCCATAAACCATTTATTTAGATCCCAGCTTTGTCGCTATCTACTTGGATAGTGCCCGGAGGTGAACTCACCTTACTCCGACTGAGAGTTCCCCGGCGGTGGAATTTCTCCCGATAGCGATACCCGTTTCCATAAGCGGTGGTAGGATGTCTATCGACATTAATGTCCGTTTAATGAGCCAATTAGTCCCAACGGTTTACTAATCTTACTGAAGGGACAAATCAGTATATGCCCGGATCTTTCGCCAATTTTCACTACAAGTAACTTATAAAATATTCTTAGAAGATAACTTTTTTAAAAGGAACTTGTTCTTTCTTTTCATCGTGCGCCAAAGAATCGGGATTCACATCCGGATATTTATGCTTACTTGTAGGGTCTCGGACGCCATGTTTAATTATACAGGTAATGTTGCTATGCTACTACTTTATTTACCACAGGGCCATTTTGCAATGTTGGCATCGTAAATAGCGGTATTTTAATAAAATGAAAGTTCTTTAGAATCATGTAATTACTGAGAATGATGAAAAGGAAATTTTGATTTAATTTTTAATAAAACGTTACCACGAGAAAGAGAAAGATAAGAAACCATTGGTCTCGTCTGGTCTTTCAAAGCTAGTTTACAGTTCGAAAAATGGGTCACGGGATTTAATCAGGAAAATTTTTCGTCAAGAACTTTCCAAACTGTCAAACCAAAAGCTCTGCTGCTTCTAAAACATACCAACAAAATAGCACCGAATTTTATACCTATTAAAACACATTTTTTCCCGTCGGAAACAATTCATGTTGAATTGTTCCCGCCATGGGATTTGAAATCCCTGGATCCATATAAAATATACCAGAGCCGAAACCCCTAGATCCGTTTTCCGAACTATAAACTAGCCCTTAGGCACACTGCCTATGATCGCAAGTCAGTCCCATAAAAATAGGGGATCCCATAGAAAACGGGACAAATAAGCGATCATGGGTAATGCAACCTACTAATAATTTCTTCTTACGTAATGTATAGAGCTGAGCTTGTTCACAAGCTGTGTACAACCCACACTACTTTTACAGTAAACGGCAAGTTACGGCGGATAGCCTAGAACAAAGTTTCAATAGCCTACCGATCGCTAGCATCTAGTTTAACCCGCCTAGCCGCCTTTTAGTTTACTGGGAAGTTGTATTCAAATTGTGTGCAAGATTTGTACAAGTTGAGTATACAATGTATTCATACGCATGAAAGGAACCAAATCAAGAAACTTTTCAACGTTTCATGTAAGTACACGTCACATGACACAAATACTACATCACTAGCTGGTGGAAAATAATAAACAAAGACGGCAAAAGCAAATCTAGCCAAACATGTCAAATGGTCCTAAGTGAAAATGACAGTTTCTCTTTGTTTACTTTCTCTTTCGCTAATAACTCGGCAGTTTATACGTTTGTTACTCAACTCTTAGCAGAATAAGCTAGTCAAAATCAAAGTTTTTCGAAATATCCTGAAACAATATTGAAAAGTTTTAAGATGACGCCGTAATAATCGAAAGAGAAAGTAAACAAAGAGAGGCTCTCATTTGCACTTAGGACCATTTGACATCTTTGTCGAGAAATGGGACTGTTTTCAACCAATAAACTACAATAGTGTTCGTGAGACGGCCAACAAGAACTCAAGAGCAGCTTTATTTATTATTGTTATACATTTTAATTTTTCTTCTGTAATATTTCAGCTTAGATAAGTAGAAACAGGTGGTCTGAGAATATGCACGAGACTCGACGATTCACAAAACCTATTGGTTATTTTATTGGTTTTGCAGTGCAGGACAATATTTACGAATGACACTTCTGCTCTTAGTACATACTCCTTATTTATACATTGGGTCATAGAATTAAGAATAAAATGCTATTTTTTCGCATTTTTCGATGCAGCTATCGCTCAAGATAAGTTGTATAACTTTTTTCAACTTGTTTTTGTGTATATATTGGCGAATATCACTTATTTTAATCAAATGAGTAAACAGGGTAACGTCTTCCATTAAGCCAGCTCAACCGCAATCCTAACCCCTGTGGCTGCAGCTGTTGCCAAATGTCAAAAAAAAACCTGTTAAAATCAACTGAAAAGCGTTCTGAAGTTTTAACAGATGGAAATATATGTTGCCTTTTCTTTTTATATTATTTATTTTTATTTATTTTTTCTTTGTTTGAACAGAGTTAATCCCAATGTTCGTCGAGATACCCACGTAAGGGCACAAGATGATAACTGAAGCGTTCAAGATGGAGCGAAACAATATACACAGTTATGTACAGTGCTGTTGATCTGAAAACTTTTTGGATAATCTCATGATAACTTTTAGAATCCTGTTGTTTAGGATGTATTGTTGATGTATTGCTGTGTATTTTTGATGTTAATTCTAAATTAGGGACCATTCATAAATGACGGCTAGCTTTGAGGGGGTCACGACTTCATGTGCCTCAGCTCTTGGTGATGATTGTCTTTGAGACGGAAGACTTTCTTTATTGGGATTTTAATAAACGTTTGAATCATACTTAAGATATACGAGAGAAATATATTTCGTTTATCCACATCCAAGTAAACCAGCAAATGAAATATAATCATATTATTTTACATTCAATAGTGTAGTCCTACTGTTTAGTTCATGCAACTCCATAGAGCTGTCTCTACAGTATCGAAAGTACATTTTTTGGAAAGTAATAGAGTAAAAGAAACTTACGCGCCGATTTTTTTTATTGTAGGTATCCTTAGCATCCAGACAAATGCCTTGAAGTCATTAGCGGTATCAAGAAGTCGTCCCCAGAAAACTCGGTCCATAGCTGTTCATCTCCAACGCCTCCGGGTACGAAACTCTTTGCACACCGTATCCGTTCAAGACACATTCTCTATCATCTACTTTCCGTCCATGTCTGTTGATTCTAACAGAGAAGAACGTGTCGCTAAATCGCACCACAACAACAACAACAACAACTCGCCAAGACGCAAGATGGAAACAAAGTCTTAATTACATACCGCCGCGCCCGGTTGTTGTATTTTCACGACACCAAGGCAAAGCCCCTCCGAACAAAAGGTGTCATCGAACAAAAGAGGGTTATAGACCGCCTTTGCGGTTCGTACGACGAACAGCGAGTGCACGATAATGTTGAACAATTGTCACCAAGACAAGGGGGGCGGGGGCAACGAGGGCAATGCTAATTACGTTTGCCAGTGCCCAAGAGCCCCGAAGGTGTTGACCAGAGAGCGGTGTTGCACGCTTCGCTGCACGCCCCAAAACCGACGCGACGCGACGCTACGACACAGTCTGTGAGAAACCCTTCTTGCGTTCGAAATGAGATCAAGTTTTCGCAACGTGCCGTCAGTTTTCTTATTGTACTGCCTCCTCCAGGTAACCACAATCTCCCGGTGGAACATGTCTGTCGCTTCTTGATTTGGACACGGCCATGCGTAGCGTGTAGTTAGCTGGGTTAATGTAGAATTAACTTTTAAATGTGGAATCGATCCTGGTAAATTTGTTGTCGGTAGCCAAAACGGTAGCATCACTCAACTTACCAAAAGATTAATTCACTGGCTGACAGTGTGTGTGCGTGTATTCTTTCATTGCGCTTCCTTCGTGCTACCATTCGTCCGCCCCGCCTTCCACGGGGGGTTCAGCCCTGAAATGTGAGAAGACGGCGGCGGGTTCATGATTTATCGGTACCCTCTGGTTGCGGTAATATTAAATTGGTGGACCTCCCCAGAATTAATCTGTATCGCCACCTTAAATGACTCAATGAAGTCTCCGTTGGGTGAGGGCGGAAGATTTATGGCCCATTCCCGCGACCAAACCACGCGCACATCAGTTCACGAATTAGATGCTCGTTAGAGTCAATTGATGATAATTGCATGTGAATTTGTTTGAAGGAACAAAAGGGAACGTATGGGTTTTGCCATCACGTTTTGTATCTTGTCGCGTGAGCGAGATTTGAATCTGCTGGGAAGATTTTTTTTCTTCTTATTTTTAGTTAGCTTTGTGATTTGGTAGACAAGAGTTGGATAAAAAAGTGTACTCTGAGCTTAAAGTTTGATATGCTATAGTGCACCCTAGGCAGAAAATTTCTAAAAAAACTTGTTTTAATCAACGGTCGCCTTTTAAAAAGGTTGGTGGGGGTATATGGAGGGTTCAACGCCGAACTGTATATCATATCTTCCATTTGAGACCAGGTTAGTGAAAATTGGTTCAGGCATCACCGAAGTGGCTTCAGTTTTGGAATATTCCCAGAACCCGGGACTTCCGGAATTATTGGTATTACGATTGTACTGGTTTATATGAGAAATTACAGTTTGACCGCAATAAACAACCTGTAACTCCGGAACCAAAAGTCAGAACTGAATAAAATTAAATAGCAGCCCACGGGAGTATTATATCTTTTATTTGAAATCAAGTTTGTAAAAATCAGTTTAGAGTTTGCTGGGAAATAGGTGTGACATTAGCTCGAGAACTTGGCGAGTTCCCCGGGAGCATCAAGATCCGTCATAGGTGGCCAATATGGTCAAAGCTGCTTTGGTTGGTCATTAATAATCTAGACCCACAAATCCAAGTAATATTGACGTATTTCAATATGTATTGCATCATTCGGACATCAAAGGGTAACCAGTTTATATAGGAATTTGCTGTGTGACTGCACTCTTCAATCCGGAACCGAAAGTCCGATCAACTAAAAATTCAATGGCGTCTTAGCGTTATACCGTTCATTTGACACAAAGTTTGTGAAAATAGATTCAGCCATCTCGGAGCAAAATTGTGTGACATTATTTGACATACACATATATACAAGGGGGCAGCAGGGATAAGAACGACAGGAGTCTAGGGGCTTAACGAACCCCCCGGCCCTACTGCGAGCTAGGACGCCTTGCTGGGATATGGAGGGGTTTGAATTGGGCTCTGCTAAACCTCTAAAAATGCCATAACTCCGAAAGCTCCGACGACGCGAAGCAGTGCCGCTTCTGCTAAGATTCCTGTAATCAAAGATCTTAGCAATAAAAGAACCCTAGCCCAACCGGAGTGCCAACTGGCACATCAGAATCGACGCCAGTAACATCCTGATTATGGCATACTGGTCATGGCGAAAGTTAACGGACAGGACACGGATCACGAATTGGACGACGACTTTGGGCTGACAGCACGGCTGCCTCCGTCCCGACAAAACCCTGGCAGTTCTCCAGGTACGTTCAAAACTCGTCACCATTTGGTTGGTGGTGAACCTATTACCACCTGGAGCATTCCCGATTTTACACATCCGGCTCTGACCACTACTTCCCATGAAGGATAGTGTCAACCCTAGCATGACCTCACTGCTCGCATAGATAATCATGGGATCACAAGAGGCGACTATGTACAACGAGTTGAGAGAGCACCTGGGGACCAATAAAATGGAGCACATAGGCACCAGGCACGGTGAATCCGTTCGTCAGAGGTGGTTTGCTGAGGGCACCACCACCTGCAGCAGCTGAAGTTATTCAGCGAGACTAGGAGGAGGGGAAGCAACAGCAACAGCAAAACAGCCAGAGCAGAGCGGGATGAGTTACACCCCACAGATACCAAAAGTGGCAGCGAAGTGATTGGTGGAGGAGCTATACAAGCTTGTGGACGCAAGAAACAGTTTCCATAACAACATTAGGGAGATAGTTCTCAGAATCCGAAAGGAGCTACTGTGTGCTGCGAAGGAGGATCACACGGCAACGCGGAGGGCTGATGTAGCTGAGCGAGCATTGGCGTCGGCTAAGGCTACTATCTTCTTTGTCCCCCGAAGCGGGGGAAGCAGAAGCAGATTGGGGAGGAGAATACGCCAGTTTCCGTGACTCCAAAGAGGACAAGATCCTCGCCAGGAGACGGAAGACCAGACGGGCCCAAGAAGTAGACGCTCGAGGACGCTGTTATTTCCGTAAAAAAGGACGTACCCCACTAGTGAGAAATCTGGAGAACCGATGTAGGTCAGTAGGAGAAACACGGGAAACAGCAAAAACAGAGGGAGGAGCGCAACGGGCAGCAAAAGAGGAAAGAAAAACCCTTGGCTTGTCAAAAAACGCCAAAGAGAGAAGCCGTGCTCGTAAAAGCCAACGACGCGATGACATATGCAGCGCTGCTCCAGAAGGTCAAAGAGGACCAGGAACTAAAGGATTTGGGGGAAAATGTGGTAAGAGATAGGCCTACCCAAAAAGGCGAGATGCTCCTTGAGTTGAAGAAGAATCCCTCGACTAGCAGTTCGGAGATGGTGATTGTGTGCAAGGACCTTGCTGAAATCACAACGGAATACGATCTGAGAGGTGCACTGAAGCAGCCGTGTAACCTGGACGAGGTACATATGACGATCCGGTTAAAAAAAGAAAGCAAATCAAACAGCGATGATTCGTTTACCGATAACCGCTGCAGACAAGACACTAGAGGTAGGCAAAGTTACCGTTGGATGGTCAAGATGTCCATTGAGAGCAGCCCCTCGAATAAATAAACAAGCGGAGAAATGCTTCAAGTGTTTGGGCTTTGAACACTTAGCAGGGGCTTGCAAAGGGCCGGATAGATCCGGGATGTGCTAGAAATGCGGGAGACGGACCATCTTTGCACTCCAGCGGACAGAAACGACCATCTTTAAATGCCCGGCCTACAACAAGGCGACTGCAGGCCAACGGTAAAGAAGAATACCGAGATAAATCTGTGGCAGTCTACGACAGAAACTATGTGCAATGTCGCTTTGATCGTAGAGCCGTATCAAGTCCTCCCTGATAACGGTAACTGGGTGGCGGATAGATCGGACACGGCTGTGATACAAGTTATGGGCAGATTCCCCATTCAAGAAGTGGTAGAACGGTCATACGAGGGGTTCGTGATCGCCAAAACCAGTGGCGTCTTCGTGTGTAGCTGTTACGCTCCTCCAAGGTGGACAGTAGAGCAGTTCAACCTTTTGCTGGAGCAGTTAACCGAGCATTTGATCGGTCGGAAACCGGTATTCATTGGTGGTGGCTTCAACGCCTGGGCTCTGGAGTGGGGCAGTAGAATAACCAACACAAGAGAGTGTATCCTGCAGGAAGGTCTAGCGAAGTTAGACGTACGATTGCGCATTGAAGATTCTGTTAGCACATTTCAGAGAGACGGGAGGGAGTCTATCATCGACGTCACATCCTGTAGTCCTTCATTGACGGCGAACATGGATTGGAGAGTATGCGAAACTTATACGCATTGTGACCACCAGGCGATTCGCTACCGTATCGGTCAACAGAACCCTGCTGCAGTAAGGAGAAGGATGACCGGTGAGCGAAAGTGGAAGACGAAAACCTTCAACAAAGACCTCTTCGTTGAGGCACCTCGGCCGATCAGCGGGACAGATGCGACTGACCTAACAAGAGGGATTGTGGCGGCTTGTGACGCCACAATGCCGCGAAAACTGGAACCACGAAATAAACGGTGTCCAGCTCACTGGTGGAAAGAGACGATTAGTACGCTACGCGCTGCTTGTTTCTAGAGCGAGAAGAGAAGAGTGCAAGTCAGCGTTTCGGGAAGCTACGGCCGTTTTAAAACGGGAGATCACTCTTAGTAAGTCGTAAGAGCCACAAGAAGTTGTGCTGAGTAGTAGACGCCAATGTCTGGGGCGACGCATACCGAGTCGTGATGTCGTAAATGAAGGGCTCGACGACACCAGCCGAAATGTACCCAAGTAAGCTGAAGATAATCGTCGAGCGTCTTTTCGATTCAACTGTCTGACCATCAACACCGTACGGCGAAGAAGAAGGAGCAAACTCGGACGATCGGCAAGTGACTAACGACGAGCTCGCAGAAGCATCGAAGCGCCTGAAATCAAAGATAGCCCCCGCTCCGTATGGAATACCAAACGTGGTGGTGAAAGCTGCGATCCTGGCATATCCGGACATGTTCAGGATGGTGCTGCAGAAGTGTCTGAATGAAGGCAACTTCTCTGAAATGTGGAAGGTCCAGAAGCTGGTGTTGCTACCGAAGCCAGGGAATCCACCGGACAATCCGGCCTCGTACAGGCCCTTATGCATACTGGATACACTAGAAAAACTCCTGGAAAGGATAATCCTAAAAACGAAAGGTGAGCGCGGACTGTCCAAGATGCAGTTCGGATTCCGCAAAGCATCGACAGTGGATGCAATTCGGACAGTGCTAGAGAGTGCTGAGGCGACATCTAAACAGAAGCGAAGAGAAGATCGATACTGCGCCGTGGTCACGATAGATGTGAATGATGCATTTCACAGCGCCATCGCTGCAGCGCTGCACAGAATAAGGGTTCCCGACTATGCCATGTCCTGAAAAGCTACTTCCAGAGCAGAGTGCTGCTGTACGAGAAGAGCGAAGGGCAGAAGACAATGTGAGTCATAGCAGATCTTCCTCAGGGCTTCATCCTCGGTCAAACTCTTTGGAACGGGATGTACGACGGGGTCTCTTAGCACTGCGGCTGCGCAGAAAGGGAAAATCGTGGGTTTCGCGGACGGCGTGTCACTAACGATGAACGGTGAGACACTTGAAGAAGTGGAGATGTCGGTGTCGGGACAATAGATGCGATCGAGAGCTAGATGAACGGGCTCAAACTGCAAATAGCTCACCACAAGGTGGAGGTGTTGTTGGTCAGCAACTGCAAAGCGGTTCAGTGGATGCAGATCGACGTCGGAGGGCATGTGATTGCATCGTAGCGTGCACTGAAGCTATTGGAAGTGATAATCGACAACTACATCGACTACGCCTGCGAAAACGAACGAATAGCGAGAATCATGCCAAACGTCGGCGACCCGAGAAGCAGCACGAGCAGTCTGCTATCTACTGTTGCGTCATCAATGCTCCGATGTGGGGTTCCTGCCTGGGGTGCTGCGTTGAAAACCAAGCGGCCGTACGAATCGCGAGTGCTTACAGAACAATATCGTAGGAGGCAGTATGCGTTATCGCCGGGATGATCCCCATCTGCATCACTCTGGCTGAGGACGTGGAATGCTACCAGCGGAGAAATGCACGTAATGCAAGGAAATTGGTTCGAGCTAAATGGCAGCAGAAGTGTGACAACGCGGTGGAAGGTGTCGACTTGTGTGCATAGGTGAATTTCCATTTGAAGCAACACGTGGCCTCGAATGCCCTAGGTTCGAAGAAGCTTGTAGGGGTATACCTGGTGTGACAGTTGACAATATCGTCGATGTGCAACGACGAGCATAGCTGGGGCGCTGTCAACAGAGTGGTTACGAGTATACGCTCCGAGCTGCAGAGGAAGTGGCGAAGGGACCAACAAAGTAGTGCCATTGGCTAGAAAGTCGCTGTGAAATCACAAATCGGGTTTCGAGAGAAATTCCGCCGCCGGGGAACTATCCGACGGTGTAGACTAGGTCCACCGTCGGAAATCAGTTGCGTCGTACGCGACGTAGCACCGGGTTTGGGTCGTCGAAGCACCAGTGAATCGGACATCAGGCTTCACCGAAATCGCCGGGCCGACCTCAATACCCTACCGGCTAGCTCATGAGCAGGCCAGATCCATCGTCGGGAATTAGGCTAGGTCCACCGCCGGGGACTAGATCAAGTAGATCGGACGAGCTAAATGGCTCACGGGAACGAACATCGGTATCGGAAGCAATTTACCGCCAAGTGAACCAAGTCAGGCTCCGAGATAGAGCAGAAGAAAAAGGGTCCGCGAAAGCAGAAGGAACCCTTACGAAGTAATACCTTGGCGTAGTTCCGCGCGGAAGAAAGGCATAAAAAGAGTAAGGAGTGTTTTTAATGGCTAGGCACGATCGTGAGTCGTGAGCCCAACACGGTTTAACATAATCAGTCTTACTTGACAGTGATTCTAGCCACAGGGGTTACAATTTTTGACAGTTAGCCCTGCAAAAAGATAAGTCAAGATGATTAAATGGAGGCTGTTACCCTGTTAATTCGATTTCTTAAATAAATTTTTATTTATACATTGCAGTCAAAAAATTTAGAAAAAAAAAATCGATTACGTATCTGTAACATCAGGTGCATCGAATAATATTTAAAGCACCACATATGCTGACCTAATTTTTTTTGAGTATTAAGAATTTCAATTATTTTTTTAATTCTCGCAATAGAATGACCTTGTTCCATTATGACAGTATGGAGACATCTACAAAAAACTCGACTTGCATTACGTATTTTGTGCACCGCTTGTGTTCTCATTGAGCCCTTCGTTATGCAAAATGTCGATATTATGACATATTGCTAAAACGCGGCGGCGCTTCATTGAGCGTGTCCGTTCATTTCATCCGAGAATGATCGCGTGGAATTTTTGGCGAATGCACTAATATACTAATATCGAAATGAGATTTTAACATAAATCATGATTTATGCTGTGGATCCAAACCGTGCACCGATAAGGTCCTTTTACACCACATCTAAATATAGATTTAATAAGAAAAAAAGTCCCAATGAAGCTCACATCGATGAAGTCTGCGAACTCGGTGCCACTCAGGTCTGACATCACAGTTTAGACGATCGTTTTCAGTTGGTTCCTCTACTCAATCATTGGATCGTATCGTTGGACATAATACTCCCCAGAACGCATCGCATTGATATGTAATGATATCGAACGTCTTGGCGTTGATCCGAGAATGCAACGCGGGACAAAAGATTTGACTGGAGAAATCCGAAAACCAGTTTTATTCGGTATACCTACAAAAGCATTTAGCTGTCTGCGACGTACCTACAGCCTATTCCGCGAGAGCTGAACCCGTTTTTAGCTTGCTATATTCTAATTATCTTCGATGGAAAAGTGAAAATTACCATAAATATGTAATCAACCATGCACAATGCTAATGCGTTTGAATCGACATCAAGAGCGCTGGTTTGCTGCCTCCAATTATATATGTCACATAAATTGACTGTTAATGTGAGAAACATTACTCCGTTAGCTCGAGAGATTTTTTTTAATTTTTTATACAGTTGCTCACTGATAACACTCACCTCCAATATGTTGAGCCTCCCCCGGATGTACAGCCGCTGCCGGTGATCTCCGATGAAGTGCCAACGCCATAGACGACGTGCCCGGTGTGGAGTTCATCGATCCGGTCGACGAGTCACAGTCGATCAACGGTCTCGTCTGAGGATTATGCATCAAATTATGTTTCATCTCTTTCAGTTCGGACAACTTTGGTATGTGAACATTATGTACCGGTTCGGGGGCCACTTCGCCATCGTTGAGCGCCCGCTGCTCGTCCTGTGTCTGGGCCCGGCGGAGTGCCGTCTGCAGTGCCATCACCCGCTGCCGTTCGGCGGTCAAACAACATTTCTCGCAGTCACAGTTGCGATACTTGCAGTAGCGCTTGTGTCCCTTAAGCGCGATTTTGAGACCGTGATTGCGACATCGGGCACAGTTGGGGGGTGTTCGGGGATTCTGTGTGTTGTTACTCGAACTGGAGGCCCCGTTCCCATCCGGCCTCGATTCGTACCCCGAATCGGACATGGTTACCATCCAGCGATCTTGAGAAACCATTAACCACGTCGAGAAGACAAAACCCTTAAATATCAATCGGCGTCACCAAACTTCGTTTGCGTACCTAAATGAATGACGAGCTTAATGTTAACCGATCACAATCGTCTTCGCGCGTCAGTGCTTCGCTATCTCCGATGAGGTCGGAATATCGTACAAGCTCGCTAAACGGCAGATATCGATACCGGTGATCAGACGAGACAATACACATAACACACTAGAGACGACGCATTCAGAAAACATCGGTGCTGGACAGATGGCTACAAAAACAACAGATCGAACCTGTCTTCGGCTGCAGTACGAAACAACCGAGTCGAGTAGCTGTGTACGGAGTCTACTGTACCGACATAATGATCACGTTATTGGATGTACCGTTTAGGGTTACAAAGTTACGCGCGAGCGATCGGGGGAGCCTGGGAAGAGCTCTAGCTAGTACCGGCGAACGAATGGAATATCACAACGTTTGGGGTTAACACGATTTTTCTAAGTTGTTTACAATGGGACGGGTCACAGTTCTGCGCTATTTAAGGTCTGAAAGAAAGAGAAAGAGTTTTTTTGTTATTTTTGTGTTGATTATATAGGTTCAGATGTAGTGTGAAGTAGCGATTTTTCTGATCTTGATTCAATATTTTGTACGTTCCTACATTACTTTAACAGTCGTCGGCAAGTCACAGCGGGTAGCCTATTTAGAACAAAGTTTCAATAGCCTATGATTGTCAGCATCTAGTTTAACCTGCCCAGCTGCCTTTTCTGGGTTTGTAAGAAGCTTTGTAGTCTTCTTTTCCACTTGGCAAAAACAGACATTCAACTCGGACGGAAATCAATTACTCGTCGACAGTTCGAGCCGATAGAGAAAGGGAAGTGCACGCCTTGCGAGTAAAACGGAACCAGAATGTGTGCGTTTGTCCTTTTATGGGTAACGGATTTGCGTTCAAGACGAATATTATTCTGGCCAAAACAACAGGGTCCGAAAGTTTTTCTATATATGTAGAGTATTGGATCAAGATCAGAGAAATCTAATGATTTATGCATAGTGCGTAACAAATAGTTGCTAAAATTGTAATATAGGGTAAATGGTCGAACGTTTTCGGATTTATGATTCTATCGCTGATTTAAAGGGCAAAAGGTTGTTGAAACTTCTTCAAATCTCAGAACTAGCCTTTGCCCAGTAAATCCAGCTCGAATTCGCACTGGCTCCAGTTACTAGCAGAGATGCCAGGTACTTTTTTCAAATGTCTGCAATAATAATTTTAAAAGTCTGGGAAGAACAAAAAATGTCAGGAAAGCTAGTGTAACCAAAAGCCTTTATAATCAAAAATCTGCAAATATCTGCAACCAAACTAAAAAATCTGCAATTATCTGCAACCAAACTAAAAAATCTGCAAATATCTGCGTCATCGAAAAAATCTGCAGCTTAAATTAAAAATCTGCGAATATGCAGACTTGTCTGCAAATCTGGCATCTCTGGTTACTAGCCGGCTCTAGTGACACAAACAATTCTAGAGAAAATTTTCAATAGGACGTAAGTAACATTGAGAGCCTCTCTTTGTTTACTTTCTCTTTCGTTTATTACGACGTTACTACAACACTTTGCACTAATTTTCCAGTACATGTACATACGCAGTACATGTGCATATCGAAAGCCGACGGTTTTTACTAGAATATTATGCAAAGAGTAGAGTAGTAAATGTTGAAATGGCCGAGTAATGAACAGAAGAGAAAGACCCCAAAGAGAATCTCTCATTGTTGCTTACGTCCTATTGTAAATTTTCTCTATAATTCTAATTTTAATCGTTTGTGTCACCGGAGCCGGATACTAGCTAGAACCTAGGCTAGAACCAGTCAGAATTACGGCTCATTTTACGGCTGCATGTAATGTTGTATCCATGAAATATTTCGCTTGGTTTACGTGCTCGAAACATTTCACCATGCAATCCTGTATGCGACAAACTGAGAGTCGTGAACCAAGGAATCAGAACCCATTGTATATACAGTCAGGTCTCCTACTACGTGGATTCCTACAACGCGGCTTCCTACAACGCGGCTTCCTACTGCGCGGTACCCGCGTTGTAGGATGCCCGTAGCTTATGGGATTACGACTTATTGGGGCTGTGGCCAATTATTTCGTCCGCGTCAACATGTAGCCCCATACTTTCTTTGGCAAAGTAGTTGAACTCACTTGGGCCTACAACTTAGAGTCATAGGGTATCCAATTAGTTGAGAACTATGTCGCCAGGGGTGCTACGAAGAAAGAGTAAATAAATCGAACCTCTCGTCGTAAATTCGACTTCAATATAATGGATTCAATGTCAAATATATCAAGACCCTGATTATTTTGAAAGGTGGTGTCTTCGGGGAATTTGTAAAAGAAGTCCAGAGCTTCTGGATGGTAGATAGTATAACTCGTAATTACCCCCACCAGGCGGCGCTAGTGCTAATGCAAATTTTCAACACATGTTAAATAATTCTATATCTCAACATCGTGATTAGATAGAGTAGTACTGTCTTCAGCAAAATTGCTCGAGAGGTCGAGGACTACCCAACGGTAACAGATTAGTTTGGAATACTCTCACTATACGGCGCTAGTGAGCGTAGAAGCTTTCAGCACATTGTAGATTATGATATATCTCAAAAGTCTAATAACTTGGAAAAATTGTGTTTTCGGCAAAGTTCTCGAGGAGGTTAAAGGCTACTCAATTACGGATAGATTCAACTGGAATGAACCCGCCAGGCGGCGCTAGTGAGCATTTTTTTCAAAGTATGTATCTCGACATCATGATCATTTGGAAGGGTGCTGTCTATGGCAATATTCATAGATAGGTCGAGCTCTGTCCTACGGCGAACAAATTAGTTCAGAACTCGCCCACTAGACGGCACTAATGAGAATGAAACTTCCTCTACATTATAGATATATTTCTAAAGTCTAATAATTTAGGTAAACGCTGTGTTTGGTAAAGTTCTTCAAAGGGACAAGTGTTGTTTGACAATGTATAGAAAAATTTCGATTTTACCCGCTAGGTGACGCTAGTGAGCACGAATTTTTCCTTTCAATTTCTGCATCTCGATATAAAGGCAGTTTAGAAGGGTGGTGTCTTCAACAAAGTTGCTCGAGAGGTCGATGACTACCCAAAGGTAACAGATTAGTTTAGAATACTCTCACTATGTGGCGCTAGTGAGCGTAGATGTTTTCAGCATGTAGTAGATAATGATATATCTCAAAAGTCTAATAACTTAGAAAGATGATGTTTTCGGTGATGTCCTTGAGGAGGTCAAAGGCTACTCGATTATAGATAGATTAAAGTGAAATGGACCCGCCAGTTGGCGCTAGTGAGCATTATTTTTCATATCCTGTATCTCGAGATCATGATCATTTGGAAGGCAATATTCATAGACAGGTCGAGCTTTGTCTTAATGCGACCAAATAAGTTCGGAACTTGCCCACTAGGCGTCGCTAATAAGAATGGAACTTTTTTAATATTATTAATATTATTAAGCCTGATAATTTAGGAAAATGCTGGTTTGGGTAAAGTTCTCCATAAGGACATGTGCTGTTTGACAATGTATAGAAAAATTTTGATTTTACCGCTAGGTGACGCTAGTGACCACGATTTTTTTCCTTTTAATTTCTGCATCTCGATATAAAGGCAATTTAGAAGGGTGGTATCTTTAACAAAGTTGCTTGAGAGGTCGAAGACTACCCAACGGTAAAAGATTAGTTTAGAAAACTCTCACTATGCGGCGCCAGTGAGCGGCAAAGTTCTTGGGGAAATCAAGGGCTGCTCGATTGTAGACAGACTGAACTGGAATGGAGCCGCTAGGCGGCGCTAGTGAGCAATCATTTTTTCCCCATTTTTATTTCTCGGGATCAGGATAATTTGGATGAGTAGTATGTTTGGCAAAATTCATCGACAGGTTGAATATTATTTTACGGTGATCATATTTGTTCAGAACTCACTCATTGCTAGGGAGAATACAACTTCTACTGCATAGTAGATTAAGTCAAAAGTTTGATAATTCATGAATAAGGTGCTATCAGATTAACGTGGATTTCAGTTTACGAATTTCGGCACCTCAAAATCACGACAGTTTAAAAGAAGGTTTTCTTCGGTGAAATTCATCGGTAGATCTAAAGCTGTCTGATGATGGGTTTTAAATACTGTTATTATGCACCAGTGAATGGGTTGATGAATTTATCTTCTTATCCGTTTTGAGGCTACTTCAGAAATTTAGATAAAATTAACAAGAATCAGAGCAGTAAATAATCTATTCATAATCGAGTAGCCCTTATTCTTCCTCAAAAACTTCCGACAACACCATATTTCTAATTTATTAGACTTCTGAGATAACTCAACGCCCACCTATCAAACAATTTTGTTGAAGACACAACCTTTCTAAACTGCCTTAATATTGAAATGCTGAAATTGAAAAAAAAGCGTGCTACCTAGTGTCACCCAGAACACGTGCTTACTAGCGTCACCCACAGTCCCCTGAATTACCAGACTTTAAAAATAGATCTACAATATTCTGAAAGTTTAATCCTTCTTTGCGCCGCCTAATGGGTGAGTTCTAAACTAATCTGTTCACCGTAAGGCAAAACTCGACCTGCCAATGAATATTACCAAAGACATCACCATTGCAAATTATCATGATCTCGAGATACAGAATTTAAAATATATACTTGCTCACTATCGTAACCTTGCGGGTCCATTCCAGTTTAATCTATCCATAATCGAGTAGTTCTTGAGCCCTTCAAGAACTTTGCCGAAAGCGCAATCATTAGACATTTGAGATATATCACAATCTACCACATGCTGAAAGCATGCACGCTCACTAGCGCAGCATAGTGAGAGTATTCTAAACTAATATGTTACCGTTGGGTAAACCTCGATCTCTCGAGCAACTTTATTGAAGACACCACCCTTCTAAACTGCCTTAATGTTGAGATGCAGAAATTGAAAAGAAAAATGCTTGCTTACTAGTGTCACCTAATCAAAATTTTTCTATACATTGTCAAACAGCACTTGTCCCCCTAGAGACTTTACCAAAAACAGCGTTTTCCTAAATTATCAGACTTTAGAAATATATCTATAATGTTGAGAAAGTTTCATTCTTATTACAGACTAATTTGGGCGCCTTAGGACAGAGCTCGACCTGTCTATGAATATTGCCATAGACAGCACCCTTCCAAATGATCATGATGTCGAGATACATGCTTTGAAAAATAATGCTCGCTAGCGCCGCCTGGCGGATCCATTCCAGGTTAACCTATCCATAATCGAGTAGCCTTTGACCTCCTCGAGAACTTTGCCGAAAACACCATCTTTCCAAGTTATTAGACCTTTGCGATACACCGTAATCTACAATGTGCTGAAATCTTCTACGCTCACTAGCGCCGCATAGTGAGAGTATTCCAAACTAATCTGTTACCGTTGGGTAGTCCTCGACCTCTCGAGCAACTTTACTGAAGACAGTACTACTCTATCTAATCACGATGTTGAGATATAGAATTATTTTAACATGTGTTGAATATTTGCATTAGCACTAGCGCCGCCTGGTGGGGCAATTGCGAGTTATACTTTCTACCATCTAGAAGCTTTGGACTTCTTTTACAAATTCCCCGAAGACACCACCTTTCGAAATAATCAGAGACTTGATATATTGGACATTGAATTCATTTAATGATAGTCGAATTTACGACGAGAAGTTCGATTTATTTACTCTTTTCTCATAGCACCCCTGGCGGCATAGTTCTCAACTAATTGGATACTCTATAACTCTAAGTTGTAGGCCCAAGTGAGGACAACAACTTTGCCAAAGAAAGTATGGCGCTACATGTTGACGCGGACGAAATAATCGACCACAGCCCCAATTAGTCGAAATCCCATAAGCTACGGAAATCCGACAACGCGGATTCCTGTTTCACGCCCCCAGTTAATCGCGCAGTAGGAGACCCGACTGTATATGTAATGCGAATTTAAGCTGCGGCCGAGACCCAACTGACATTGGCCATCTATTAAAATTGAATCTGTAGTCTAGCCCTGTTGCTACCTCGATACATCACATCAAAGCATTTTATGCCAATATGCTGATCCTTTTTACTCACCTGTATACATAAAGAGTGTTGTGGGGTAAAAGCGCAAAACTCTTCCGAGCAACTAAATGTGTAAAATTTCACAGTTCTAATTTCAAAATAGGTTATAAAGTGTTGATCGAATAAAACAGTTAAACTTTAATAAAAATTTTACCCTCAATATTCCTGCGCAAAAACACGATGAAAAGATTGCCCCACTAAATATTAAGCGGACGCGAGAATGTTGGTAGAAGAACCTAACTAATTTTTTGTATCTTTTCGCCCAACCGTTTAACGGTTGTTGCTCCCAGATTCTTTCTGTTGGTTTACTTTTTCTTTCATCAGTCGATCGACGCTGTTTTTTCGGATATTAATATGTATGAAGCCGGCATTCGTGTAGTCTTTCTCTCTCTCTCTCTCTCTCTCTCTCTCTCTCTCTCTCTCTCGTGACATTGGTAGGTGAATATTAATGATTAAATTACGTTCTCTGTACCGTCATGAATAGACGTCGAAAGAGTAAAAATTCGATTGCTCATGTATTGACTGAAAGCAGCTCAAAGACAGACTTTGTTGACATATAACCAAGCTATTGGATCATGTGTCGTCACGATCATCATCTTTGCCATTTTCGGAACATTGTCTCACACATACTAATTCTAGTACAGTATATGGTTGCTTTGCTAAACAAGCTCATTATTTAACAGTGAACAGGGATGCCATTATGCCAGATTTATCTGGCACTGCCAGAGTTTTTTGCAGGTTCCAGACATAAAGATAAAACTCTCATAGTGCTAAATTTTTAATTTAATTTTTAAGTTATAGAAGAATTTAACAAAAATCGATTGATAAATTTCGATGACTCTGAGGTCACTGTTAAGTGACAAATTGTGCCAGACATTTTTAGTTGATCTGCCAGATATTCTTTGAAAAATAGTGGCAACCCTGACAGTGAATTGTTCATTCATCATACGTCACATTCCTTACGGCCACTTCTTGTCCTGGTTCAATAGGACGCAGAATCATTTTATAGGCCGGCTGTTCGGACCCCAAAAAACAAAAGGCATTATTGTTCCTTGTGAAACCCCATTTCCGACTCCGACGCAAAAGCATGAATTTCTGTGTCGCCGAGGGGGGAGGGTAAGTGCGGAAGGATATCACACTTCCTTCCACATTCTCCAGTTTTGGTCGGTGATTTGCGATTGTTCCTTTCCAAACAATGACTGCGAAGTTGAGTTGAGTGGAAATTAATCAGTCCTGCGATCTACAAAGTATGCAGTATGTACCTTGTTGCGCGAGGAATTCAAGCAGATGTAGTAAAAACCTTGTTTAATCGTCTTGTTTCAAAGAGCCTTTTTGGGTTTGCTATTTGGATACGACAGTGAATAAATGAAAAGAAAGAATTTCAGAG
This sequence comes from Topomyia yanbarensis, assembly GCF_030247195.1. NCBI lineage: Eukaryota > Metazoa > Arthropoda > Insecta > Diptera > Culicidae > Topomyia > Topomyia yanbarensis. The sequence goes on along the minus strand of NC_080670.1, from coordinate 19,464,590 downwards.
GAATTTTTAGGATGTTAAGCTATTAGGGGCGTCTCGTGAACCCGAATACTTCGAGCTGTTCGTGATTGTAATGTCGTGGAAGGCAAGAAAGGATCAATGCATAAATGACGTAGCAATTTGGGGTGGTAGGGAGGGGGGAAGGGTTATACAGAATGTGTGATGAAGTGTGAGGAGGGGGGCGGTAGAGTCAGAAGTTGAGCTATGTAGTTTATTTTTTTTCGACGGGTATCATTGATCAGAAAAAATTATTTAATGTTTCTCCATTCCTAAGAAAAATAAATTTAAATTCACACAAGTTACTTTTCACGCGGTTTTTCGCGTGGTAAAATTTTCGATTCACGGAACCTAGGCTACAACCTAGCAAAAAACGAAAAGATTTTGTATGCGGATTTAACTTGATACATTGGGAAATCCTACGTTATATACAAAAGGGAGGTTAGAATTTTGCGACAAACTGCTCCGAGAGCGAGGGAGGGGTCGAAAATCTCCGAAAAAAGCTACGTCATTTGTGCACGGCCCTAAACAGAATTTGTTTTTTAAGACCAAAGACATTTGCTTGATAAAGCACCGGAGTAACAGCAATATCAGATACAGGAGAGAGTGAAGGTGGACAACGATGGCAGAGAAAAGAGGAACATCAAGCTTACAGTTTGTGGCAAATTGTCGACGGTTATGGCAGCGTTGGAGCAGAACTTCAGGTGTCAGAACTTCAGGTCGTTTGGTTACAAGCACACTGCACAGTGCACAGTGGTCCCAAAGAGCAAAAAAGGGTTTTTTTAGATTGCGTCAAAACGGTTGACGTTAGCAATATGGTGTCTTTGAGAAAGTTTTCACACTGCAGTGGTCCAGAATGCAATTTTTTTTACAAATATCTAAATTTAAGGGTTGTGTGCAGGACGCAACCACGGCGACATTGAAAATGTAGTGTGAAATATAATTCGCGGCGTCGGCGGTAAAACATGATGATGAGTTATGTTCTATCAACGACTATGCGGTAAACTTGGGTCGAAAGCCCAACTCCTACCAGCAGAAGGCAATGGATTCCTCACATTTCCTTTCGATCATGGACATATGAGCCTGCCTAGTCCTAGTTTTCCGTGTTATGTTTATAACTGATTCGTTCTAGAATACCTATCTTTCAATTTCATTGCATTCGTTTCTCTTAGTCTTAAATTTGCCTAAAATAGCCCGCAAAATCGATACAATAATCGAAATATCGCACGTTTACGTAGAGGGGTGTAGCAAATTTGTGACGATGTGTGACGAGCGGGAATATTGTCACAAAATGCTACGAGGGGGAGGAAGGGGTCGAAATTCGTCGAAAAAAAAGCTACGTCATTTGTGTACGGACCCAATGGGTAGGTTTACGATATCGGTCGAGCTAACTAGGGCTCAAAATTTTTCAATGCGCACAAATTTTAATTTTTTATGCGGTACTAGTAAATGGCGAACACGAAATTATTGCGACACATTCAACAGGGCATAACTTTTATACCATTGGGTAAAAATCAACCAAATTTCGCACACTTTCTCATTGATGTGTATTGTTTACATGCTGTCAAACTCGAAGTCGTGTTTTTCAACGCGAGTCGAGAGAACAAATTCTTTCCAAACACCTGGAATTTCCTGACCTGTCGCACCGGCAGTTGGGAAAAATGTTGAACATTCACCATTCAACCGTCTCCAGAGTGTTGAATCGGTTCCAGGAGCGGTTGACGTTGGACCACGGCAAAGTAGCTGGAAGAAAACCGGGACCGGAGAACAAAAAGACGGAGGGAAAGGTGAAGCGGATGATTAAAGCAAATCCCAACGTCTCAAACCGTGATTTGGCTAAAAAGATCAGCGTGTCGCAGAGCTACGTCTAGAATGCAAACAAGAGAGCTGGACTACATACGTACAAGGTACAGAACTTCCCAAACCGTGATGAGCGGCAACAATCGACGGCTAAAACTCAGGCACGGAAGCTCTACGAGAAGATGCTGACAAAATATGGCTGCTGTGTGATGGATGACGAAACGTATATAAAAGCCGATTTTAAGCAAATTCCGGGGTTGGAGTTTTTCACCGGCAAGAGCAAGTTCTATGTGGACGACAAATTTAAGAAGAAAATGTCGAAGTTCGCCTCCAAATATCTCATTTGGCAGGCCATCTGCTCTTGCGGACTGAGGAATGAGCCTTTCGTGACAAAGGACACAGTAAATGGCGAGATCTACAAATCTGAGTGCCTCGAGAAGCGCCTTTTGCCGTTCTTGCAGCAGCACGACGAAGCTGTCCTGGAGTGGTATGAGGCAAATTCTGTCCATTTTGTTCCAAAGGACATGAGTCCGCCAAACTGTCCGGAGCTGCGCCCGGTGGAGCAGTACTGGGCAATGATGAAGCGGGAACTTTGGAAGAGCAAGAAGACAGTCAAAGACGAGAAGGACATGTTAAGTAAATGGAAAAAAAACTGAGAAACTGGTACCGGATGACACTGTAAAGACTTTGATGGAGGGCATCAAGCGAAAATGCGTTCAATTTTACACTCAAGGCTCCATCGATTAACTTTTCTTTTGATTTTTGAAGTAAATATATGTATAACACTACCCTAAAATTTTGGTTTGATTTTAAACATTATAAAAAAATTGGCATGACATTTTCGGTGTCGCAATAATTTCGTGTTCGCCCTTTACCTAAATAAATCGAAATGAGTAAGAGAGTGTAGTGGTGTAAACACACCGATCTTCAAGGTATTCCACGAAGCTCAAAACAATCGGCTTTCCAAATTGGAGAACCGCCGATTTGTTTTTTGTCTGTTTAAAATCTCTAGCGTCGCAAAAAGCAACGCTGTACTAGAGTCATCGCAGCGGCATGCTGACTAGCACTGACACTGAGTGCCGTAACTCTCCAGTTGTGGTGTGCAAAGCAGTACACAGTGCACTGCATAATTTAAATATATCTGTCGGCTACTGCTATCGTCTCCGCTGCGACGTTCGACTAGAGAATGAGCTCGCCCGAGCAAAGCTGAAAGTTATATATCCGAGGATGATGTCATCGGCAAAATCAATACAGCCAATCAGAGCCATGGAAAGGAGACATCACGAGCGCTTGACCGCTGGATGCCTAGACCTGTCGTCGTGTCCACCCCCCCAGCGGTAGCATTGATCAAATGTAGCACACATTGCAGCGCATTTCCAACGTGCCTGATTGCTACTGCTGTTCTTTACGGCCCGACGTTCGACGGAAGAATGAACTCACTCGAGGAATAATATTCTTTCAATAGTCGAGGATGACGTCATTCATAGAACCGTACTGTGCTGGGTGCTCAAATCAGTTTTACAGTTTTACAGTTTTACAGTTTAACAGTTTCACAGTTTTACAGTTTTACAGTTTTATAGTTTTACAGTTTTACAGTTTTACAGTTTTATAGTTTTACAGTTTTACAGTTTTACAGTTTTACAGTTTTACAGTTTTACAGTTTTACAGTTTTACAGTTTTACAGTTTTACAGTTTTACAGTTTTACAGTTTTACAGTTTTACAGTTTTACAGTTTTACAGTTTTACAGTTTTACAGTTTTACAGTTTTACAGTTTTACAGTTTTACAGTTTTACAGTTTTACAGTTTTACAGTTTTACAGTTTTACAGTTTTACAGTTTTACAGTTTTACAGTTTTACAGTTTTACAGTTTTACAGTTTTACAGTTTTACAGTTTTACAGTTTTACAGTTTTACAGTTTTACGGTTTTACGGTTTTACAGTTTTACAGTTTTACAGTTTTACAGTTTTACAGTTTTACAGTTTTACAGTTTTACAGTTTTACAGTTTTACAGTTTTACAGTTTTACAGTTTTACAGTTTTACAGTTTTACAGTTTTACAGTTTTACAGTTTTACAGTTTTACAGTTTTACAGTTTTACAGTTTTACAGTTTTACAGTTTTACAGTTTTACAGTTTTACAGTTTTACAGTTTTACAGTTTTACAGTTTTACAGTTTTACAGTTTTACAGTTTTACAGTTTTACAGTTTTACAGTTTTACAGTTTTACAGTTTTACAGTTTTACAGTTTTACAGTTTTACAGTTTTACAGTTTTACAGTTTTACAGTTTTACAGTTTTACAGTTTTACAGTTTTACAGTTTTACAGTTTTACAGTTTTACAGTTTTACAGTTTTACAGTTTTACAGTTTTACAGTTTTACAGTTTTACAGTTTTACAGTTTTACAGTTTTACAGTTTTACAGTTTTACAGTTTTACAGTTTTACAGTTTTACAGTTTTACAGTTTTACAGTTTTACAGTTTTACAGTTTTACAGTTTTACAGTTTTACAGTTTTACAGTTTTACAGTTTTACAGTTTTACAGTTTTACAGTTTTACAGTTTTACAGTTTTACAGTTTTACAGTTTTACAGTTTTACAGTTTTACAGTTTTACAGTTTTACAGTTTTACAGTTTTACAGTTTTACAGTTTTACAGTTTTACAGTTTTACAGTTTTACAGTTTTACAGTTTTACAGTTTTACAGTTTTACAGTTTTACAGTTTTACAGTTTTACAGTTTTACAGTTTTACAGTTTTACAGTTTTACAGTTTTACAGTTTTACAGTTTTACAGTTTTACAGTTTTACAGTTTTACAGTTTTACAGTTTTACAATTTTACAGTTTTACAGTTTTACAGTTTTACAGTTTTACAGTTTTACAGTTTTACAGTTTTACAGTTTTACAGTTTTACAGTTTTACAGTTTTACAGTTTTACAGTTTTACAGTTTTACAGTTTTACAGTTTTACAGTTTTACAGTTTTACAGTTTTACAGTTTTACAGTTTTACAGTTTTACAGTTTTACAGTTTTACAGTTTTACAGTTTTACAGTTTTACAGTTTTACAGTTTTACAGTTTTACAGTTTTACAGTTTTACAGTTTTACAGTTTTACAGTTTTACAATTTACAGTTTTACAGTTTTACAGTTTTATAGTTTTACAGTTTTACAGTTTTGCAGTTTTATAGTTTAACAGTATAATACTTTTACAGCTTACGCACGATCTTTCAACTATTTTCCGTGTAGAATAACATCTTTTCACCATAACTTTCCCAGACATAATAATATTTCCCTCCCTTCGCTTCCACGCCGCTTTCGATGCGTCTTCGAGGAAGTCATCGCAACCGGAGTGAAACCCGTGTGCCACGAGAATCAACATCCGATTATGTATTCATAATTCACAGCCGCATTAAACTGTGGTCTTTCACAGCTGCAACAGTTGAAGCCCTTTTGGAAGGTGTTCAAGCCGGGCGGCATCGAGGATGTTTCATACCACCGACCAGGTACACGATGTTACTTGCCTGGCAAAAAAGCAACAACTGATTCAAACAGGCACGCGGCACATTTATTTATAACTTTTCGGGTTCGTTTGAGTCACTAAGGTGCTCCCTATTGACGGCTCTGCCAGGGATAGATTTACTGATGCATGATAGTTTTCACGTCTTCCGAGATCTATTCATTTTTGCTTGTTTTTCAATGGTGTTCTATTGAAATTTTCGTGAATTGACCCTTAAACGTACTACCAAATTACTTTCACGGTGGACACTATATAAGATATAGCTTCGTTTTGATGATAAAATTTTGTCCTTTACAAGGCTTTTCTATTACTCTAAATAGTGGGTAGGGTGGTTGTAAATTTATTAAAATCCGAAATTTTTTTTATGGTTCGAAATAGAGTTTCGCAGTCTTCCAGATAATTGAAAAAAAACTAATTTTTCAAAACTTTGCTAAAAACGCTGAAACCAAATATCCTGTGCTTTAAATTTTACAAGAAATTAATCAAAAAAATTAAGGTGTTCCTTGGAAAATGGTTTTATTTATATAACTTTTGCAGTTTTAATTTTTCATAAGTTTGTGTAGAAGTTTGTGGAGAAGACCAGTTTGTGGAGAAGAGACAATTGGTGAGGTCCCACGAACCTGTGTACGTGAACCTTGTACCCACATAGCCCAAGTAGCAATTGCAACTTGTTGAAAGTGTTAAATGTTGCACATCTGCTACGCAATATTTTTTATTGTTGGATATATTTGAAAAGAATTTCTACGGGTTTTTAAACTGATTGTACAACTATGTAAGTATAGAGCAGGCCAATAGTGTTAAGTATGCAAACATCAATAACAGTTGTGAAACTAATCAGAAACTTTGCTAACTTGCACAAACAGTCTAACAAGTTGCAAATGCCTCTTTGTTTGCCATTCCACCCTAAAACAGAACTGTCCAACTACCCAATGCTCGACAAATGGCACAGCTATTGTTTTCATTATTTTGCTGCATTTAGGAACATGTTGCACAACATACAAACAAAGTGCGCTTTTTCCATAATATAGTTGTTACCAAGAGAGTTACAAATACTATACAGTAACAAAGCGTGCTACTTGGGAGAGTTCGACTGAGCAGACGAATATGTCACGTGTTTTTTTACCTAGTCAGATGCACACCATGCTACCGTTCCACCAACAACCTGAACAAACACGAAGACAGAAATCTCGAACCGTGCCGTCTAGTGCGGATGCGGATAGCTCTTTAGTGTGTTCGAGTTTGTATACAAAATGTGTGTTTGAAATGAGCACCGAACAAGAAAGCCCATGGTGTGCGAAGTTCTTTCGGGAGCAGAAAACTGTTTGCACTACAGACACTTTATACACAGACTTGCGGAAACAAAAACAGCAAAACTAGCAACCATGAACATTTGCTGGCATCACGGAAGCTCCCATAAGCTTTGCATGGGCTTCCCCCTTTACTTTCCCATCAATACCGTCATGCTCGTTTGGCTGCACTTTTTGACACTTCGCTAGTCTGTCTATAAAATGTATGTAGTTTGCACTGGTGTCAAACATAACACGCAGACCCTGCGCAGTAGGAAACTCGGCCTAGTACAAAAGGTGAACTAAAGCCAAAACTTTGTTAGTTTCAGTTCACATTTTGTGTAATTTTGGTACGCTCAATTCGTTTTTGTCATCAAAAAAGCTGGCGGTTCCGACAGCATACAGTGCAAAGTCTCTACGATCCGTATAAGCTAGTCAACATACCTTGCGTTTCCATGCAGAAGGTTACGCTCGGATCGACATATTTAGGCACCCAGTATGCTACGCTTCTATGAATAACGCCCTCATCGACCATTCAAGGTATGGCGTTGTTCGGGCAAGTTCATTCGCCTGTTGAACGACGGATTTTATTAAATTTTTAATTTAATTATTTAAAAACTTTATAGATTTATCTATTTCAATCATTTGTTAGAATTTCTGAGCGATACGCGCAACAATTTCGAAAATTTATCGTTAACCACTTTTCGTTTCATAGTATTTTTGTTAAATTGGCAAAATGCACTCCAATGTCGAAAATAAGGTCGTAGTCCTACGTCAAAAAAATAAATTACAAGGTAACCCATTTTTTATTTTTTTACCAACAGAAACCTAAAGAGAAAGGAAACATTTTAAAAATATTTGGATCATGGACAAGTTAACGATAAAAAAGTTTGCCTAAAAGCAATTTTAAACATATTTTAATAATCCATTCTATTTGCTAACAAAATACATTTTTCTAATAGAATACGATTCTAAATGCCATTTCAAATTAAAATGTTCGTAACAAAATATTTCCAAACTGTATTCGTTACCGAGATATTTTAAATTTTTAAACATTTCGTTTATTCACGACCTTTTCATAAGTTATTCGCAATTTGTTCAAGTTTTCGCAATTGTTAGCTACAAGAAAGAAAAGAATATATAATCAGACTATATGATGTGATGATTCACTGCAATGTGCTGATGTGAATGTAAAATACGTGGAAACTTAGATACAATAAACTATTCGGTTTTGACTACTATAAGGGACGATCCATAAATGACGTAGCATTTTTTGAGTGACTTTTAACACCCCCCGCCCCCTCCCCCCATCGTAGCATTTCGTCAAAAACCTCTAAATACCCCCTGGTAATTACGTAGCTTGGCGGCAATTCTACCCCCCCCCCCCCTGTCCCCGTAAAATTTAAAAAAAAAATGAAAATCGATTTTAGTTATTCCCCTTTAAAAAAGCTACGTAGTATGACATGACCCCCTACCTCCCTGTCGTCACACATCATCACAAAATGCAAAACTCCCCCATATAATGCTACATCATTTATGCATGATCCCTAAACAAGTATATATTAAAAGAGATTATCGATATTCAACGCATCGTACAGTCCTACTTCCATTCGCTGTCCAGCTCATTCACGTAATCATCCGTTTAGGTACTTCCCTGACCTTTCGAAGTGAATCTACTATCAGTGGGCGAACGCTAATTTTGTTGCCGGCTTACGGAACCGTCTCGAAGCATCTGTTCGGACCGTTGGTGATAATAATATTTCTATCACCCTCTCGTTGGTTGCAATCTTTCGCGCAGTTCTCTCTTTTAAAACTTTTCAGGTGCATTCACTGCGGTCGCGCCAAGGTTCTTATCAAACCTGTGCCCATTAATTTAATCTCGGTCCGGTAATGTCCAGTGCAGCGGTATCAACATTTGGAAACAATTTAGAAATGGCAGCGTAATGGTGAAACGATTTCTATACTGTTTTGCAAACCTAATACCAAAACATTATAATTCGGACAGTTCGGCAATAAGGTATGTAATTATTTATTTTAAACTTGCTGTAAAGGCCTTCAATCTGCTGTTAAGTAGCAAATCAACGACAATAATTCGGTGGAAAATGGTTGCATCATTAGAATAATCGAATCCAATAGTAGGTGAAGCTATTTAAAAATTCGGTTTAGAGGAGGTTTTGATGAAAATCGATTATTTTTCGAAATTGCTAGAATTTGATGTAACTTTGATAAAATAATTTACAAACAATCGAACCTCCATGGATAATATTTTTTTAAGTGGAATAAACGTTCGAAAACATTTCTTACGATGAAAATAACATAATTCCGAAACCGCTATTCTTAAAGGATTTAAAACTTCGAAGAAGTTTTCGAACATAAAAAGTCGCGTATTCTGATATATTAATTTTAGTGATGCATTTTTCTAGAATTCATTATTAAAATAAAAAAGTAAGAGACAAGTTGTATTTAAAAAAGTTGATGAGAATGTTACTTACAACAGTTTTGTTGCAGATATGTATTATGCTGCATACAGCGAGCAATACAACGATATTTACGAAATTTTCTTCAAAATAACTTTATATTAAGATTCAGAAACTCACATTTTCAACAAAATGTGAATCTTATTGTTTATAAACAACCGAAGAGATTTATCGTATACGGGAATATCAGAATAACTTATTTTAAAGCACTTTGCTACATTTCTCCCTAATGGAGAAAATTTTTAGTAAAAACTATTGTTTCTCCATTAAGGAGAAAATTGGAGAGCGCAAAACCTATAACTAAATTAGTTGGGGAATTTCCATTTCGATTTCGTCTCATCAGAATCCGACACCAACTTAGTGACACGACAAAACTAGCTTGCCCAGGAACACATTGCGTCACCTTTTTTTTGTAGCGAGCGTCAATCCGGCGCTAGCTTAGTTCTGTCACTAAGTTATTGAAACAAATTCGAAACGCAAATTCTATAACTAATTTATTTCAAAGATTCCCTTTCACAAATAGTCTAATATGAATCGGTACCCTAAACGCAAGAAGCATTCATGCCTTTAAGAAAAATGTTGCACTCTCGAAAACTTTGCTGAAGTTTGGAACTAAATTTGTTTGAAAAGTAAATTCTCCATGACTACTTATAGGAGCTTTTCGAAGATACTAAACCTCCAAAGTTGACGGTTTCGAAATAACGTGATATTGTCCTCAACTATTATAATATAACAATAGAGGAATTCCATGAGAAACCGGTCGACCGCAAAATGTAACGACTGCCGATTCGAACGAAACTTTGCATTTGTGTACGGTTTATTAATCTCCATGATTTAATCCGGCAATTGCAATATTTTGATACAAGAGCAATTTTTTAAAAGGATCGAGAACGTTTCTGCGTGCATCACTTTCAATTTTTTTTTTGTTCGATTAATGTGTGTTATCTACACTATTTGAGAACAAGTTACAGGGAATAAATACTTCTGAACGAAAAAAGAAAATCATTTATGTTAAAAATTTGAATTGCGAAAAACCCATTTTTTAATATTTTACACTTTTCAACGAAAACCTGAAGAGAAAAAAAACATTTTGAGTGTAATTTCATGATAGAGAACTCATCAGTAGAAAAGTTTTTCTAACGATAACTTTATACATGTTTTTAAATTTCATACTAATTGCCATACAAAACTATAATTCTATTACAAAACATGATTCTATGTCTTCTTTTAAATTAAAATGTATTTAACAAAAATCTTGCAAAATGCTATACTTGCCGAGATATTTGGAATTTTGCTCGAACAAAAACAATTAATTCGTGTAACTATACCTTTGTTAAAAATTATTCGCGATTCCCCATCACAAAATGTGAACAATCTAATGTATATCAGTTTAAAGAAGTGAAAGAAAAATTGTCAGTGCATTTTGATCATAGAAAAAACTTTCAATGAAAAAGTTTTCCCAATATGTTTCCTTTTGATAAATTTTTATAATTCATACTATTTGCAGTCAAAAATACAATTTTCTTTTTGAATATAATTCTAAACGCTATTTAGAATCAAAATGCTTGCAACAAAAATTTTCTGAAACGTACCAGACTTCGAGATATTTTAAATTTTGTTTTAACAACACAAATATTTTGTTTTATTACGACCTTTCTATAAGTTATTCGCCTTTCTCCATCAACAACAATAGGTCTTTTTCAGCTTTAGTTTTGTAAATCACATCGTTCATGGGACCTTTGGTCACAAATGGTTCATTACCTTCGCCGCAAGTGCAAATAGCCTGCCAAATCAGGCACTTCGAAGCAACTTCCACAGTAGACTTATCCTTACATGGAAAAAAAATCCGTTCGCAAATGCATGAAAAAATATCATGATTTTGTGAACTGTTTTATGTCCGGACATCATTGGACCTTGCCAAATGAATAACGATGTACGAATAATATTCCAAATTTTGTGAAATGGTGCACATAAAATTTTTATGACCACTTGCAGAGTTGCATGGAATTGAAAATGATTGGGGATATCTTCTAAATATCACAAGCACGTAAGATAGAACAAGAATCATGTAGAGTAAAGTGCCTATTTTCACCATACTAAGCAGGGTGGTTAACTAATTCATTAATTTCTCGGCTTACAATCAATGGAATGCGTAAAAATTAACAGAACCAATATAATAACACAAATGCGCAGAAAACACTGTAATTCTCGTGTTTGAGTGCAACCAAAACTCGATTCGAGTGCCCCTATTGTTGTGCTACCATTTGACTCAATGCGTTGAACAAAGATGGCAGACACTGTTCTAACCAATGGCTTCAACCGGGTAGGGTGATAATAGATACATAGCGAAAATAGGCTCATCACCCTACTAGGACTCATGAGCCAGTTCACGAAGCCATGAATAATATTTCATGATTGTGTGAACTATTTTTTTATTTTGTATGGTCAGTCGTGAACCAGTTCACGAATACATTTTACATTTTATGACATGTTATGATTTTGTGAACTATTTCACGGGTCATCTATTTGAACGTGACTAATATATTGTCAATCATGAATTAGTTCACGAGGTTGAAAGGATTCATTAATAATATTCCGAGTTACATAAAGCAGTTCACGAGAAAATGTCCAAACTATTTTGATTTTGTGAACTGATTCACAACCACGAAAAGCAGATCCTGATCATGATGTTATAAATCATGAGTCAGTTCACATCTCACAGTGGCAGCTCGCCACACAAAGTTGTATCATTATAATAATTGCTTTTTAAGGCAAAAAGTAGGGTTTTTAATAAATTTAAGGGCACTGAATTCTAAGTTTTTAAATTCTATTATTCCCTTTTCCGATTATTTAAATGAAACTCATTTAAAGGGGTTCATATACACGTTAATAATAGTACCCAATCATATCTGATAGCAAGAATGGATGGAGAAACTAGTAACAATCACTAGTTTTTCAACAATATGAAGTTATTTAGGTAACTTATTTATAAGTCGATTTTTTGAGCTACAAGGCGTCTCCATAGCGGTATTTTCAAAAAAATGCGCAAGATGATGCCGGTATATCTTGAAACTACACTAAATTTTGAGTCAGACTCATGACAACCCATGGGAGACCGTCTCAAAAATTGTAAGGCGTATAAGGGTAAATTACTAATATTTCTCAATTCACTTTTTCTTGATGCGGACCAAACTGAAACGAAACTTAAATCCATAGTCCAAATACCAAAAAGGGTCAGTGCTAGGACCACCATGCTGGAGACAAAATCTTTACGACAGAGTATCGCGTATATGTTCCCGAATACAACGTTGAGATTAACGGTGTGCTCACCGATTTAAGCTTGACATGCGTGGATCCGCTGAAGAATGGGTTAACTGTTTTAGTTAGTAAAGTTTTTAGATTGCCAGCGATTGCCTACAGAGCCAGTCGTAGCGGACACTCGGAAACCTTATACCTTTAGAATATATTCTGAATGTTACTTATAAATTTTTTAACTTTCGGCTACATCCCGTTTTCATGAGAACCGGTAGTTGTAGGTGAAAGTGGCCCAATTGGAATCGCTGGTCAATTCGGACTCCCAGCTGTTTCTCAGCTACGGTAATATTATAAAAAAACGTATATATCATTTTCATGGTTTAGCTCTTTTCTATTTCACAAAATTTGGCGGCTCTCAGCTTTCGTGTTGTTTCGGAGCGCAATTTTGGAAAAAAATGTTTTCTAAATAACAAGATTTTTGTTGGCATCAACAAATAATTAAATCAAGTGCATTTTTGTGTTTTTGGATCTGCTGGATAACACCTTTAATCTTATATCTTGCTTTGAGTGAGACGTAATCGGTGAGTGAATTGTTGAATGCGTGTACGTCCAACTCGAACCTTTTACCATAAAAACAATCTGGTATGAGATCGCGAAAAACCATTTTCTCATAATTGCTTCCCTTTTAATCACCATTTCGATCTGTTTTCCCCGTTGGATACCACCAAAAAAGTCTTAAATGATAAGCTCGGTCACCCACCGAAGTACGATGGGTAATGTACTAAAATTAGCCATCAGATGATAAAAAAAACCCCGACCTTGGTATCCAACGGGGGAATTAAATAGATCAAATCTGTTGGGTGGCAGCCGCGGTCGTGTACGTCATCATTTCGATTCGTTTTCCCCTGATGGATACTACCAAAAAAGGCCACCGGTTGACAGATGTCGATGTTATAGCTCATAACTCCTATTTAGGTGATTTGGGCCAACTCGTATTTTTTATTGTATTTTCGCTATAAAGTTTTTCCATATCAAAGGGAACTTTACATTTAACAATTCGAAATTAGGTAAATAACAAATAGGAATTCAGTTCTATTGCAAACAAATCGAAATGTATAGTCCGAATTGGATCAGGGTTGGGGTAATTCGAACTTTTGATGTACTTTTGTGCTGAACCGTTTATCCACAATACGGTAAAAGATCGGAAAAAGTCTAAATAGCAAAAACTGTGCGCAGGTACGGACATAGCGTAGTTGGTAAATCGGTTGCCTTGTACGCGCCTCATCTGGGTTCAATTCCCAACCCCGCACACAGGGCTAAAGATTTTTCTAACTCAAAAAAAAAGAAGCGAATAACCTAATTTTTTTAGCGCGCTAATAGAACTGCCGCTTATAGCTTAGGGGATCTCGGCCCGTCCTGCGAGATCAAATTTGCAAAATCGGACGAGAAAAATGGGCGAATAACCATAAAGCTAAATTTCTTGAATCGAAAAAAAAACTGTGGTCTTTCAGGAATAACTTATTATTTCCAAGTCGGTTGACACGATCATTTATTTATTCATTTATCTTTATCTTGGTCTTAATGAAATATTAAGTATTAAGTATTAATACTTAATATAGTTTTTTGCACATAAACCCATACTAAGTGCGAATTGGTCCAGCTTCCCCTATTTACATGTCGTTTGCAGTTAGTCCATATTACATTTAAAATGCTAGATTGTTGTTCACCCATTTTTACTTCTAAGCGAGAAATATTGCATAGTGTATAACGCATTGGTTTTATATTATTATTTATATTTTTATATTATATTCTATTATAGAGATTTTAACCTTAGGGTCATTCGCTTGTTTTGGATCGGAATTTTTTTTTTGAAAGTCTAACGCTATGTGCAAGGCTGAGAATCGAATACAGGTGAGCTGCGTACAATGCAATCGATTTACCAACTACGCTATGCCCGCCCCCTAGGAAGACCAGCACTTCTGCTCTAACGAGAAATCACTTTTGATCATCATTGTTTGCCTAGGAGCACAATTTGCGCTTCCGTCTTGAATCTAACGTCAATCCGGCGCTCAATTATCCCGGCTCTAAGTTAGTGCCAGATTCTGATGAGACGAAGTCGAAACGTAACCGATGACTTTATTAAGTTAGGATTTGCATCCTACACACACAAGTAATGGTTTCACCAAAATTTTCGCCCTATGGAGAATTATTGGAGTTTACACTAGAGGTGTGCGCCGATGCATTTTTAATCGGCGGCGGCGTCACGCCGTTGGACCCTATCGGCGGCGGCGCGCCGGCGTGTGTCGGCGTGACGAATATTGACGCCTAGGTAACTAAAAAAAATTCTTAACAGTACAATTCCTTTCCCAAATTTTCGGTTGCTATTGTAACAGACTTCACAACACATACAAACAAACGTTACAGTTTGAAGAAAATCTAAAAAATCATCGCCCACGATGTACTAGCGACATCTGTTGAACACATTGCACAAAATGTAATTCTCGCAACAATATCAATTTTTTTTTTCAACTGATGCTCCAATAGTGACCACCCTGCTTGCCAAATGCAAGATAATAAATGAAAGGTGGAACTATTTTTACAGTTGTAAAATTTGAAGAACGAAATAGAAAAATTGGCGATGTCGCATACTACGACCTCGCATGAAATAATGATTGCAATGGACAAATTTGAAGAATGCAGAGTAACGACTGTATTTCAATAACCCAAAATAATTATTTATTGTTCTATATTTGGGAAATTAAGCAACGGTAAAACATTTTTTGTTTTGTTTGAGGAAATTAATTGTTGTTGTCGTTTCATTGTTTTTTGTTTCTATTTAGTCATCTTTACCGTAAGCCCGGGGACAATTGACAGCTCCCATATATTGAATTCATAAGCAAATTTTGGGGTGATTTGGTGATGTCATGGCGGCTCGAATGGAGCGAAATTTGAAAAAGGCGCATCCCATTTATTATTTTCCATATCTGTGGAAAATAATCAATTAAAGCATTTATACCATTTCTACCATTTCTTTTTGCTGCTAGAATTCTAATAAAACACAAATTCTATTCAAAACGAATGGTGGTGATGTACTTTCATTGGCCAAAATGTTTTTCATTTACATTTCTCGAGATAAAAAGCACCAATGATTTAACGGTTTCAAACTTCACACAACAAGAAAACCAAAACATGTTTAGGAGGGAAGAGAGCCGGTTGTTAAAAACAACGACTTCCAGCTAAATATATAATAAGATTTATGTAACTTTGCTGACGGTTTTCAGTTAGGGATAAATTTATTCTCTAATAATAGTTTTCTTTATTAACATTTTGGTATAAGCTTTTTCTAAATGTTGTTCTAGCCGCATTGACGGCGTTCATAACATACGTAACGAAACACGCTTTTCTCTTGAAACTTTTTCGTTTCGTTGTTCGTGGTACTCATACAGAGAAGGCATACTAGCGCCACCACCAAATCGGTGGTGCATATATGAAACAAGAATTATCTGTCAAGTTGTCCCTGGGTTGTTTACCGTCGCTCTTTTAGAATCCCGCAGATATCAGGAACCCTAACACGAGGCGTTATTATTGGCATTACTGCGCAGAAATGTCACTTTTAATGATCGTGTAAGGACACCTTTCAAGGTAGACACATTACTTCATTTTCCAGGCTGGTGTTTACTTTTACTTCTTGTAAGTACAAAATCGCCAATGATAAGGAATACGATTCTCTGGCACTACATTTTCTTACAACGTACGGTCTGCTTCTATCTTGAGTGCAAAGTATGCTCGATTTGCTGGAATAATACAGATCTACACCCTGACGAAACCTAAATATACAGTTACTATCAATCATAATCATTCCACGACTTGACGTGCTAGCTCCTGTTAGGTTGAAACTGATCACTAAACAAGTCTGATTGAAAATGGTCTGAGCGTTCTCTAGTTTTTCTAGCACCTGCACCCCGCCAATTTCTCCAGCAGTTCCGGGGACCAACGAATTCTAATCCATTGCATACATTCGATACACCGAATCAATTAAATTACTAACGTCCTGTTATGTGCTTACTCACCGATCGGCATCGTGTTGTAACTTAAGAAATGGTTGTGAACAACTCCCACCTTGGACACTTCGACAAGAATGAATTTTTCATTTCCTGCCCATATTGTTTGTTTTGGTTTGCATGAGATTAAAAAGACCGTAACGTTTTCGGGTGAGTGCGGAAACTAAGTAACGCAATTAGCTCTGTGCCAAAATCTCACTAACGCCACCGATTTGTAATTGAAATCGACCGTTTTTTCTACGAGTGATGAAAATTCATCTCTTGTTACGTCTTATTTGTCTGTGATACCGGGCCGGTGCAACTGACACTGAAAATCTTTCTTGAGTGGGGCTAGATCACACGATGAATAATTTATGAGACTAGACATCTTACCCTCTGCATCGCCACATCTGTGCACCAGCGTCGCGAAAAGTCAAGATCACTTTGCTCAACTATTTTTCGGGAAAAAAAATTTAAAATAGGTGACGATTCAATCAATTATAAATAAACCTCGTATTGAAAATAAATGTTGTGTTTTCACAAAACTAGTTCACGTAAAAAAAACATTATACTGAAATGTTTAGTAGGTGGTTGTGTCTGAATATGTTTAATATTTTTATGATTCTAATTCATAACTCGATGAAATATTGATTTGTATTAACTTTATTGACTAAAACAGTCAAGAATTAAACGACGTGCAACGATTTTCGTAAATTCTCGTCGTGTTATCGTGATATTTTAGTCTTGAGCTTACCGTTGGATTTTTTACACAGAGTCACGTGTCTTATAGTTTTCTAAATTGTTTCACGGACATGAATTGTGGCTAGGTAATGTATTTTGTTCAGTTTCATTTAATTCCGAACATTTCTCTGAATTTTAACAAAGGAATAATAGGGTTACAGGTCCTAGTAATGTCTTTGTATCTAATGCTCGTGCCTATGAGACTGGTTGCTAGCAGTTGTACACAATAGCTCACATAGAAATTTCAAAACCAAAAAGCAGAGCGAATAATCCATGAGTTCCTTGTAATTGTTTACGTAAGTATAATAAGATTATGTGGAAAATTAATTACTTCATGAATTACATCATGAACAGTTTCACGAACTCGACTGGTGAATCGTGTGTAGCATATTAGGAATTAAGAATCGGTTAAAAAATCAATGAATAATACACTGCGTTCCAGTGAAACTGATTACGTGCAAAGATTAGGATCAGGGACATAATCGTAAATTTCAGGCACATATATCTTGAAAGTGGAAGTTTTTTTTTAATTTGTGGACCATTTCACGCACACGAATGGTGAATTGAAACTTATATGCTCACAATCATAACCAGTTGACGAAGCAAGAATGGATCTTTGAATTATATAACGAGTGTCGTGTAATGGTTTTCGAGAAAATATCAAGATTATTTTAATTTTGTAATCCAATTGACGACCAGTAATACCAAATAATGATCAAGATGTGATAAATCATCAATCAGTTAACGTCGTATATTCGACCCAAGGACAATGTTCTTAGATTTGTGGATAAAATTATGAGTCAACAATTTTAGAGTTCGCGAATTGTCGGCGCGGGAAAAATGCATCGGCGGCGCGCCGCCGATCTACCGTTCGGCGTCGGCGTACGTTAAAAATTACCGGCGGCGGCGGCGTGGCGCGGCGGCGCACAGGTCTAGTTTACACATGTTTGTTCCTAAGGGAAAAATGCCGAATAATATGTTATTTTGGGGAATAAGTGTACAAAAAGATTAATTTACCATCTCACATTTTTCACTATTTTTATCTACTTTTATTTGTTACAGCGAATACCCGTTTTTATCAGCCCCCTTGGCTAATTTTGGGTTGACAAAATGAGAACAGTAACAAAACATATTTGTTTATTTCTTTTCAATAAACCGAAGTTGTAATAATGTTCTTCTTCAATTACAAGACATAACCTTATAACCCTGTCTCTTTGACAAAATTAGGTAAAAAACCAATAAAATCGGGGGCTGATAAAAACTGGTCTTCTATGTATTATATTTAAGTAATGCTGGAGTTTACAAAATATTCAAACCTATTTTAAAAATTATGCCGAATGACGACAATGCTGTATACTAGCGACAGCATCCGACGAGGGCGTATAAAAAACACTGATAGTTAAATGACAAAATAAAACACCCCAGTTCGCGAGAATACATCAAAAACATTTCATTTGCCGTTTCATAATCCTCGGTCAATTATTACTTTACAATTTATTACTTTAACCGCACTACCGTTTGTACTGCGAGAACCTGTTCCCCAAGGGTAAGCGAACAAATACTGACGTGTACGTGCTGTGGCGTATCAAATTTCACATGACATGACTTGACACGACATGACATTTTACTCGAAAATGATTACGGTTTTAGCGGGTAATCGGGTTTCGCGGCTGGCAAGAATGGTGCTAAACTGTTACGATTAGATGTGAAAATAATAGTAACTGAACGTGTTTTTGAATGAATGTAAGAGAGAAACATTTGTTCAGGTATCTGACTAACCCAATAGAACAACGATTCCACTGAAAGTTACTATTAGTAGATTATGCCATTGACAGACGAATTGAACTCGATATTTAGCATAAAAAGATCGAATGTGAAAACAGCATCGACCCCAAAAAAGACGACACAAAAAAAGGCTTCGCAAGCGGTAAAAAGATTTGAACCACCAATTCTCCAGAACACGACGAAAGCCAGCACAATATTCAAAATGGGTTTGCTCGTTTGACTTTTAGATTGGGTCTGGCTTATTACCTGGCTCAAATCATGCACATCTTTCCACTGTTAGACGTAGCCGGTTGGAGCACGAATCAAATTTGTTTTCTGATGAATTCCGGCGTCTTTAGAACTACTGAATTTTCAGACGCAACAGAGAAACACAGCACTTCGTTATTTCGACATAAAGGATTCAACTGACACTTATAAACTATCCTCACTGTTTACTTTCCCATTTGTCACCGTAGACACTCAGTATTTTTCCGGTTGCTTGGTTGCCACTAATTTTATCTATCTTGTTTCATTGATAATACCGCACTTTCACGCTGTTTCTCTACCACAGACTTTCTCGGACACTCTTCTCCCCGTGTCACTCACTGCAGCTGAGCATCAATGTGATTTAGTTTTTTTTATTACTTTCCACCGCAGCTGATAACGCAGAGGCGAGTATTTTGCACACACTCGCGTCTCCCACCGAGCGAGCGGTTCGCGACACTTGAACTCTTATCGTGCAATTACACACTCCCGCCAAGCCGGGCCAAGGATGTTCGGGCACACCGTGGAAAGCTGGTTCACCAAACGTAAAACCGAAACGATCCCAGCTCGTCACACGCGTATCACTTTCTCGTCCTGTCGGATTTGCTCCGGCCTCCACCTAGCACACGATCACGCGCGGTTTGTTTGTTTATTATTTTTTTTCTCGCCTAATGTACCGTCGATCTGCGTCACCTTGTTTCGCAAAAAAAAAATAAAGTAACTAGGAAATGTCCCAGTTGCTAAACGCCGATACGCGATCCTCGCGGATAAGTAGTGGTACGGTGATTGAAGCGATCAAGACAAAAATCTAGCTCAGTGTGTTGGCACTCAATGGTTCGAACGAAGATTGCGGAGCGATGTTTCCTCACAGTCCAAACTCGGATGCCGTCGCGATTAAACTAACTGGCAGATTGTGATACAATTGGATTGGAAGTGCAGCACCCAAATGCATCAATGACAAGCTGACGACTACGACGACTACACTGCAGGACACGACATCGAAATGCAGTTCATCGTCGACGCTGCGCCCAACAACAACAACATCGCCATCGCCGACACTACACGCCGCCGTCCGTCGGTATTGGGAGAAACGGCACACTACATCCGAACGAGCATCGCGTGTGTGTAGTGTTTGTTGAAAGAACCCTTTTGCCGCTACTCTCGCGTTGCACAAATTCGCTCTCTTCTTGCACAAGCCCGTCTGCTGACTGGTTCTATTACTGTGTGATCGCGCAACAGTAGGCTAAGCAACAGTGTGTTTGTTTTGGCACAGCAGTGAACCATCATCACGATGAATAAAATGTAGCCCCCCTACGAACACAAACAAAATTGCACTGCCGCGAATTTGTATTACCCCCTTCATCGGTTGCGGATGGTCGCTCTCCCAGCAGTATGTATGTGCAGCGAGCGCATGTTTACTCCACAATTGCATACTAATAACGAAGATGCACTTGTGTGTTTGCATACATTTAATTGCACGAGAGATAACGGAAGAGAGTGCTGCGTACAATAAATTCATCAGAACGCGAGCGAACGATTTGAGCGGGGGAGGGTGGGTGGTTGGTTGGTTGTGAATTCGGACGGCACACATCAACTCGATCCTTGCACTGCTGCTGCTGCTTGTGAAGACACTCATCCTGACAGACGGCTGGGGGACACTTTCGGATCGTTGGAAAACTAGCTTCACCGGCGTCCCTCGCTGAGTGCCGGTGTGACCGTGTTGTTGGTTAGGTGGGAGCGTCGGCACGTCTTTTAGTAATCGGACTGATGTGCTCAAAATGCAGTATTAACGTTCGTTCTGGTTTTAGTTTGTATTAGGGTTCGTCGCGGTGCGGATGTGGGCGGTAAATGGATAGTCCGCACCGCAACCGCAAAAAAATAATAAAACCGCACCGCATACCGCAACCGCATTGCATTTACCGCACCGCACCGCGCGGTAATGCGGTAAATGCGGTAAAAATCATGTATTTTTAAAAATTATTCATTTATTTTGTATAACCATATATAATAAAATGTTATTCTTATTTACACCAAAATTACCTTTACGGACTCCTCTGAATGTAATATTTATGAAAAAATTCAACTTTGAAAGTTTTATTAAGGGGGGGAGTGGTAAGGGTTTTGGCGCAAAAAAATACTTTTTTGCGATTTTTTTAAACTTGGCGTTAAGCGAATTGATAAAAAGTTTTGTACATTATAGTGTATCATTTCAATAACATGCTGTAATCCATGCAGTCGACAAACGACTCGGTGACGAAGCTTTTTGTAGAACGTCTCTGGAACAACATGGTTTGCGGTGGTACCTGCTATTCAAAAACTACTTAAGCGGTTTCATTCAAACTTTGCATACACATTCTATGTAAAAATACCTAACCCCTACGCTGAGATTTCAAGATAAATTTTCAATTAAGGCAAAAACTGTCCAAACTATTCAAAATTTGGCATCTGGGCTAATTTTTACACTTTTCACAGTATGAGGGGAGGCTTTGAGAAACACAAAAAAAATCGCAATGCCCTACACTAACTACGAAAGCTCTACTTTCAAAAATTTACAAAATACTCCTAACTGAAAAATATTAATTTGGTAGAAAAAATTCCCAGTTAGACGAACAATGGATGCACGCGAAAAAAAAATCCTCCAAATTCGTTTGGTTTGATGATGATAATTACATTCTGTGGGTTGTTTTTAAATCTAAGTATTATTAGTTCATCTTTAAGTTCTCCAAATTAATCAAAATTCACAGTTGAGAAAATGTCATCGAAAACGATTCATAATTCCGCGATTTCCAAGAGAAATCGAGAGAAATGGTGCATTTTTAATTGGATTTGACAGCACAATTTCAATGATTGGATTGTGCGTTTTATGTATTTGAAAAGGCTCGTTTGTAAATTTTTAGTTTGAAGTATTAAATAAATAGTTTTCAAAATATGTCGTAAAAATAATGGTACCAAATTATATTGGACACAGCTTATAGATTTTATTTCTTAGTAATAGTATATTTTGTCATAATAGAATAACCAAAATGTAAAAAATCAAATTGCGATAGGTCGAATACAGATTATATTCGAATTTCTTCTCAAATCATTGTCAAGTCTATGGAAATTAGAGCAATTAAATGTTTATTATGTTTCTCTATTGTAGGGTAATAAGTAAGACTCGAACGTTCTGACAGAAGAATTTTCCTAATAATGACATTGATAAGCATTCGTTCAGAAAATAAATCTAGTTGCGTCCTTCTCAAATGGTAAAAGTCATAGTTTTAATTCACTTTTTAATGCAGACTGCAGACAATTATTTTTTGAAGCGCGGTTGCGGTAATACCGCGCGGTAGAAGCTCATTTCCCGCACCGCATCCGCGGGAAAAAGGGTCTCACCGCACCGCAGTTTTTGCGGTGCGGGTGCGGTAAATACCGCGCGGTTGCGGTAATTACCGCAACCGCGACGAACCCTAGTTTGTATTAGTGATGTCCGATTTTGAACAATAATATTAAAAAAGGAGACTTGATAGGTTTAGAGGTACTTGTCCGTACAGTGATTTCCGTCAAATGTAATACAGTGGAGGCCTGTTTTTATCAGCCCTTTGGGGCATTTCACTCTGACAAAATAGGGTAGGATCGGATCCATAAAAAAATTCATGGGTGGGGGGACCCATGAAATTTTTCATGAATCCGTTCCTGCCCTATTTTGAGTTTGAAACTAATTTAAAATTACCGCTAACTAAAATTTCTAAACAAGTTGAAAATTTTCGGGGCAGGGGAGTCTAGACCCACAGGACCCTCTCCCTGGATCCACCACTAAAATGCGGACATTGGCAAAACCAGAATATTTTTTTTTAAACCGAAACTGTATCTTTAGTACCTACCCTCATAACACTGTTCAAATTATTCAAAATAAATTTTCCTTAAGTTATCCAGTAGTAAGTTTTAATAAATGCTCTTTTTGTTTTTTGCATATTTTGAATCTAAGAAAAATATGCCCAGGAAAAGATTTACTCGAATTTGACTTGGTTTGTCTTCTAGAGTACATGAATCGGATGTTTAAATATGTGAGGCTGATAAAATCAGGTCAGAAAGCTGACAAAATCGGGGTTAGACAAAATCAGGGGAAGACAAATTCGGGAGCTGACCAGGGTTGTTAATGCGATAAATTTTTCACGATAATTTATCGGCGTTACTCGTTAACGATAATGTATCGTCATCGGAAACTCCGTTAACGATAATGTATCGTCGCCTTCATCGTCATCGTCGATAATTGTATCGTCGTATTCATCGTCATCGTCGGTTCATCGGTTATCGCGATACATTTTGCGTTACTTTCCCGTTTATTGGAGTTGAAGTTGATGCGGTTAACTTTCAATTGTTTAGAAATAAATACCTATTGAAGGACATGTTGTTGGCAGTTGAAAATCAATAGTTTTGGACATTTTCTATGCACAGCGGGGTCTGACGATGCGTCAAAATGAAATTATTTCAACTTTTCGGGAAAATGTATTATGTTGAAGGGAAAGTTGTTGGCAATTGAAAATCAATAATTTTGGACATTTCAATACGCAGAAGGGTCCGTGTTGTGTCAAAATTGAATTTTTTCAACTTTTCGAGTAAGTTGGTGCACAGAAGAGTCCCAGGTGCACAGTGTTTCCAAGCGGCAAAAAGGTGATCAATATTGTTTTGACCATGAAGAAAACAAATTTTGAGCTATTGTGCAATTAGTAATTTTTAGCACACAAAAACTTATATTCAAAAAACTACTAAACCACTATTATTAGGCCATTCGCAAATTATACTACACATTTAAGTCGTGTGGTGATTAACAGATTTTATTATAATTTTAATTTAAACCAGAAGATTTCGGATTGTGAAAAGGAGAATATACATACATATTTCCAATGTTTGATTTCCTTTTCTAGTTAGGAAACTTTTAGCCCCCTCCTCCGTTTCTTCTCTCCACTATGTAACAAGATGCTTCATGCTTCCAACTTTTACCCTTAAATAGTGTAATTTATGTACGGCCTCATAATAGAGTTTTATTCGTTTTTTGAATTCAGTGAAGACCCGCCCCTCAGCCCCTTGGCGAATTACAGGCTGATAAAACGATGACATTGACAAAATCGGCACATATTTTTTCTGGTTCTGAAAAGACGAAGTCGAAACGCAAACACCTGGACTAACATATATTTTTTCTTTCTTTTTAATAAACCGGAGCGGTTAAAATATTCTTCTTTAGTTCCTCGACAAAGCCGACAATAACCCGTTCTGATCATTTAGTAAAAAAATCCCTTAAGGAGGTCTTACAGCACAGTATTATTATGTTTGTATATTTTGCATCTCTAAGATAAGAAAAATATGCTAAAGAAGGAATTTACTCGAATTTGACTTGAACGTAAGCTAGAGCACACCAAACGATTTTGATAGTGTTTGTTTTACAGATTCGTATTGGTATTCGTCTGCGGAAATTTGCGGCTTCCGTTACCAAAATATCGCTTTTTGGGCACTAAAACATTCGATAACTTCTAAGTTGTAAGAGATACAAATAAACTTACATTACAAAAAATCTGTATTTTCTTATGCTGAACAACATCTTGGAACATTTTGAAATTCTACAAAATTGCCAGAAAAAGTATTTTGAAAAAAGCAATTTTCAGGGGTATATCAAAAAAAATCTCCACAAATGTAAATTAAAATCGACAGATAGACACATAGTCTCTTCAGCGAAGTTAATACTTAAGATATTCTCAACAACTTTGGCAAAGAAAGTTTTTTTTTTATTTTCATAAACATAAGGAAAAACTTTCTTCTCAGCTTTAGAGGGATTTATCACCCAACTAATACTTTTAAATGCAAAAAAATATAAATAAACTTTGCTGAAGACACTATAACTAAAAATGTTTTTCGTGGTTCAAAGAATTTCTTTCACCTTTTTGCCAATTTGGATCCTCGAGTGAATTGAAAATGTCCAAAACTATCGATTTTCAACTGCCAACAACCTACCAAAACTATTGACAAACCATTGACAAACCAATAACTTCTTCAATATAACAAACTTTCCTCAAAAGTTGAAAAAATCCATTTTGACACATCGTCGAACCCCCTGTGTATTGAAAATGTCCAAAACTATTGATTGTCAACTGCCAATAACTTTCCCTTCAATATAAAACTCCCGAAAAGTTGCCAAAAAATTCCATTTTGACACATCGTCGCCCCCCCCCCCCCCCCCTGTGCATAGAAAATTTCCAAAACTATTGATTTTCAACTGCCAACAACATGTCCTTCAATAGTTATTTATTTCTAAACAATTGAAAGTTAACCGCGCCAACTTCAACCCCAATAAACGGGAAAGTAACGCAAAATGTATCGCGATAACCGATGAACCGACGATGACGATGAATACGACGATACAATTATCGACGATGACGATGAAGGCGACGATACATTATCGTTAACGGAGTTTCCGATGACGTTGACGGGTGGTTAACGTTATCGACGATGACGATTAATTATCGATTAACAACCCTGGGGCTGACAAATCTGCAAAAATAAAATCTTCAGTCTTCCATCCAACGAAGACATCGGTCACGAATAGCAAACCGGGGAAATATACCGTTAATCGTTCACATGTGGAAAGTGCCGTAGAAAATACACCGTTATTCTCGTTTCTGTGCTATAGAAGTCAGGTGCCGCTACTCTCGTTCCGACAGTGCGGATTGTATCGTTCGAGAGACCTTCAGTGATAGAGCGGAGATTTCTTTGCGGCGTTATAGCACTGCCCACAGTTGATTTTTGTGTTTTCAAAGTTAGACGACCCATACGAGAAGTGGAGCGCGAATTGTGAAGATAACGCAATAGAGGTACGACTACATGATCTGTCACCGCATACACTCGATAGCACTAATCGTCAATTTGCGTCACAAAACGGAAAAATGTGATTTATTAGAGCATGATAAATTGAAAAACGTCTTCCCAGAAATTGACAACGGTGTTCGAGTGCTTAGAATGCGGCTAAAGCACCCTATTCCTTCCAACGTGACCAGAGGAATTCCACGATGCTCCGTCCGAAAATCTCTAAAATCGTGACCGACCATCTTAGATTCCGATAAAACTTTACAGGTTCAACCGGCAAGGAAGACTAAACATTTTCCACAGTCAATAAGATTATTTTGACTCAAGCGTAATTTTTTAAAAGTGCGTAAACGTTTCTACGTGCAATAATTTCAATTTTTTTTGTTCGATTACACTATTTTATACAGTAAAACTATTTGAGAACGAGTTACAGGTAATGAATACTTCTACACGAAAAAATATACACTGATAAAAATGTGTCATTTTTCACAAAAACAAAAATTTGTGATAAAAATTTATATCACAAAAAACCCATTTTTTCTATTTTTTTTTATATTTTGTCAACAAAAATTTAAAGAGAAAGGAAACATTTTAAATGTATTCACATGATGGAGAAATTATCAGCAAAAAAGTTTTTCTAACAATAACTTTATACATGTTTTTAAATTTAAAACTAATTGACATACAAAACTGTAATTTTATTACAGAATATAATTCTAAGTATCATTTTAAATCAAAATGCATTTAACAAATATCATCCAAAATGTGACAGTTTTCGAGATATTAGGAATTTTGCTTCAACAATAACAATTAATTCACATAATTATGTCATTTTTAAAAGTTATTCGCGTTACCCCATCATAAATTGTCAAAAGTCTAATGTTTATCGCTTTAAAGACATATAAGAAGCTTTTCAGTGTATTTGAATCATGGAGAAGCTTTAGTAAAAAAGTTTTCCTTACAACAACTTTTGACAAATTTTTATAATTCATAATATTTGCAGTCAAAAGTAGAATTTGAAAAAGCTTCTTTTATGCCGTTAAAACGATAAACATTAGACTTTTGACAATTTATGATGGGGTAACGCGAAAAACTTTTAAAAAGGACATAATTAAATGAATTAATTGCTTTTGTTGGAGAAAAATTCCTAATATCTCGAAAACTATCGCATTTTGGAAGATATTTGTTAAATGCATTTTGATTTAAAATGATACTTAGAATTATATTCTGTAATAAAATTACAGTTTTGTATGTCAATTAGTATGAAATTAAAAAACACGTATAAAGTTATTGTTAGAAAAACTTTTTTGCTTATAATTTCTTCATTATGAAATTACATTCAAAATGTTTCTTTTCTCTTTAGATTTTTGTTGACAAAATATAGAAATTAAGAAAAAATGGGTTTTTTTGCAAATTGAATTTCTGTGAAAAATGACAGAACATTTTTTTCAGTGTATATTTTTTCGTGCAGAAGTATTCATTGCCTGTATTTCGTTCTTGGATAGTTTTACTGTATAAAATAGTGTAATCGAACAAAAAAAATTTGAAATTACTGCACGTAGAAACGTCTACGCCCTTTTGAAAAATTACTCTTGCATCAGAATATTGAAATTGCCAGAAAAAATCATGGAGATTCATTAACCGAACACAAATGTATAGTTTCGTTCGAATCGACGATGGTCATATTTTGCGGTCGGCCGGTTTCTCATGGAATCCCTCACCATGTGACTTGGCTCTACCCTGCTCAGACCACGTTGTATACTTATGACAATCAGTCTCCCACTGGTCAGCATTGCAAACAATCTGCACACTATGGGGAAGCCAGCGATGGACGATCGTAATCCACGACCTGAAGAAACAAACCAAAGAAATCAACAACTCCCAATACAGCAGTGTTGATGACTGTACGGACGAAAACGACAACCCGCGACTGAATGACACTCAAGTGTTATAAGGTAACATTTTCAATGCACCTCGGCGGTGGAAAAGAATCTCCGCACGCGCTAGTAAATTGCATGCGAAGTATTCGATATGCACAGAGAAATTTTTATTATTTATTTATGTAAATATTGAAGGCAAACGACTCCGTAGAGCTCACGCATCGAGCCGTATCAAATGAACGAATTATAAAAAAATGCCTAAACCGTCTTAATCCTGTTCTTCCACTATGCTTGGACTCTTTAGACTGGTACGGAACAAATAACCCGAGCAAGCGAAAAGCCCTTAATACCCCCATGTTTATAGTCCAAATTCACCCTCACTATATGGTATTTTGATAATGTGTGTAATGGGATCAATCCATGAAAACACCATTACCATGGTCCGGTTAATCTCATGTAAAAACCAAATGTTGATGTATTTATTGGCATATCTCATTGTTACTTAGGTCCTATTGAAAAATTCTTTATTGATGTCAATGCATCATCGGCGAAATCATTCATGGTGCTCGGGCCAACGAAACATAGCAACACATACAAACACAGGTATACCTCGATAGTGCGTACATGTTGCCTCGATAATACGTACACCCAACAACATTTTTTTTGTTTGATTTTGTAAACTTCAACAAAATGCGACAAATTTGATACGGATTTCAAGTAACTTCTGCATACTCTCGAGAGGTTATGTCAGGGATTCTGTGCTACTCAGAGTAGTTCTGCGAACTCCAGCAAAGTATTCCAAAGTTCAAATAAGCCATAAATACATCGTGAAAATTTATCAAGCATGAAAAAAACTTCAAGCTTTAAGGACCTCCTACAAGTATCTTAAAAGTCTTATAAATTTCAGGAGCTTGCTAAAAGATCCATGGAACTTCAGACAATGTGTACGAAATTTCGATCATTCAGTTTTTTTTATCAAATTTCAAACAAACTCAATAAACTTTAAGGATGACCCTCCGAAGATTGCATGAAATTTAGAAAATCACTTAAAACTTCAGAGCATTTTTATGCACTCAAACAATTTCTATAAATAGCAGAGTGTTCACGATGTTTACGCATATTTCACCACACTCTGAGTAATTCTGCGAACTTCAAAAAATCCTACAATCTAGGGTGAAATCTTTAAAAGCTCTGGAAATTTCTAGAAACATCACGAAGCTTCAAGAATATTTAAAGGATTTCTAAAAAATCTTTCAAACATCAAAGGGTGCCTGCAAGTCAAACTTTAAAGAAATTACTACGAACTTCAAGTAAATTTCCTAAAACGCACAGGAAACTTCAATGAAGTATTTCGAGAAAAACTTACAAAGTTAGGAAAGACTTACCAAAAACTTCTACATGCTTTATGGACGGCATGTCTTACAAGTATCAAAGAAGTAATACTGATCCCAAAGTTACCCGTAAAATTCAGAGATTTTTTCCGAAGATCAAACAAGATTTTAGCAACTTTGAAGGTATACTAACTATCAAGAGCAATTATTAAACGATTTTACTGATTCTAAAATATTATGTACATTAAATGTGAATGCCAAATTGATTACATTCTAGGAGATACAATGTTTGGAATGGAATGGAAGCGATTCGGATCAAGCACTCCTAGCGGATTCGATGAAGGCTCGTATGACTCACAGAGCTGGACACACGCAGCTAAACGAGCATTTTTCCTCCATACTTTTTATATGAATTTTGCGCGAGTGATTAAAAAAAAGTATTCAACATATTGGCGTCGTTCAAGGATTAAGGTATGACACGGAACTATGGTTTATATAATTTTTAGCACATATATTGCTATAATTAATATATTCAATATCAAAACGCGTTGGCAAATATATTTAAATAGCCGTTTTTTGACCAAAACTATAAGGAACAAAAAACAACATGTAATCCTATTCGGAGAATTGTTAATGACACCGTGCTCAAGGAAATGCAACCAAATTCAAAGAATTTATCAGAAATTCTTGGAGATCCTACAATATTCAGAGACATCTTATTGCTTTTGGTTTTTTTTATTATATATTATAAATTACAAATTGTACGACCACGAGGAAATGTTTTTACATGTCATTTTCAACCACTTTGACTGTAGGATACCATTCTTCTAAAATTAAGTACCCAGTGATAGAACAATTTATCACTAATATGGGGATTAATTGATATTATTTTTGTAAGGATTCATTCAATATCAAACATAAAAGTAATATTTTAAAATTGATTTTTGTGTTTCGATAGTACGTTTCTATCGTACGTACACTAAACGAAGCGGTGGTGTACGTCAGCGATTCTCAACCTGGGATCCGCGGACCTCTAGAGGACCGTGAAGTCTTTGCTGGGGGTCCGCGAAGAGGAAAATCTTTTCCGGACGGATATTGACGGGTTTTTTTTATCGTATCAGACTGAAAATAATATATTAACAGCATATAAATCAATGTTAAGCCATGGGGGTCCGCAACCGCCCAGGGTAATTTCGAAGAGGTCCGCGACCGCCTAGGATAATTTGGAAGGGGTCCACGATGACCCAAGGTGAAGGGGAAGGGGTCCGCGGAGCAAACAAACAAATAAGTATAACGGCCGGATCCGTAAAAGGTAAATATTTATATCACTATAACCAATCATAGCTAATGTCGTTTTTCATTGAAAAACACCGGGGCAGTGGACTGCACTGGTTTTGCACTTTCTAGCAGAAGTGGGAATGAAACACGTCTAGAGGCCTGTTCTTCTTCTAGAAAATGCAACACCAGTGCAATCCACCGCCCCGGGATTTTTCAATGAAAAACCCCATAAGTAATCCGCCATGTGTTTTGCCTTTCTCAATACAGGTATACCTCGATTTAACATACTCACGATTTAACATACCCTCGATTTAACATATTTCGATTTAACGTAATTTTTACCTCGATTTAACATACATGCAAAAAAATTTTAATGTCAATGTTACTAAAACGAAATGTTAAGAATCAATATCAATTTTATTCTATGATCCACTTCCAATGCTTAAAGAAACATAATTTATTTTCGTTTTTTTCTGAGATACAGAAACATTCTTATTTTGATATCGCACAGTAAAATGAATACACGAATTTGAGGTTCAAGTTATTTCCTGATAATAGTTTTATGGGTTTTTATGTGTAAGCTAAAAATAGATAACTGTAAAGATATGGTTGATGGAAGGTATAGGGCGGTGACGAGATATTGGCGGACGGTGAGTCCCACTAATAGGCATTGGGGCTGTAGCAGTTATTACGAAACTGTTGGAAATTTAATGAAGTCGTGACAGTTCCTGCTTGAAAGAACGTAAGCTCGACAACTTCATTATGGATCGCAAAAAAAATGCAATAGACGATAATGATGGAAGATACAAGTCTTCCTTCAATGTACGACTCTTGGTAAGCTCACGGTGTTTATTAATCAATACCGGTGCCAGTCATTACTTAATCAAAACAGAGGAAGCACACAAAAGCAATGTTAGTCCGACACTGATTGTGATTATATTCTTCATATATTACTGCGTATTCTGTATATCTGTATATATTACTCTCAACAACTGCAACGGATAGAGAATGGTCGTTAGTAGAGATTGGGATTCGAATAAACTGTACTGGCATTTGCGTACGATTTGAGATGATGATCGAAGACTCTGGATACTTGGCCCTCAGGAGTACCATAATAAATGTTCATGTTTAAATAGAAATCTAGGAGATAGATCCAATAAATAATAAGCTAATAAAATGTGTAAAAAAAGGAAATGGATCCTCCTCGTCGTACATAAGGATTAAACTTTTTTTTAAAATATATTTGTATTGTAATTAAAATGTCTTATTCATTCTGATGAGTTCGACTTTTAAACTGAGGTATTGTATCTGTCGTGTACAAAATGATTTAATCCAACTTTTTCCTTAAGGAGAACTATAGCGCTACAATGGCTCGATTTGGTTGTTTTTTTCTGCAAGTAGAACTCCTGTGCTTACAAAACTTCGTGGCTAGTCGTTTGTCCGTGAACTCAAGTAGTGTTCGCTTTTTGAATTCTGCGATTATCTGACGGACAAGTCTACCAAGATAAAGATGAGACAAAATAGAAACACAAATTTTCTTACTTACTAAAATTGGGCATTGTGCTCTTCATGCACATAATGGTTAATCCAACTTTGTTGACTATTCTTATAAGTTATCCTGAATTCTGAGAAAATTTTGCGACGAACTTTATGAAATGAATATCTGTTAGAATTGGAGAATACTTGGCAAGGTTAAGGTAAATATGTTGTTTATGTTCAGAAGAGCAATCTAATTGTTTAATTGAGAATATGTGGTTTCTATGTCATTGTTAGGTGGATATAATCAGTAATATCCTTGTAAATATTTCGTGTGATGAATAAAAAAATAATTCTATTCGAAAACAAATATTTCTTTTGTGTTTCGATTTTACATAAAATTCGATTTAACGTACATGATTGAATCGAAAAATGTATGTTAAATCGAGGTATACCTGTATTTGTTTTCTCTTTCACAATTTCCTGAAAATATGAAAAATGTGACTACCATTCCATATTAGATCCGACTGGCACACCATGAACATAAAATGTTTTGTTTCTTTTCATATTAACGAACGCTGTTCGAAAGTACGATTGATTCGCACGGAGACGGGAATGAGTAGGCCTCATCGAAACACTCAATCATCAAAATGTATGCCCATCTTTCGAACACACACACACCCACCTACACTGGGGGGGTCATCGATATGATTGAGTGCGATATGCGAGCAATGAAGCAATCATCGAGATTCTGCATGACGTAACCATACGCGCAATTTAATTCAGGTCCCCTCTTAACGCAACAGCGGAATCCAAGCTTTATGACGTATACCTACCTACCTACTTATGACACCGAAGGCATGCTGACACTAACACACTACGGGTGAACGAGCGCGACAACGCACGTGTTGATCGTTTACCAAATTTCATTGCCAAAACTGGCCGGCGTTGCGGCTTTCCCGATAGCTGCGAAACCGGCGAGAACGGTGCTGAATGTATTGGTGCTGAATTTGTTTTTTTTTTCTATAAAAGCGAGCACAGCCAATTTGGAAATTTTAATACTGCAGCAAAAGAGATTATAACTACTAGAGGGAGCAAAGCGCTACTGTCTCCATGTATTCACGGACTGAAACATGGGGTCTCGCTCTAGCATATTGTATCCCATGGCTTTGACATATGTTTACCCAGGGCAATATGTGTCAAACTAACGGGCCTAGCATATGTAAGAGCGAGATGATAAATTATCGGTGTTAACAGCGACTTGCGACCTCTAGCAGCTATAATCTCTTTTACTGCAGCTTATCGACTGTTACAGTCAAGTCACGTTAGTTTGACTTGATCCAGTTAATTGAGAGTCGAGATGGTCGAGGTTTTTTTGTTGGAACCCGCGCCGGAGACATTCAAAATTGAAAAACCTGGACCCGTAGACTACAAATAAGAAAAATGCAGCCTCCAGATATCGAACAAATCACTTTATTTTTTCGATAAAAATTGAACAGTAACATAGGGACAGTACAAAATATTAAAAAGAGATAAAAAACATTAAAACATACAAAAAACAGAGAATCAAGATTTCTTTAAAAAACCTTTGTACAACATACTTGTCAGAGAACCAAAACAATGTATTTTAATCACGCAGAAGAATCAGGCCTTTTTGAA
This sequence comes from Topomyia yanbarensis, assembly GCF_030247195.1. Taxonomy (NCBI): domain Eukaryota; kingdom Metazoa; phylum Arthropoda; class Insecta; order Diptera; family Culicidae; genus Topomyia; species Topomyia yanbarensis. Next base: position 19,431,000 of record NC_080670.1, on the reverse strand, counting down.
GCATCAAAATGTTTAGTTGAATTTCAAACTTGAGGAATGACTGTTTCAAACTGAAATGGTCGTTTCTCGGAACCAAATATTTGGTTTAGTTCAACAAATACTTCTGATTGCATTGTAAATAGAAACATTTAATAAAAGTAACAGTTAGATCTAACAAATAAAAGTTGTTAGTTCTAACTGTTACCTTTATTAAAGACCAACAGAATCTGTTGCATTCCAACTAAAGTTGAGTTGTTCTCTCCTTTAATTAATACTAAAGATTTTTTTGTTTCTTCGAACCTGTTTGTTACGTATGACCATTTGCACAAACGCGTCGCAAGTGATTTACGTGAATGTAATGTAAGCGAGTAGATGGAGAGTACACCCCTAAGAAAATGTAGGAGTAGATGGGGTAAAATACACCCCTAAGAAAATTTAATCATAACTTAACTATGGACCATCAATTGGGAGAATTTAATTAATATCATTTAGCCAACATTTTTTACTCTGAAATCACAATCGTTTTACAAAATATTCAGGAACATGAAAAATATTCAATTGTTCAAAATCATTATAAATTGCTCTTTGAAAAATAAGTAGGGAAAAACGCACCTGTGCGGGGGTAAAATGCACCACAACAACGGAGCACAATACATTATAACAAAATCAAAATTTTAATGCAGAAGATAGCAAAAATTGCAGCATTCGAATTAACAGTCTTAGTATATTCTACTTCACTTCGGTTATGTCTGTGACATTACCATCTTTTTCATTAAGAAGACATCGAGCATCGATAAAACGATCGATGAACGATGGAACCATTGGTAGTTCGCATGCGCCTCTGAGGTATAGGTGGCGCGATGGTACAATTTTTCTTTGTGCACGAACAGTGGGTTGGGCCCTTTGACACTATCGGCCTGCCCGATCAAAAATAATTGCATTTTTTTTTTGGCGATTTTTGACAGCACTTGAATATTTACAACAACTCCTAACGGTGGAAATGTAAAATTAAATTTTTATCAGTATATTTTGATTCTCACCCATGGTCCTAAGTGAAAATGACAGTTTCTCTTTGTTTACTTTCTCTTTAGCTAATAACTCGAGGGTCTGCCCCAAAGGGAAGAAGAGCGTGTCCGGATAAGAATAAGAAGAGTGGCAGATTTGACAAGCGCAAAACAGATTCAAGATAATCTGCATAAGGTGCATGCAAGTGTGTACAATAATGTTATTGGTGGCAAACGCCTTGAGAACCTCAAAAAGGCTGAAAGCACTAGTTTCTATATTCAAAACATTGTTTTAACTAATTTCGATTTTAACAACTTTTTTTCTGGAAGTAAAGCAGTATTTACGCAATATAGATGTTGCCGATTGAAAAACCAAAACTCTCGCTTTACGTATGCCTATACCTTATCTGATACCATCTTGGGTTTTCACCTCATTTGCAATTTGACAAGACCAAAATTTGACAAGACCATAATTTGATGTTGGAACGGTCTATCCCTGAGAATCATCATAGGAAGGGCAATCCCTCGTAATAACTCGTCCGTTTATATGTTTGTTAATTAACTCTTAGCATAATATGCTAGTCGAAATCAGTGTTTTTCGATATATCCTGAAGCAATATTGAAAAGTTTTATGCTGACGCCGTAATAATCGAAAGAAAAATTAAACAGAGGTTCTCATTTGCACTTAGGACCATTTGACATGTTTGTCGAGGACTAATGGAACCTTTTAACCCTTAACAGCAAAAATCAATTTTTTTCGAATTTTGTGAAAATTGTCTCAGAGCTTTATCACGTTACTGCGATAATTTTGAGACATTTTTGCCACGTTGTTTTGAAACATAATTGCGCATTTGAGTGTTAAATGTGTACACCAATATAGCTAAATTATAAGACTTATCTCTTCGTTCCAAAATTCTGCGAAAAACAACTGCTTTTTGCCTCCTACGGCAGGCCTTCCCTTTAAGGGCACCTACGTACGTTGATTACGTTCGATTTATTATTAGGCACCAGAAAACACTGTTCTTTCGAAAAGAAAATCGGTCAATTTACTTCCTGTCTGATCGTCAAACAGACCTCTTCCTCCCCCCCCCCCCCTCAAAACCCAACACGTAATCTTGTGCAAGAAGACGGACCCAAAACACGCCGGGGCCGCATACTCGGAGTAATGTTCGACGCTGCTGGCAGAGTACACAATTATTTTTATGTTGATACCGTCCTTCGACAAAAACTTCCCCTCGGATTTCGCCAGAAGTGCCGACTGCTCACTGGGTGGTATGAGTGCATACGTACGTACGTACGTACGTAGAAGCGCACACACGTCCACGGACGACCGTACGCTTGTAGTATACGTCGGCAACGAATGCAAATTCAAACTGGACAAACTCGTCTGCTGCCGCTCGCTTGCCAGTGATGTTCATTTTGGGCACAGCGAAACAACCGGTTCGGCACAGTGAGTTCCGCGGTGAATGCCTGCTGCCCTGCCAGCAGCACGAACGCCGTCTCGGAGTCGTGCGGCAACATTGTTGCATTATTTACACTCGGTAACGATTTATGTGTTCGTACACGCCAGCACAAGTCGCGCGAATCAATTTTTTTTCTTCATCGCCGATTAAACAAGAGCACTCGCGAAACCCTCCGAAATAGAATATGTATCGCTCGGCGTTCGCGTGACGGAAAAGGTGTACCGGCTCGGGAAGGTATAAAGAAAGTAAGAAGTGTATACGGCAAGTGAGAAGCTGGAAATGGAGACGGCAGTTTTTTTTCTTTTATAGGTATTTCGTTCTACAGACGACCTGGTTGCAATACACGGAAAGGTCTTTTTGGCAAATCTATCGGTGATATTGCACTGTTAGCACGCTTCTACCGGATGTTGTACATACACAATCCGCTGGTTTTTTTTCTGAGCATGTATTCTTGAGTGAATTGTAGCCTTATAAAATACTTGCTTTTGTTTTGCGCTAATAGCAGGTCATAATACAGTGATGGCCAGTTTTCATTTTGTTTGCCCAGGGTGTAGGTTGACAAAATAGGAGCACGGACAAAATCGGCACATATACTCTCATTCAAAACTACTCAAAATTTGAGTTCAGAGCACTCAATTTAAAAGCTTCAAGCATTGTCAAAAATGAGTTTTAATTTGAGTAAAATCAACTCAACTCGTGAGTAACCATTACGTTTTCAAAGTTGTGAGTGAAAAAATACTTATCAAGAGAAATGCGTGGAGTCGGACGTCGGCAAAAATTAAAAAAAAATATTTTGCATTTGAACAGTCGACACATTAAGAAGACTAAAAGTTTAGTTTCATTGAGTTTGCTTCTGTTCAAATTTAACTCACTTTCGAATTTTAGTAGTTTCTGCCATTTCAACTGCATGCCGATGGGCATGAAGTATATGTGCAAAAAGGCCCTCGGATTAAATATCCAGATATCGCAAATACCTAGGCTCCCGAGCCAACAAAATAAAGTCGAAGGAATAAGGAAAAGCAGCCTGCGTAGAAGCCGGAGTACTTCCCTGCATCTTGAGTAGCCTGTAAACGAGCACTCAACTTCCTCGCTAAGACTACTGCCACCGCTGCCAATATCCACCAAGAATTCTGTAACAAACCCATTCCAACCATCGCCTGAGCACATCGCGTGAGACCAAAAGCCTGGTACAATCCCGGTCCAAATATAGACGAAAGCCTCACCCACACAACAGAAGCCTGCGACCCCCAAATAGCACCATACCAAAATAAAAAGAACTCATCAACCGAAAATATCAACGAAACCTGAAAATCTTCACCGACGGCTCCAAGGCAGACGACAGCGTCGGAGCGGGTATCAGCGAACTGGGGAACGGGCTCTCCTTCCACCATCGCAGTAGCAATTACTAAAAGTGACACAGACGTACCAACTGTAATCTTAACCGACTCCATATCAGTTCTACGTGATATCGCATCTGGAACATCAACCCCATCCATCCATCGAGTCTCACCGAGACCCATTGATTACACTGTGCTGGATCTCTGGCCACAAGAGCATCAAGGGAAATATAGAAGCGGACCGGCTAGCTCTACACGGCAGACGGGCCCGAGCCCGACTATCAGACGAAATTCCACTAATCGATATATACAGAAACTTCAATACGAATCTGTGGAACGGATTCACTATCCACAGGTACACGCAAAAGATCAAAGGATCTGCCGAACAGCGAATACTTTCTCGACTCCGAATGCGACATACGAGAATTATTCACGCCCTAGAACCGGTACCGGAATGTACCTCACTAGAACCGGTACCGGAATGTACCTCATGCAATACCCGATTATCTGTTGAACGCCTACTTTGCAACTGCCGGGAACTGAAGTACCTCCGACGACGATACGATCTGGCAGGCTCAATACGAGCCGTGCTATCTAACGACCCGGTCCGGGATCTACTCTTCCAGAAAAAAAAATGAAACATTTCATCGGCAACCCTTGGAAAGGAAGTGACGTATGTTTAAATATCTCTAATCTAAAATCAAACAATGCCCTATGTTTCAGAGTGAAATGAAGAAAATCGTCGCAGAACTTTTTCGAGATGAAGAAGTGTTCTTAGGTTCAAGAGAGCTATCCTGATCAAGACAAACCAAGGAGTTTGCGATCGTAACAAATAGTATGCCTACTGAAGGAAGGAAAAAAGATATTACAAAGGAGTGTCATTCGTGTGACTTCCGGTCGAGACAACCAGATTGCGTGAACCTCTGCGATGGGGTTTGTGAAATTTTGCAGAAAACTAAATGATTCAAGCAATCAATATCAAGGAAGTATATCCTGATAAGTCATATTTTTTATTATTTTTAGTTAGAAAGAAAAGTCATGTCAGGTCAGAAACGCTTATATCTTCTGCTATACTGCATGGATTCAATCAATTTATTCGCCATTTTGTCGAAATTATGCCCAACAATGTTGTATTGAATTCTGGAGTGTTTTTCGAAATTTTTTCGGAAATGGCGAAAATTGTCAGCTCATCTCCGTCAAAGCCGTTAATATGGTGCACCAACAGAACCGCCACAGATTTGTTTCATTATCATTCGTGTGAAACTGTCTAGAGCGTAAACGAAGCATCTGCTCAAAAGGCTGTACAATACCGAGAAGGAAATATTTGCAAGCTGTACTCGGTTGGTGAATGAATCAGTTTGTGTCGTTACTTGGTATTTTCATTTCTGATGGTTAGAAAGTACTATGCAAAACGAAAAACCGGATTTTCAAACACCAGACCGAAGCCAAATTGTGATTGGTTAACGCTAATTTTATGCACTGAGCCGCAAATCTTGAACAGGAAGAATTCTGATTTTAGTCGGTTTCTATTAGTCAACAGTTGTTACGGCATTTAATTAGCAAGGGACTGGAAGGTGAAGTATATTTTTCAATATTTAGAGCCATAGTACTCAAGGGAGATAGTACTCTCCCTTGAGTACTATGGCTCTAAACATTGAAAAATATACTTCACCTTCCAGTCCCTTGCTAATTAAATGCCGTAACAACTGTTGACAAATTGACTCAATAGGTCGTTAACAAAAATTATTAACAAAAAAATGGTAAAAAAATATTCTATTAGTCACCCTTGTTGGATGACCGGAGGTTATATTTCAACATCTGGAGAGATGGTGATTATTAGGATTTAACCGACTCCCTGGACTAACTGAAATATTTAGTTTGTACATCGCCATGCTAGTGACGAGGGGCTATTGAAACAAAAGTCTTCCACCTAGAGAACCTTTTCCTTGGAACATCTTACCCTTCACCAGTTATTATTTTTATTTCAGACGCGTCGAAATTAGCATACACACACAAACACATCGAAAACCCCAATTTTAAATCATGCCGCTAATTACATGCATCTAGCTGCAAATCTTGAACAGGTTTCGTTCGTTGCTCCAACTCTTTAACGATGGAAGTAAACTATTTTCATTTCATAGCCGGCTCATTTGGCTTCGAACGTAAACTGAACCGGGGTACGAAACGCGGATTAGTTGGCGTCAGCGGCATCATTCGTGTATTACATTCGTGCTGGCTACACCATACATACGCTCGCTACGGCTGGATGCGGTAAAGGAGAAAAAGTTGCGATTTTTTCATGAAAAATATGAAAACCAAAATCGTGCTCGTTTCTTGCCGGTCTCCAGTTTCCTGTCGACCGAATCCACCGTCGGTTGAGAAAGGCCATAGTATCCGTCTAGTTTTCGGAAAATCTCACCACCGAAATATTGGATCTCACAGGAAACGCAATCCAACGCATCAAAAAAGACCACGATTATCCTCCATCAGCTACAGCTAGCCATTCGAAGTGACGAAGAGCTGCACAGCTGAGCTCCAGCCTGACCATTGCCCAGGATGGTGTGTTGCCTAACATCCATACCTTTCTGCGTCCAAGGCAGATCGAAAAGAATTAAGTTTCTCTTTATTGGGAAGTGAACCGATGCCGAAAGAAAAACCGAACCCGCCCATTTCAGGGCGACCATTGTATTCGCATGAAGAGTTTTGATTTGATATTTCATCTCTCCTTCGTTGGCGAATCATATTTGAATTAAAATACAACTTCCTTTCTTTATATTGCTACTATGTTCTTTTTCTGTATATTTAAATAATGTTATATATGATCCGATAATTTCATTCTAATTCCAATTTTTAAATGAATTTTGATTCTAATAAAATTGGATTGATGGAAATTCCAAAAAATCTGACATTCGTGTAAACAAAATCGTATAACAGTATATTCTTTATCATACAAAGCTACTTATTCCTTATATATTAGAAAAAAGGAGAAACATATAAATGTTCTCATTTCTTCTGAGATCTATTGAAAATGCAAATTAAATCAAAAAAGTTTCTTTGGATAAATTTTGAGTTATATTCTCTGTTTGTATCGAGGTGAACTGTTTGGTAGCTTCTGAGCTCTTTTCTGAAATTTATACAGTTTTCATACCTTCTAATCTTGTTGAAATTGATGGAGTTATGTTTGATGAATCTGTCGAATCTGACGATATAGTTAAACATAGATCAGGAATATTTTGATTTCGATACATTTCTTTTGTTCAGGTGCTTCATAGTGAACGCCTGTATAGAAAAATCTTTGAAAGTAATAAGTCCAAATTCATTACATTTGATGATATACGCGTCACATTTTCTGGATCTACTCTTCCAGCTTTTGTGTAGGTAAGTAATGTAATATTTCGAGTTCTTTACTTTTACTCTTAAAGTAGTTGATTTTCATTAGAAAATTTAGATTATTAATTAGACCCTTTTAATATTTATGAATTATTTTATGATATTATTATTTTAGAATTTATCATAAACTCAAACCAAACACAATTCACATTCTTGTCATAAAAGGGAAAATTTTGACGGAATTCTGATAGATCGTCTATTTTAAAATCAAAATCTGTAGCGCTTAAAAAATCCGGTTTAATCATTGCTTATTTAATTTATCGTAAAATTGAAAACGTAATAACACGGTGCTTCCAAACAAATAAAAAATCGTGTACTTTTCAAGTGATCTGGTAAACGTTGTAGGTGTAGTCAAATATAACACAAAACTAAGTTTGACCAATTTAATATATCCTCAAAATCTTGTTTTATAGCAAAAAACTTTTTCGACACTAAAAGATTGGCTACGGTCTCATTTTAATCCGATTTTCTGATTGTTCTGGATTAAATTGTGTTCTTCTATAAATAATACTATGATTTTGCGATTTTTTCATGAAAAATATGAAAATTGCTCAACATTTTCATGAAAAAGCGTCTTTGTTTTAATAAAAAATTAGAATAAGCAATTTATTTCGCATCTTATGACCTATTAATCATCCTAATTGGTTGAAAAAGGACTGAGTTATTAACCTTTTTCCAAATCTTGCTCGCATAAACTTTTGTTTTGCGTTACGCAATTTAGGAATGGTTCCTTAAAAGGCCATGCGAGCAACTCACTCTAAACTTTCAATAAAACAATGACGCTTTTTTATAAGAATGTTGAGCAGTTTTTATAATTTTCTTGAAAAAATTGCAAAATAGTGGCTATGTTCAGATTGTTGTCCCAAAACCACGAAGTATGTTTTATAAAAAAATAAAACGTGGCATACCGCTGAAAAGATTATTTCTTCTTTCATTTTTTTCTAGAACACTCAAAAAATTAAAAATCGGTTGAAAAAATTCCGGCGTAGCTAATTTTTTAGTATCGAAAGCCTCAAAAAATTGTTTTTTTTATATCATGATTTTTTGGGTATACAGCATTTTTCATGCATTATTGTGTTGCATATGATGAAATCTACAACCTATACTACGTCACTTGAAAAGTACAAAATCACTGTAATACCGTGTAATGCTTCCAAGTTGAGTAAGATTAAATCACGATTTCAGTGGATCTGCTGGAACAATCAATCCCATCTTAACTTTAAGATTTGTAAACAAACTTTTGTTTTACTGATTTCTATTAATTTGCTAAAATTTAAATGCAGAAAATATTAGAAATTGTTTCCTTGAAAGGTAAAGATGTGGGTTAATGTGTATTTATCTTGCAATTTCACTCGGCAGCGAAATTATAAGTGAAACAAGGTTGTTTACAAAAATCTCTTTAGCCCTTTTGAAGAATTAACATTGAATTTTTGGCGGAGCAAACACGACTAAGCTCTGAAAGTCTGAGAAATTTCACAAACCGACCACGGGAACAAATTAGTTCAAATATTGTGTTAATAGATTAATCTCTTCTGTTCATTTTTTAAAGTTACGTGATCTACCTTAAAAGCCCGCGTGAACATTAAATTCCTATTTTTTGTTGCAAAAATGCGCAACTTTCAAAAAAGCATCGAACAAAAAGGCATTTCAGTGTAAAAATGCAAGCTTACTTCTCGCATCAGCACGGCCGGAGCGCACCACTAACTGTTCGATCGAATGTCTCTTGGCCTCTCGCTGCTCGTGTAAGCTCCACCACAGTATAGGCCACTGGCTGCATTTCTTACTTGCCTTACCTTGTTTATTTGATGCACTTTTGGAAGCAGTTTCATGCCTAGCAACTTTGCACAAAACGGTGTTACTCCAATGATACATACCTTCCATACTAGTATTGATCACACAATCAAAATTCGACAATTGGAAGCACGAGGTTTCATCCGCCGGACGGCCGTGCAAGTTGAACAAGGTCAGGTCCACCTTATCCACCCGCTTTTTACTGCCTATCGCCCGCAATAATGCATTCAGCCAGAGAGGGATAGAGCCGTTTATCAGATCAGCACGACGGTTAACATCCGCGATAAAACTCGATACGCGCGGTGTACTCTCCGCGCTCACTTATTTTCTCCCCAAACACGAACACTCAAACCTTGCCCGTCGGAGAATGCAACAAGTTTTCACATCAACATACCCACGTCCAAACCATTCGGATATTTCTTACTCGTTATCACAGCCTGTTTTTCATAAAACAAAACTACACTTGGATATTTCTTCTTTTTTTATTTTAATTTCAATTGAATAGCTGTCAACTAATTCCAAACCAGTTCGATGCGAAATAGGAATTCACTGGCGCAGAAGCACGGAAGAAAAAGGAAGCTCAAAACGCAACTTACAACTGGACCTGAACAGCACAATATTATCTTCGGCCCACGGCTAAACAAATTAATCGGGGATGGCAAATAAAAAATCGCTGCACTCGGGTGGAGAGAGATAGTACGAAAGCTAGCCAAAACACACAGCGATCCGATCCCGAGGCAACCGCGGCAATCAGTGGTGATATTTTAAGAAACATTAAACACATCGCTATAAAATGAACCGACTGTGCGAATCTCCCTGCTGCAACTATGTGTTGTTATACAATGTAGCTCTGTTCCCATGTGAGCGAACTTTTTTTTATGGACTCGACACAGCAGAAGCGTGCACATGCAGCCTAAGTGCAATTGCATTGGTGTTGGGAATAATATTGTATGCGAGAGTACAGTCAGCCAAACGTTTACTCGGTCGATCGATGTAGAAGAATCGGTCGGGGCCGTAGTTCTACTAGTATAGATCTACATACTTTAACCGACGGCGAAAAATTGGATCCATCTGTCAATGGGTGTAGCTTCTGGCAAGATGGACCACACGGTCTTATCCGTCACTTTGACAACACAAACAAACAAAAATGCGTATAGCAAGCTTCCGTTATCTCATTGATGCATCAATAGGAGGACAATCAGTTACGCATCAAGACCGGCGGTGGGGAATCGAACATTCACCAGGAGGCTGAAAATGAGTGCCGCAGGTTTCTCACTGACCAGAATGAACCTGTAGCCACAGACTAACAGACATAACACTATGAGGGAATTCAATCAAAAAACATCGATCCGACAATTTTCCCAGAACACTAGCTCCACCTTTTATTCACAGTCCCAATCACTCAATTACTGGTGGGTTACCCCTCAGGTTTGGGAACAATTTTTCACTAGTGGTCTATCCCCCATATGCTTGTTCATATGTCAGTGGCGCCATAATTTCAAATGTGGCCACAGTCCCAACTACAAATATATTTAAAATAACCGTTAAAGCGGGCGAAGCTTTGTTTTTGAGTGTTATGTCTGTTAGTCTGTGCTGTAGCTCTCCTGCGATAAATCATGGAAGCAACTTATGATGTATTAATTCACTGCTTGGTCGCGCACAGTTCGGAAATGTTCTACGAGAGTGTTTTTTTAATGATGCCATAATTTTGAAAGCTTCTTTTTATAATCAATTCCCTTTATTTATTGAAAGACGATTGTTGTGGTTGACGTATTGGATATGTAAATAGATAGGGAGCAAAGGTAAAAGCGATCGAAGGGTTAACGTGAGAGAATGTCAACAGAGTGGGCTTCTCATTTATAACAACACTGCTTTTAAAAAGAGGTCTATGTGTTTTTAGGTGTCCACATTTTGTCACGAACAGTCTGCCGAAAAAAATCTACATCCGTCGTCTTCAAACACCTAGCGTCAACTGATTGCACAAAGTCTTCCGGCAAACTGCTCCATACGTCTTCAGTCATCGCAATGATGATATTACAGACAAATCTGAAGTAAATTTATATTTAAAAAGCCTGTCCTGTTGGCGCTCCAGTTTGTGCCCAGATTTAGTTTGTGTCAGTGGATTGTTATTGCTCTTATGTTGCACTATTGTATTAGTTAGGATAGGTGTGCCATTTCCCTGTACCTACTAAATTATTGTTAGGAAATCGCATTGAAAAACAAATGCAATTTCAACGCCAAAGGGGCGCGAAACTGAGACCTCGCCAAAGGCGCCAGAAGACCACGCTACGGCCCCGACTATAGTATAATGATAATCTTTAGTACCTACAAATTTTTCGACTTATATGAATTGATCTAAAATCGGCCAATGCGGTTATTCAACACTAGTGAAGTTTTTGCTAAGTGTCAAAATCGCTTCGGAATTTGATTCGGAATCCTGAATGGAGTCATTATAGATTCCAAATCAAATGCAACAACCGATTCTGAGTCGGAATCGGTTGTTGCATTTGATTTGGAATCCATAATGACTCCATCCCAGTTAAACTCATTCCGGAACCGGTTCGGATTTCTGAATGGAGTCATTATAGATTCCAAATCAAATGCAACAACCGATTCCGACTCAGAATCGGTTGTTGCATTTGATTTGGAATCCATACTGACTCCATTCAGGATTCCGAATCAAATTCCGAATGGTTTGACAGGGATTCAGAAATCCGAACCGGTTCCGGAATGAGTTTAACTGGGTAGTAACATGGCGCATTTTTATAACTTAAATCGACCGTTTTTCGATGGGCGATGAAAATTCATCTCGTGTTATTTCTGTTTGTCTGCTGCTTATCGTCCAGTAGTCTACGTATATAAATAAACCGATACAGGCCTCCTTTCCATGTTTCCAACTGCCATTGACCCACACTCAAAACGAGAAGAAAAAACTCTGAATGTGCAATCCACATTCGGCCGTGCACCTATTTGATAAGATTATTTCAACGGTGCAGCCAGTTCACTGCTAGCGGCTCGAAAAACGGTTCCAAAATTAAATTCACCTCTCAACTTAACAGTAATTTTCTACTAAGTTGTGGTATCAGTTGATAGAAACGGTCAATTATTTCCCATAATAAACATTATTCTACAAACAATCATAAAACAGCAAATGTGTATTAAGGTCATAACCGTTTCTACATTGTATAATACAGTGCCCTTCTAAAGAAAACGACTTTTTCAACGATAAGATAGTGAACCATTCGTGACCAAAGTCACCATAAACGATGAGATGCACAAAAAGAATGAGTGCCCTCAAAAACTGATTTTGCCGTTTTTGAGACTGCATGATCAAAATCCGTTGTTTTGACTCGATTTGGTGAGGAGCTGAGAAACTGAGAAAAACGTGTCGGAAACGATTTACAAGCTCTGATGGAGGGTATTATTTCGCAACCGGCAAATGTCGAGTACTTTACTCAAACTCATCCTAAAATTTAATCTGAAATAAATACACATACTATAAAACTTTTATTTTTCGATTTTATTTCGATAACTGCAGCTGGTTTACCAATCTAAATTGTCGCAATAATTATCGACTCACCCTTTATTCAAAAGCAAGTAGGTTGTTAGGCAATCAATGAGACGTTTGTGATCAGCTGCTTATTGTTTATTTCTTCTGACGTTGCTCGGGTCGTAGTCGATTCGATCCAGCATCAAACAAATCGAACTAACGCAAGATGTGCGTCGGATATGTTTTTCAATTGGGTCATTAAACGAGCAAAAAAAATCTTTTTTTGTTATATACATCGATAAAGCTGATTTTCGTGATTACAACAATGTTTTGTTCCAACTCAGGAAACGTGAAAATAAGATTTAAATTTAAAATTAAGAAATATGTTGACAGTCTTGATTTGACACTATCAGAAGCATATCGAATTTCACGACAAATGATGCCCTGTCAGAAAAAAATGAATACATCTTTTTCCCGCAGGGTTATCCTATTTGACATAGACTTTTCTACGGCTCATGTACGTACACGTCACATGGCACCAATACTACATCACTAGCTGGTGGAAAATAATAAACAAAGACGGCAAAAGTAAATGGGATTGTTTTCAACCAGAAAGCTGCAGAAGTGTTCGTGAGACCGGGCGACAAGAACTCAATGTACACCATCCAATGCATATTAACCTAAGAGAAGAGACGACAACAGACTTCTTGCTCTTCTTAATTTTCTCTACCACCCAGTTAAACTCATTCCGGAACCGGTTCGGAATTCTGAATGAAGTCAGTATGGCTGGATGTTGTTGGCTCGAATCAAAACTTGTCGAAAGTAAACAAAGTTCATTTCATATCGTCAACCTGGCACCCAGGTGGTGAAATCAACGGGGTGCTGGAGCGTTGCCAAAAAAAAATTATTTCCAGATTAAATTTTACTAAACTTCCCAGTTTAACTCAGCCGAAATGCTGGCTGGATCTAATTCGTATTCCGGCTCCGGTGACACAACCGATTCAAGTTAGAATGTTTAAGGGGTATCATTTCGATGCGGCTTAGCCGCATAACCGAGGTCCGGGCGAGGTGGCCACCGACCCGCCGTCGGAAGCAAGCGAACCTGTGATCCACTCGTTTGCCCGGCTTACTCAAACATAGGGGCTATCCCTAGTTTAAGTCCGACTGAGCGGTAGCGATGTCGGACAGCACGCGCAAAAGCGATGTGGCGTAGCCACATTGGGTGCTGGGCACAAAATAAAATTGGCAACGCTAGCAAAAGGTAAACACAAATGAACACTCCGGATGAACCTATCGTCAATTGACATTTCGACGAGTTTTGATTCGAGCCAATAATATGGGCCCAGTCAGTATGGTTTCCAACTTAAATGCAACAACCGATTCCGGCTCAATCGGTTTCAGAATTAGCATTTGAGCTGGAATCCATACTGGTTCCATTCAGGATTCCGAATCAAATTCCGAATGGTTTGACTGGGCAGGCCCTGTCGTAATTTCAAAGACAACAACCATCCATCGTTGCCAGGTTCCATTTGCATGTTTTTCACACATCCTGGAAATAATTGTACCTCAAATATCGACCCTCTGTCAAGAATTCACAATACTAGCTGCATTTAAAAATTGAATTTTATTGTTATTCGTGTCTCTCCTAACAATACACGTAATTACATTGTCATTCAGGGTATTTATTCAATTTGCATGAAATGTTTACCTCAAAATGCATAAAGGGTCAAAATTTGATGTGGTCTCGAAAAAAAGTTTTTAGCGAAAATTACCTTTTTTGACGATTTATGTTCAGAGGGGGAGTAAAGGAAAATTTCAAAACCGAATTTCCATTTTCGATCCCAAATGACTTTAGAATGCATAAAACGTCGATATTTGATGCAATCTTGAAAAAAAAGTTTTTTAACGAAAGTTCATTTTTGGACTTTTTGTGTTCAAAGGGGGGAAAATTTCAAAATCGGGCGGTATTTTTGATGCCAAATGACTTCAAAATGCATAAAGCGTCAAAATTTAATGTAATCTCATAAAAAAAAATTACGAAAATTGACTTTTTTGACGATTTTTGTTCAAAGAGGGGAGTAAAGTAAAATTTCAAATTCGAATTTGTATTTTCGATGCCAAATGACTTTAAAATGCATGAAACGTCGTGATTTGATACAATCTCGAAAAATCATTTTTTTAACGAAAGTTCATTTTTGGACTTTTTTGGTTCAAAGGGGGGAAATTTTCCAAATCGGACTGATATTTTTGATGCCAAATGACTTCAAAATGCATAAAGCGTCAAAATTTTATGCAATCTCACAAAAAAAAATTTGACGAAAATTGACTTTTTTGACGATTTTTGTTCAAAGGGGGGAGTAAAGGAAAATTTCAAAATCGAATTTGCATTTTCGATGCTAAATGACTTTAAAATGAATGAAATGTCGAGATTTGATGCACTCTCAAAAAAAAAAATTTAACGAAGGTTCATTTTTGGACTTTTTTTTTGTTCAAAGGGGGGGAAATTTCAAAATCGGGCTGGTATTTTTGATGCCAAATGACTTCAAAATGCGTAAAGCGTCAAAATTTGATGTAATCTCACAAAAAAAATTTTGACCAAAATTGACATTTTTTGACGATTTTTGTTCAAAGGGGGGAGTAAAGGAAAATTTCAAAATCGAATTTGCATTTTCGATGCCAAATGACTTTAAAATGAATGAAATGTCGAGATTTGATGCAATCTCAAAAAAAAAATTTAACGAAGGTTCATTTTTGGACTTTTTTTTTGTTCAAAGGGGGGAAATTTTCAAAATCGGGCTGGTATTTTTGATGCCAAATGACTTCAAAATGTATAAAGCGTCAAAATTTGATGTAATCTCACAAAATTTTTTTTGACGAAAATTGACTTTTTTGACGATTTTTGTTCAAAGGGGGGAGTAAAGGAAAATTTCAAAATCGAATTTGCATTTTCGATGCTAAATGACTTTAAAATGAATGAAATGTCGAGATTTGATGCAATCTCAAAAAAAAATTTAACGAAGGTTCATTTTTGGACTTTTTTTTGTTCAAAGGGGGGAAATTTTCAAAATCGGGCTGGTATTTTTGATGCCAAATGACTTCAAAATGCATAAAGCGTCAAAATTTGATGTAACCTCACAAAATTTTTTTTTGACGAAAATTTACTTTTTTGACGATTTTTGTTCAAAGGGGGAGTAAAGAAAAATTTCAAAATCGAATTTGCATTAAAATGCATGAAACGTCGAGATTTGATGCAATCCCGAAAAATAATTTTTTTTAACGAAAGTTCATTTTTGGACTTTTTTGGTTTAAAGGGGGGAAATTTTCAAAATCGGGCTGGTATGTTTGATGCCAAATGACTTCAAAATGCGTAAAGCGTCAAAATTTGATATAATGTCACAAAAATTTTTTTGACGAAGATTGACTTTTTTGACGATTTTTGTTCAAAGGGGGGAGTAAAGGAAAATTTCAAAATCGAATTTGCATTTTCGATGCTAAATGACTTTAAAATGAATGAAATGTCGAGATTTGATGCAATCTCAAAAAAAAAAATTTAACGAAGGTTCATTTTTGGACTTTTTTTTGTTCAAAGGGGGGAAAATTTCAAAATCGGGCTGGTATTTTTGATGCCAAATGACTTCAAAATGCGTAAAGCGTAAAAATTTGATGTAATCTCACAAAAAAAATTTGACCAAAATTGACATTTTTTGACGATTTTTGTTCAAAGGGGGGAGTAAAGGAAAATTTCAAAATCGAATTTGCATTTTCGATGCCAAATGACTTTAAAATGCATAAAACGTCGAGATTTGATGCAATCCCGAAAAATAATTTTTTTAACGAAAGTTCATTTTTGTATTTTTTGGTTCAAAGGGGGGAAATTTTCAAAATCGGTCTGGTATTTTTGATGCCAAATGACTTCAAAATGTATAAAGCGTCAAAATTCGATGTAATCTCACAAAAAAATTTTTGACGAAAATTGACTTTTTTGACGATTTTTGCTCAAAGGGAGGAGTAAAAGAAAATTTCAAAACCGAATTTGCATTTTCGATGCCAAATGACTTTAAAATGCATGAAACGTCGAGATTTGATGCAATCTCGGAAAAAAAATTTTTAACGATGGTTCATTTTTGGACTTTTTTTGTTCAAAGGGGGGAAAATTTCAAAATCGGGCTGGTATTTTTGATGCCAAATGACTTCAAAATGCATAAAGCGTCAAAATTTGATGCAATCTCACAAAAAAAATTTTGACCAAAATTGACTTTTTTGACGATTTTTGTTCAAAGGGGGAGTAAAGGAAAATTTCAAAATCGAATTTGCATTTCCGGTGCCAAATGACTTTAAAATGCATGAAACGTCGAGATTTGATGCAATCTCAAAAAAAAATTTAACGAAGGTTCATTTTTGGACTTTTTTTGTTCAAAGGGGGGGGGGGGTAAATTTCAAAATCGGGCTGATATTTTTGATGCCAAATGACTTCAAAATGCATAAAGCGTCTGATAAAGATCTGTGTATAAAGTGTTTGTAGTTAGAATCAGTTGTGTCAGTGTAGCAGGAATACTAGCTTGAACCAATCCAATAACTCTTGCATTGCAAGAGTTGTTGGATTTTACTGGCCGGAGCCCGCTCCTCCCTGATAATGAGTCTCTAAAAATTCGGACACTTTTCAAAGATTTCTTCGGTTTACTTTTATAATAATATGGCTATACATTTCAATTGCATTTTCCACTCTACACAAAGTTAACGATTAAAAATAAGAATATTCTTATTGCACAAAATTTAATGAAATGCTCGCTCGGAGGATACAAATTAATCGGTTGGTGGATGGTTGAAAAATAAACTAGCAGACAAAATATGTTACAAATCCGTGCAAACAGATATTCTGTTTTAATTTATACTATTGGTTTTTGCTGTCTATATAAAAGTTTTAATATGACCAACATAGTTTGAGAGATACTGATAAGGTAGCTATTTGTGGAATCGAACGCGAATAGCTCGTTTGGTTACCACATTCTACTTACTTAATTTGCTAATTGTCAAAATAAGCAAACTGAAATTAATCGAAATAGGTCGAGAATTAACGGTACCGGTTGAACTCTCGTCACCAGCGCAACGCTTCGTCGATGCGAGGCTTCATAATAGACATGCTTCATTGGTGGTGTTATCAATCGAAAGACACGGTTCAACTGCAGTGCAATAATGATAATGCAGTTCTGAGCTGTACTTACGTTTCAAGCTAATTCTGTCGGCAGCGAAAGCGTCCAAATAGAAGGTCAAGCTCCTTGCTCGGTGTGATACCGGTTTTTTTCGTATATTCATATGATGGAATTCACAAAATTTTACTCACATTTTAAGCGAGATAAAGCCGAGAATACACAAGGTCTGCTCGGCAATTTGAAAGCGTTCGGGAAATTTCCTATTATCATCAATTACGTAATACCTCCATGAAGATATTTAAGAGATGTCGCTGCTTCGGTGGTGGCTAACGTGAATTAAAATATATGGGAAAGATATTAAAAGCTGGGTTTACTCGTCATCCCAAGAAAGTGTTATTGAGGGAGAACAATAGCACAACTGGCAGCTCTGTAGCGCTATTGCCCAGTAAAGTTCAGCCGGAAATGAGCCGGGATTCCGGTTGGTTCCAGTTAGTATACCGGCTTCAGTGACATTGATTGAGGTTAGGTATTAGGCCCTGTATTCAGTTTATTATACTTTTTTGTAACAATGTATAATAAATTACATGGAACAGTATTATGAATAAAGCCACGAAACCTAGGGACAGATCACTTTAAGAATGTATAACAAATTTGCATCAAATTGAAAAAAATGCATTTAATTTCCATTTTTGCATCAGCTTTGCACTGCCTCGCAAAAAAGTTTGTTTAACAAACGTTCTACACTGATCCACTTTGTTCGACGTTTTGTTAAATGTAGGGCTAGTTTTTCTGTAGGGTTTTGACGTCTTACACGCAACGCAAACAACATTGCACGCAACGCAAACAACATTGCACGCAACGCAAAAACATTGCACGCAACGCAAAATACATTATGAATTTTTATTTTGATGGAAATAAATGCGTTTAATTTCGCTGATTTTTAAAAATGCATCACAAGTGATCTGCCCCTAGCACGAAACAGTAGGTTTTCAATTCACTCCGGCACTGTGTAACTCGGTGGAAGTCACTCAAAGTTACAGAATAAACTGCCAGGAACCAAGAAGAGGGCCTCAATTTAGGCAGTTTTGCGCATTCCTCTGTACGGGACTCTATAATACCACATACTCTAGTTAAACCAAGTTACAGTAAATCGAAGCGGTGATGTCATAGTGAAAATTGGCAAACAGCTCGGTTTTCACTTTGGCTTCTAGAAAAAAATTAAGAATCACCATAGGAATTTGTATTGCCTTAAGAAATGAAGATTTCTTTATGTTTTACGAAATACCCGCATGTCGGATTGCAGAATCTCAAACGATGACACGCTCAGTCTGCACGTCACATTACTTACTAGAAACCGCAACCGCAAGTCGGTCAGTATTCCTTCATTTTGCGTCAGTCTCGTATTAATTAAGTAAGCGCAGAATAAAACTTATGGACACCAGACAAATATTACGCACTGTATATACGATTGAATTTACATAAAAGCGTGTATTCACATCGATGTACGGCGCGTATTCACATCGATGTACGGCGGTAAAATTGATTCGTCGAAAATTTAGATGACTTTACCACAGAGAACAGACGTCCATCTTCATCATTCAACTTGTGTAAAAATACCTAACGGCTTCGAAGGTAGTTGGGATATCTTCAACAGGTGCGCTACTGTCGTCATGTTTTTTAGTGGCTGATTTCGACTGAATTGACAGCGGTTATACCTCTACCCAGTCAAATTGTTCCGGAACTGGTTCGGACTTCTGAGTGGATTCAGTATAAATTCCAGCTTAAATGCATCAACCGATTGAGTCGGAATCAGTTGTTTTCTTTGAGCAAGATTCCATACAGAATCTATTCAGGATTTCGAACCGGTTCCGGAATAGATTTGACGGATAGTTGGGATAAGTTGGTTTGGCGGCGCTAGTGTTTTATCATATAATAACTCAAATGTTTACACACGTTTTATTAATAAATTTGTTCGATCATGGATGTTTGTTCTCTGTGACTTTAGATTCAGAAATGGCTACCAATCCTAGGATTTGTCTTCTATTTAGAAAAAAAAATTCCGTAACCGATTCCTGCTGCAAATACAGACCAACGACAGACAGAACTCGAATAACAAGAAACTATAAACCGTTCTCGTAGTTGATGATCATATTTTGGTATTCACCAGCCTTCGTCGCGCTTTGCTTACACCGATGTAAAAATACCACTTTTAGATGATGGCCAATGCCCAACTAAACGACTGGTTTGTCATTCGAACTGGCTAGCTAAAGACCACCGCAATTAATCGATCGAGCAAGTTTGTATCATGGTATGGCTTCGCGTGGAAAATTACGAATGCTCCGTCTCAATCGATCCGTAACCGCAAGCATTATGAAGCACGGGAGTACGCTACGAGGATGCAATTCTTAAAACGATCTGAACCGAGCTTGGGTTCCAGCAAAGATGTATTCACAAGATATTCCACTGTCAAATTCTACAAACAAATCCTAGACGGCATTCTTGTTTTACTAGTGGCGACACTTTACGTGTTCTCAGTGAACTACGATTATTGTACTCAATTATTTATTTATGCGTTTACACACATCTTCCTATGTAGTTGTTGGGCTTTGATGCTAGCAGAACTCAGTGCCGTTCGATGGCACGGCGGTTCTGAAGCTCGAAATCGCACTGCAACTCTGATTCGCTCTGGTTCTACTCTATTGCCAGGATTGGGTAGCCATAAGTATTTGCCGAGACGAGATCGGTTCGGTTCATGTTACGAACCACGCTGTTTCTTCCGAGCATGTCGGTGTCCGGTTTAATAAGCGATAAAAACAAGCTGGAAGCGATGGTATATAGCAGGATCAGCATGTTCACCGCCCGGAGCGTCAGAACAAATTAGTGTCGCGATCGGGTGATATTAGCAATCATCTTTCTGCTCTGGTCGCTTTGCTAATACCACACCAAGTGGAGCAATTATTTGATGGGGACTTATCAGGATCGTAGGCTTCGTTAGGTATAGATACGTTTGCGTTGACGACAGTACAACTTACTCGCACATCTTTACGTTTTTCTTGTTCTCGAGAATACCTCCCAATAAAGATTATGACATTGATTCTAATTAGAGGAAGATCACTAGAGCAATGAACAATTGATAAGCGGGATTCAGCTCCATTTGACATTTGACTCCTAACTGCCACTATTTATATGCTAACTCCAAATATGCAAACCGCAGAACAAAATATTAATCGAATCAATTAATCAAGCTCTCAAAAATTACTCGATTAATGGTTAATCGATTATTTGCAAAACTCAAACATCACTAGTTGCCAGTTTCGAATTATGTTATGATAAGCATGAATTATGGCAAAAATTAATTTCGAATTATAACGTAAAGGGACCATCCATTAATGACGTAGCATTTTTGAGTGATTTTTAACACCGCCCATCCCCATCGTAGCATTTCGTCGCAAACCTCTAAATACCCCTCTGGTAATTACGTAGCTTGACAGTAACTCTCCCCCCTTGTCCCCGTAATTTTTTTTAACCCATTCATGCCCATGTTGTTTGTGGACAACAACGTTTTTAAACAGCTATAACTTTTGTTTGAGGCAAGATTTGCTCACAAAAACAAGTAAGGCTAATAAATGTGACTATTGGCTTACATTTGAGTACTAACAGTTACAAGGATCAGCTCTAGAACTGAAGTTATTGCAATTAGTCGGATTGAACTCCGATGGAGCAGTGCTGCCAGGGACAGTTTACGTTGACGACGGAAAATGAATTTTTCATATAACTTCGTTATATTGCAATGTTAGTGAAAACTGATAAAACTTATCAATTTAGACTATTTTTGGCTACGTTTTCCACGGAGTTGAACTATTGTAAATATTCTACGAGAATTGTAGTGAGCATTGGAAGGTAAAAATTAAGCATCTTCTAGCACTGCAAGAGAAGCACCTGCTTTTATGAAAAAAGGGTTTTCGAGTTTCTTGACCCCATCGTTTTCAAGAAAAAATAGTTTTGAAACCCTACACGTACTAGAAAAAAAGTTGGGCATGAAAGGGTTAAATAAAAGACGGTGTTAGTTATTCCCCTTTAAAAAAAAGCTACGTAGCATGACATGACCCCCTACCCCCTGTCGTCACACATCATCACAAAATACAAAACTCCCCCTCCCTTATATAATGCTACGTCATTTATGGATCGTCCCAAAGTAAGCAGAGATCCTAATTTTAGACTCGTTTGTTTCGAAATTAATATCATCTCACTTAGTTCGGTCTGACTTAACACCGACCAGTTAGTATTAGAGCCTGACTCAATTTCACACCTAGCAAAAATCAGAAATGAATACCCAATTACCGTATGACAAATGATATCAACGACTAGTTCCACAGCAGTTGATGACAGCTTGGGTGGTAGTCCAGTGGATGAATGAAGTTAACCATGAACCAGTTTTTCTGCCGTGTACCAGAGTTTGTAGCGAGGCGCAATATTAACACACTTCTACCACAGAGAACAGACGTCCATCTTCAGCATTCAACTTGTGTAAAATCTCTAACGGTTTCGAAGGTAGTTGGGATATCCAAACCAGGTGCGCTGCTGTCGTCATGTTTTTTTGTGGCTGAGTTCAGCGGTTATTCCTCTACCCAGTCAAAGTAGTCCGGAACCGGTTCGGACTTCCAACATGAATTCCAGCACAAACGCATCAACCGATAGAGTCGGAATCGGTTGTTTTCTTTGAGCGAGATTCCATACTGAATCCATTCAGGATTTCGAACCGGTTCCGGAATGGATTTGAGGGATAGTTGGGATAGGTTGGTGTGGCGGCGCTAGTGTTTATCATATATTAATTCAAATGTTTACACACGTTTTTTAAATATTTTTGTTCGATCATGGATGTCTGTTCTCTGTGCTTCTACATACCTAGACACTAACGCTGCGTCCAAGATTCAGACCCATTATTTGAGGCATTTACTTCACATGATTGATTACCACGTCGCTAAACGTTGTGCGCTCCAATTCGTACGCACGTTAATTAATTTTCATTAAGCTTAGAATACCACGCGGAAAATAGGGTTGTACTTAGTTAATACTAGACTAGTGAAATTGCAGGTTAGACGGCGAGTTGAGTTGAGACATTATGTTGTTTCAACTAAGCCAGACTTGGTCCGACGCAGGAAAATCCAAGCCATATCGATCGTTTGGTGGGTTCCAGGAGCCCCGAGGATAAGGATGCGAGCATTACTCAATGATTTTTTTTACAAGTGTCAGATGTAATAGCTATCGATGATGATAACGACATAATTGATAAATTAATTATGGGTTTCCAGCTTGGAGTTACCTCCCATCTGTCGCGTTTTCTGCGCCCTTATAAGCCACAAATTAACTTAACTCTACTCGATTTCTGGCCGCAAGCTTCTGCCGCAAGTTTCAACACTTGGTACATTGAAACCGCAAGCTAACGAATCAATCAGTTTGGAATTCGTAGGTACTAATTTCGCATCACGTTTCTCCGCACCCTACACGAGACAAGCAAGATTGATATTTTGTTCGTTGAAAGTAAATAGCTGCCTCCTTAGGACTTACAAAAAACTTTTAAATGTGTGCGCATTAGAGCAATTACTTTAAGTATATAAAAGTTCAGAAAAAAAACAAATCTTCATCATTCAACTTGAGTAAAAATACCTAACGCCCGGTCAAACCATTCGGAATTTGATTCGGAATCCTGAATGGAGTCAGTATGGATTCCAAATAAAATGCAACAACCGATTCTGAGTCGGAATAGGTTGTTGTATTTGATTGGGAATCCATAATGACTCCATTCAGAAATCCGAACCGGTTCCGGAATGAGTTTAACTGGGATAATGACTCCATTCACAATTCCGAACCGGTTCCGGAATGAGTTTAACTGGGCGGCTTCGAAGGTAGTTGGGATATCTTCATCAGGTGCGCTACTGTCGTCTTGTTTTTTAGTGGCTTAGTGCGACTGAATTGACAGCGGTTATACCTCTACCCAGTCAAATCATTCCGGAACCGGTTCGGACTTCTGAGTGGATTCAGTATGAATTCCAGCTCAAATGCATCAACCGATTGAGTCGGAATCAGTTATTTTCTTTGAGCAAGATTCCATACAGAATCCATTCAGGATTTCGAACCGGTTCCGGAATGGATTTGACGGATAGTTGGGATAAGTTGGTTTGGCGGCGCTAGTGTTTTATCATATATTAATTCAAATGTTTACACACGTTTTATTAATAAATTTGTTCGATCATGGATGTCTGTACTCTGTGGTTAAACTTTAGACGGAAATATGAGAGCAACACATTTTTTCTAAGATAAACGTTATGTCGAATGTGGGTTCGACCTTCAAATCCATATTAACAGTTCTAAACGAAAATCCGAATATTGGTAACTGAAATTCAGTGACAATTTCTCCATTTTAAAATTGGAAATTTCAAGACTTATGTGCCTATGCATAGATATATAACATTGAGAATTTGACCGAACGTTTTGAAGTTCCAGGAAACCAAAGTCAATGAACAAATCGTCCAAATTTCGTTTACTGTGCTAAAAATATCTCTCACCAAATCCTATCAACCATTGCCAGACGATTCTGGCGAAATCGTTCCACAAACAAACCTTCGATTATTCTTTCAAACGCTTCTCTTCGTAGCGCGCCTAAATCATCAACTTAGAACGTGGGAAGTCGCGGGTGTGGCAATTTTTTATTGAAAATGTGCGATAAATTTGAAACGTTAGTATCTCGCCTCGACCCGACTGGAGCGGCGTCACTTTCAGAAGCTGTGATCATTGTGGATGTTAGCACTGTCAGCTAGACGGTCGTTCTGCTTGTCAGCAACCAGACAGCACTAGCCGCTATCAAACCAATGAACGAGTGGAGAGGACGCGTGCGCTTTTGGCTAAAGCAAGCATTGCGTGCCGGATATGAGGACAGTATTTGGTTTATGAACTAGCAAAAATAGCACGTGTCTTAATAAGTAAAATTCTAATAAAAGTGTGATACACTAGCGTAAGAGTACTTTTAGCTTTTAATTACATTTGAGTTAACTAATGTTTGCTGCAAATAAATTCTATTGTTGATTTATATTGAGTCTATGGAATGCAACAGTTTGAAAAAAAGGAAGTTTTAAGCAACTGTAAAAGGGTGTTTTGACGAAGCCGTGTGGTGTCCGGCGGGCTGAAATCTTTTTGCACTATTTCAACCAAGAATAGAACCTCTGGGAACTGCTCCCATGTCGTAAGAGGCGACTAACAACATGCTAGGAGTTCCTAGGCCGAGGTTTTGTTCCGTACCGAAGACTTAATCTGGGCGGACCTTAAGGTTTTCCATATTACCCTCTTTCCAGTCTGTATTTAGTGAATCACTGACATATACCTTTTCTGATTCGCCTTTCTTGATTGTGTACCAACGTTTTAAGTTTCTTCTGGCGGTTGTATATTAGCCGTAAATGACGAAATCTAATTCTACACTAAGTAACAGAATATATTAATATACCGGCACTTCCACGCCAAGGTTTAACTTCCAAAGCTTTGGCTTAAAAACCGTTTTTAAAAAATGGAAACTTTCATGCAGGAAATTTATTGAATTGGCCTAAGATGGAGCTGTCGAATTTCACAAAAAGCTTTTTATGTTGCAAGTGATCTGTAGTTGTGTTAAATTAGGTATTTTTCTATTATATTTGGAACCGTCTACCGACAAATCTACATTTACGAATACCTCCAAAAGTGACTTCTTGAGGTCTCATGAAGGCCTGACACTAGCTTTATGATACTTTTGCTTTTCTAAACAGTAATAAAAATCTCAACATTCAAGAACTTCACTTTGTCAGAAAATGTAGGGCCATCGGAAGCTAAAACTTCGTAAAATCGCACTCCTGGTCCTTTTTTCAGTGCAGTACTCTACGTCACTCGTTCAAATTTGCACCGCTCTTATGGTAGTCGGTATTTGCTAGTATTACTGTTCTCCCATCCATTCTGGTAGTCAAACGGTGGGATAGCAAAATTCTTACAAGTTTCCTATCTCATGCCTCCACGCGATTCTAAGTCTATTGATGACATTTGGTCCTTAGACCGCAGAATGAGAGGGTGCGAACAGAATGAGAGGGTGCGAACAGATCTAGTCGAGAAAACATTGCCGTAAAAATGAATAGTTGATCGGAAATTAGCCCCAATACGACTAATCTGACTAGTATCTATGAACACGGCTCAATACGTATTGAAAATTCGCCGCGTCTGTTTTTATGAACCTAATTTAAAGCTCCGTTATTGCTAACAAGCCCGTGCATCAGATTAACAATCCTTTATATTTCCCTTCAGTGTTCGGTATTATCGCTCGTATACTTGTATTCCACAAACAATCCGATATGGAAAATAAGAAATACTTTCCTTGATTTATAACATCTCGCGCTATTTTTGCCAGTATAATATGCTGTCACTTGGTAGTTTTCAAGCCAATAAATATATCGTAGAGAAGAAGTAGCGAGTTCTGTCCAAATACTGTTGCAATAAATAGTGATCCGGCCCATTACGCAGATAAGATTAGCTTTTCCAGGCAATACTCCCACGATCGGCTGTGTGGAGTTCAAATTGTTTTTGTTTAGGGAACATAGTATACTCTCGGTAGCCGGCTGCCCAGAGTTTAAAAATAACCAAAAACTAAACAAGATCATCTCTTTTTCGAGTGATCGTGCACTCGAAGACTAACTAAACAACTACCTAATAAAATATGCTTTACAGGTCGCATCGTTTGCTTGGAGCGAATCCTAGACCTGATACCCTTCCAAACCACCAACTCCGCGACACCTATGGAAGAGTCTGATGAATCGTCGTCCTTCCGTTAAGTAGGTGGAGCATCAACACTTCCTGTCTACCTTATCCTTTATCCTTCCCCGTGAACGATGGAGATGGGGGCGGCCGGCAATGATGGCTATCATGCTGTTGAGGTTTTAATATGGGTCGGATTGGTATGAATTCCTACTTACCACTTCCTAAGCAACTCTTATTAGATAATCAGCAGTCAAACATGATGAAGTCAGTGTGCAATCCGCCAAAATCATCGTCACAACGCAACGCAAACGCAACGCAACGCAACTGTAAAAGGGTGTTTTGACGTATTTTTAATTAAAATAAAACGCTCAAAATCATTTACAACAATTGTTGCTGGTTTATTTTGGTAATTCTTTAAAGATAAGTACCCACTACGATAGTGTTTATAAATCCCATTCGGACGGTTCAATTTTGGTTAATTTCAGTCATTTTTTCGAGAACAAGGTGGAGAAATGTCGTGAATAACGTATTCAATTTTGGCCTCATTCTCATTGTTATAAAATGAAAATCAAAATGAACCATAAAAAAAACCCAAGGTCGTCAAATCGCAGGAATGTCAGCCGGCAGACAATCGACATTATTATTCCAATATAACCACAGAGAACAGACATCCATGATCGAACAAATTTATTAATAAAACGTGTGTAAACATTTGAATTAATATATGATAAAACACTAGCGCCGCCAAACCAACTTATCCCAACTATCCGTCAAATCCATTCCGGAACCGGTTCGAAATCCTGAATGGATTCTGTATGGCATCTTGCTCAAAGAAAACAACTGATTCCGACTCAATCGGTTGATGCATTTGAGCTGGAATTCATACTGAATCCACTCAGAAGTCCGAACCGGTTCCGGAAAGATTTGACTGGGTCCCGGTCAAACCATTCGGAATATGATTTGGAATCCTGAATGGAGTCAGTATGGATTCCAAATCAAATGCAACAACCGATTCCGACTCAGAATCGGTTGTTGCTTTTGATTTGGAATCCATACTGACTCCATTCAGGATTCCGAACCGGTTCCGGATTGAGTTTAACTGGGGTAGAGGTATAACCGCTGTCAATTCAGTCGAAATCAGCCACTAAAAAACATGACGACAGTAGCGCACCTGATGAAGATATCCCAACTACTTTCGAAGCCGTTAGGTATTTTTACAAAAGTTGAATGATGAAGAGGTCTGTTCTCTGTGATAAAACGGTGATCCCATTTGTTGAAACCAAATATCTTCCGAATCTTGTGTAACAACGTTTTGAAATAACCAGCCCTTAAACAGGCCCCGATATCGCTCGACAGCTATGTTGATGTTGGCTTTAGCATCATGTTTGAAGAAAAATGGGCCCATGATGCAATGGGATCTCTAGGATCATCTCTGGCTGCTCATCACACCAAATATGCAGTTTTATTTGTTTAAATACCTATTGCATCGAAAATGAGCTACGTCTTAAAAGGTAAGCTTTTAGGCAACAAACTTCGAGCAGTTGGCTTAACCGAACCGTCATTTTTGTCTGCAAATTCCAAAATTTGAAGACGACATGACTAAAATATTTGAAATTTCAACAGACATAACACTATGAGGGTATTCCCTTAAAAAATATCGATCCGGCAATTTTCCCAGAACCTTTTATTCACAGTCCCAAACACTTATTTGCTGGTGGGTTACCCCTCAGGCTTGGGAACAATTTTTCACTAGTGGTATATCCCCCATAGGCTTGTTTATGTCAGTGGCGCCATAATTTCATAAGCGGCCACAGTCCCAACTACAAATATGTTTAAAATGACCGTTAAAGTGGACGAAGCATTATTTTCGAGTGTTATGTCTGTTAGTCTGTGATAATAGTCTATAGTGTGCAGAAAAGCCTTCCGAATAAGGGATACGGTTTGAATCATGCACGGAGTTTGCATTGTTCGCGGTAAACTACTGCATGACATTGTTTGTAAATGCGCCATATTTCTTTATTTTGACATTCAAAAGAAATTATTGGAATCTTGCTCAAAGAAAACAACTGATTCCGACTCAATCGGTTGATGCATTTGAGCTGAAATTCCCACTGAGACGTCCAAAAAATTGTTTCAAAATCGTTCAACACGGGTCCAACGATGGACGTTTGTTGAACGGTTATTTGGACGTTGTCCGAATTGGTCCAACGAACGTCCTTCATTGGACGATTTTGAAACCAACCGTTCTTAGAGGGTTCTTACTGAATCCACTCAGAAGTCCGAACCGGTTCAGCTTTACTTTACTGAGAGAGTTCCCTCTAAGAACGGTTGGTTTCAAAATCGTCCAATGAAGGACATTCGTTGGACCAATTTGGACAACGTACAAATAACCGTTCAACGAACGTCCATCGTTGGACCCGTGTTGAACGATTTTGAAACAAATTTTTGGACGTCTCAGTGGGTTGCGGCGAGAAACCGCTTGTGCATGCCTGACAAAATTCTTCCCAGATAGCCGGCAATGAAATAAAATGGTAGAATATCTGCGGGTATGTCACGCCTGCCGGCTCAAATGCAACAACCGTTTCTGGCAGAATTTTTCACCTTATGGTTATTAATGGATTTCTGCTAGGCATGCACCGGCTTGACCGGTTTTGTACCTCTTCGGGTTTTTTTTTGCATCTTTTCTCATTTTTTTTAATTTTAAATATGTTTATAATAAAACATGTTTTTAGTAATTGGAGACATGAAATCCCTATTACTTACCATCTTTAAAACAAAATCTCTTTTTCCCCTTATTTTTTCATCTGCCAAAACTGTCTTTCTTGTAAATTTGACATAAAAAATGTAAAAATGGCGAAAGTAAACAAAGATAAACAAAGGAGAATCGGTGAGGCGAATTTGCCCGCCATAGCTGCACACTGAGAAGTTCAAAACATTGTTTCAAAATCGTTCAACACGGGTCCAACGATGGCGTCTCCCGGTGAAACCATTCGCAATTTGATTCGGAATCCTGATTGCAGTCAGTATGGATTCCAGCTCAAATGCAATACAGTCGTGATTCGCGAATTTGATTCGTTAGTTGGACCGACTGACAGATGTCAAAAACTCTCCAAAGGAGACGTTAGTAGTGTAATTGCATCTGTTCACATCTCTACTAATTGTCAGATTGATTGTCAAAGTAAATTTGACATAAGATTTTGACATTCAGATGCTTTTTAGTTGGACAATCATCCAACTAGCGGAGGTCCAACTAAAAAGCGGTCCAGTTAAAAAGTGCCCAACCAGCGAATCACGACTGTAACCGATTTTGAAGCCGATTGACTCGGAATCGGTTGATGAATTTGTATTGGAAGCCATACTGCACTCTAAGAACCCACTGAGACGTCCAAAAAATTGTTTCAAAATCGTTCAACATGGATCCCACGATGGACGTTTGTTGAACAGTTATTTGTACGTTGTCCAAATTGGTCCAACGAACGTCCTTCATTGGACGATTTTGAAACCAACCGTTCTTAGGGGGAACGGTTGGTTTCAAATTCGTCCAATGAAGAACGTTAGTTGGACGACGTCCAAATATCCGTTCAACAGATGAGCTTTGGACCCGCGTTGGACGATTTTGAAACCGTCCAACGAAGGACGTTCGTTGTAGCAACATTGGACGACGTCCAAATAACCGTTCAACAGCCCAAATAAATTCATTCTGGGACCGGTTCAGATTTCTGAACGGAGTCATGACTCGAATGTCCAGGTAGTTTTTGTAAGGATAAACCGAAGTTAGACAAATATTACTTTTTTATGAGCAAAGCGCACACCTGTATTACCGACGTTAGAACGCCAATTGATGGTTTAAGGTCGGTAACAAATTTATCAAAATTTTCTCCCAAGCTCAGATTGACCGACATTTCACAAATGTCTGGTTTGAAATTCCATGATGAACATAATCCTTTCTTCTTAGGACGTTTATGCAGCTGTAGTTGTAAATGAGTTATCAATAGTCCTGATTTTGACGAACGATAGCAAAACAAGTAATGGAAGATTGCTCGAAAACACCGTGTAATGTCGGTTTTCCTCCTAACTCGTTTACTTCGAAGGCAACCACGCCCAGACGGCGGGATGGGAATTATGTCGTAAAATAAAAAATTATTACCATAATTAGCTTGCAGATGGAAGAACCTGACGATGAATGGTTGATGGCGAAATCATACGGAATTGGAAAAGATTACCATCCTAAGGCAACGCTGAAAACAAGTTTGAATGCGTATGATTTTCGCTGCTAATTGAAAATTATGTTTAATTCTACAATTCCATGCATGAACCATATCATTTATGAATCAAGTATAACGCATTGCGCACATACCAAGTGTGATTGAAAGTGTGATTTAACATAAAATCACAGTGAACAGACATCCATTAAAATTGAGAACATATCTGCAGTTTAGTTGCATAAAAATTAATGCTTTATCAATAGATTATTATTGCTTCCTGGTGTACTATTGAGTTTGACTGATTTGAGAACCGATTAGTGAAAAGAGAATACAAAATGGTCGACATTGAATGGTACGACTTGTTGGGAGATACTGGTGTGGTATCGCTGGAGTTTTAGATAATCCATTTGTTCAAATATTCAGCAAAACGTAGCCATTTTCTACAGATTCTTCACAAATTCTCACAGTCAAACAAAAACTGTTAAAAATATATAGGGAAATTTCTTCACTAATTTCCTAATACGTGTCTCGCATTTGTCCGGAAAATATCTGGTCATTTTAATATACAACCGTTAACAGAAACTGGTGCATCAACAAGTTGGCGCAAATAATGCTAATTAGTGCCAAAGTACTTCCAATAACAATATATCACATACACTTAGCCATAGCCAGCTAAATAACATTATCCAACACGCACAAGCGCACAATCTTTCATCCTCAGTAATTTCTAAACTGCGCTTATAATAGTACCCATCATTGCTATTATTTATCTAGTGAGCAGCCGCGTTAAAAATCGAATCCCTACTTTCATGGAAGCCGCCGTTACCCTTGTGGCAAATCTCACGCAGATGGCACCGATAAATTTCTTCGAATGTTCGACCAAACAACGATCCGGGTCGTTTCGCTGATTCAAAATCATCACGACCCGACCGCGAACCAACTGTCGCAGTGGGTCTAATAATTTGTTGCGAAATTGATAGTGACATGGCGCGAAGAGTGCATTTCGGTGCGGGGCAAATCATTTGCCCCTCCTCTGCTACCGGTATCCCACCAAACACAAACCGGCTGTTCGAATGTAACGAGTAATACTATACGCGAACGCACGCGGTAAGCGAGATGCATGTGAAACAAGATTCCCGCTCCGCCCTGCACGTTCATGATGCCTTAAACGATGAGAATCGAAATTATAGAAGATCATGGGGCAGGTAAATATCGCATGACAGCTTAAAGAAAAATGATTTATATATTGCCTTTGAGCCATTTCGTCGAAATTTTAATTAGTTTTCGAAAGTTTTGCTGTGCTATACAAGGATAGCCCGTGGGCAGTAAGTAAGACAGTGATATTTTCACAGTTTATCAGCTTTCAACTGTTTCTTGCTGTACAGATTTTGTTCCGTGCATCTGTCGTCAAGAAATCAAATTAATGAATTCTTAGTGATAGACTACTTTCGCAAATTTATTTATTGTCATGTTCCCAGATGGAAGAGTTTTATGTGGTTTTTGTTTGAGGCGAAACTGAGTCAGTTCCTAACCCCAACTGCTGTCAAAATGTACGAACTGACAGCGGTTGGGATTAGAACCTGTCTCAGTTACAGGTTCAAGCGAAATCGTCATTAGTTGTAGCAAAACCAGTGGTAATACTTCTAGGTGAGGAACTGGAATAAATTTGCCGGTGTGCTGATTATCTGGCAGGGAATCTTCACCTGAGGTCAGAAAATTAACGAATGCTCGGCTAAACTTTACTGCGAAGGTTGGGGTTGCGCGAACTTTTGACATGGGATTACACTATTAAATGTTCAATATTTGGTTTTATTTTGTTTATTAGGGAGGATGCCTCACTAATTCCTTAATTACTCGGCCTACAATCGATGGAATGTGTACAAATTGGCATCAACAGATTTGCTTCGTGGTTGAAAACCAAGATAAAAACACAATTACCCTGAAAACGGAGAAATTCTCTTGTTTGAGCGCAACGAAAACTCGAATCGAGTGCCCCTACTGTTGCCATTAGATTCGACTCATTGCGTTGAACAGAGATGGCAGATGGGTACGGTGATAATAGAAAAATGGCGAGAATAGGCTCATTACCCTAATATACTTGGATGTGTAATAACAAACGATATATATTTCGTTCGTATAGCTTAGCCCTAGAACGTTGTACTGGGGAATAGGGATCTTTAATTTGGAAAAATTGTGCCAGTTATTCATATGTATTGGTAGCGGGTGTCCTTACGAGTACACTCATATCATTCTTAAACCTTAATTATTCTTTTATGTTTTTTAAATTTAAAAAAACCAAATTAAATTCAACCAGCAAACTGACAGTTGTCCTACTAAATGAAGTATCTGCGAATATCTCGTTCGCCTCATTGTTAACCGGGACAGCACCCCACACAGCATGATCTGGTACTTTGTCAATCCGCTAGCAGCCTGCCATCCCAAGTTTCATCTGCAAACTATGGTAGATCTGATAAGGCAACCTATAGCGTCGTGCAAGTCGAATGGGTTTGGATGTGCTATTGTCCTAAAAGGAAACAAACTAAAAAATGTTTTTTTCAATAGTTTCGGGCCAAAAAATTGAAAAAGGACTGAGATTTTAACTCACGGTACTAATCTTTATCAGAATATGCCTTAACCCGCACACCCCTAAAGATCCCTATTTAGCATTTACCGACCTGGGACACCAACCATAATTCAATTTAGGGTTCATAGTAAGAGGAAGAAAAGGTGGTAAAGTCAGTTTGTTTTTGGCATTCGTGAAAGCAGGAGCCAAAGTTTGCCTGGGGTACATTTGTACCCCAGTGTACGGTTACCGTTAGTGTTTCGTTCTGTCAGCGAAAATTTGACTCGCGACAATACCAGTTTATATACTGGTTGTTTTGCTACGTAAGTAACAATTAGCATTATGTAATCGTTTTCAATCATTCATTCAATAAATTTAATTTAATTTTGAAATAGAAAAAAAAAATGTCATTAACGCTATTTCTATTTCTTTTTTATATATTTTTAAAAAATCGCTTGCAAGTATAATTTGCGCACAGTAACTGCTGTAACAGTAGAGTTGCATGTTAGCAATGTTGTATCACTGGTCAGAAATAATATTTTGAAGTAGAATACTTCTAACGTTTCAATATTAGTTACAAAAATTTTTACTGGAATTTTACCCGATTTATTAAAAGTGAATATCTGCCGTTGTACTGAATGAAAAATTAAGATTATTCCGCTATCTGATTGGAAATATGTACAACAATTGGATACAAATAATTCCGTAGGATGTACAATTACTAAAAATAACGGAAATAATGGATTTTATGAAAGCAGTAATTATCTGATCCATGATTGGCCAGTACAATTCAACCAAGTAGCGTGCGTTGCTAGGACTGCCCCTTTGTCATCGAATGAACTGCGACACGTATAAAAAGGGGAACATAAGAAAAATTCGTTAGTTTGTGTTCTGACATTGTAAGCGTAGCAGGTGCTGCGTTTCATGTCAGCTCGCATTCTTCAGTGGTAGGTAGTACATCCCATGACTGCCGCCAGGCGCTAATAGCATTTCATTCTAATGTTAAACTGGCGTGCCAGTTTCATTCATACACAGAAGACACAATGATGACACAACACACCACAGAAAAAGCAGAAAGCTCTTTCTTTTGGGGTTGGCGATGGAGTGGTTTGGTGCGAAAGAGCCGGGCTCTGTTGCTCTTTAAATTATATGTGGCGTCATGTGCGTGTATAGATAAATTCACAATGGCGCGCATTCCAGAGTACACTGCGGTGTATACATTGAAGTGTCAACTGGCGTGTGTTTTTTGGTTCGTTTTCCTCTGGCAAGCGGTAGCGCGGGTGTGATTGACGATTAGATAAGCAGTGGTTGTTTCGTTGTGTAAAGGAGATGGCGTTGGCTTAATGGATGCTGATACAGTGAAGACCCGTCATGGCGGCCCGTCATGGTCAAGAGCACTGAGGGTAACCAGTTACCTACAGAAACTGGAGAGCACCTACCGCGTGATGTGCCTCAGAGTGATATCTGCCTACCGCACGGTATCACACGATGCATCCTGCGTGATAGCGAGCATGATGCCAGTCGGGCTGGTCATTCGGGAAGATGAGGGTGCGTTGAGCTACGTGGAAATAGGGGAGCCCGCGAGCGCACCAGGGTGACCTCGGTCGCCAGATGGCAGCGTGAGTGGGACAACTCCTCGAAAGGTAGGTGGACCCACCGGCTGATACCTAGCATATCGAGCTGGGTGGGAAGACCCCATGGGGAAGTTCACTTCCACCTGACACAATTCCTGTCAGGCCATGGCTGTTTCCGTCAGTACCTCCACAGGTTCGGACACGCGGAGGTCCCAGTCTGCCCGGACTGCCCAGGTGTAGATGAAACTGCCGAACACATACTGTTCGTATGTCATCGGTTCGACGTCGAAAGAAGAGCAATGCTTGACGTCTGTGGCTGGGACACAACCCCGGATACCCTTATCCAGCGGATGTGTCAAACGGTGGAGAAGTGGAACGCAGTCTCGGCTGCTACCATCCAGATTGCCAGTAGGCTACAGGTAATCTGGCGAACCGAGCAACAGACGGCGGGCACGGCTAACTAGTGATTGGTTAGCTGGAGCGAAAAAGGCCAAGCGCAAAATAAGAGAGTGAATGGTCTGTTCATGCCGAGGTTGGTTGGCGCAGCGAATGGCAACCGCGTAAGGGGTAAACCCAGCCACCCCGAAGCAAGACAGAAGAGTGAGTGTATAGGCGTATAAGTGGACTGCCTCATGCCAAGACGGGAGGGTCGTAGCGTAGTATGTTGGAACTAAGCTATCGATGCCTCATGGCGTGGCAGAGGAGTGAAAGGGTGAGCATCCAAGTCAGTCTCACATTGCATGTTAAGGGTGAGCATAAAAGTCAGCCTCACAGGTTGGTAGAGGCTAGCACAAAAGTCAGCCTAGCAAGGAATGAAAAAGGTGAGCACAAAAGTCAGCCTCGCATGGTATGTCAGAAGTGGGGCCTAAGGAAAATGTCCCACATGGGATGCCAGAGGGAGTGACAAAGGTACAATAGAGTGGCACGATTGAGAGTGAATCAGGTGATAGGGTGAGCACCCAAGTCAGCCTCACATGGAACGTAAAAGGTGAGCACAAAAGTCAGCCTCATGTGGGAGTGTTTGAGAGTGAATCAAAGTGTGATTGAGAGAGCACCCAAGTAAGCCTCATACAGGATTTATGATCGCGCGAGTGAGAGTGAATGAGTACATTGAGTACAGCCATCCCCCCAGAAGTAATACCGAGAGGTAGTTCCTGGGAGGAATGATGGCGGAGCCCAATGGAGTTTAGTCGGTATTAATGGCTGGTCACCATTCGAGTCCGACACGCCCCCAGTGCACCCCGTGTGGTAGATTGGACCCTACCGTTAGCACGTGTACTGGGCTAGGACATAAAGGTCTTCTCCATTGTAAAAAAAAAAAAAAAAAAAAAAAAAAAAACAGTGAAGACCCGATTTTATCAGCTCCCGATTTTGTCTACCCCCGATTTTTTCAGCTTTTTGACTCGAATTTGTCAGCTTCATATGAAAATTGATAATTGGTAGTTTGATGGGCTCTAGCAGACGAACCAAGCTGAATTCGAGTAAATCCTTTCTTGAGCATATTTTTCTTATCTTAGAGACCCAAAGAATTGAAAAATGTTATTTTTCTCCATTTTTTGGCAACCAATAATTTTTAATGAATCCAATTTTTTGAAACGCTGAAAAAATTATATCTTGTTAAAAACCATCTAAACAAGGATTACGCACAGAATATACAATTTTTTGAACTTTGTGGTATTTTAGAAAAATGATTGCGTTTAAGGTGTCGGCACAGAGAACAGACGTCCATCTTCAGCATTCAACTTGTGTAAAATCTCTAACGGTTACGAAGGTAGTTTGGATATCTAAACCAGGTGCGCTACTGTCGTCATGTTTTTTTGTGGCTGAGTGCGACAGAATTGACAGCGGTTATTCCTCTACCCACCCACTGAGACGGCCAAAAAATTGTTTCAAAATCGTTCAACACGGGTCCAACGATGGACGTTTGTTGAACGGTTATTTGGACGTTGTCCAAATTGGTC
Organism: Topomyia yanbarensis; assembly: GCF_030247195.1. Lineage (NCBI taxonomy): Eukaryota > Metazoa > Arthropoda > Insecta > Diptera > Culicidae > Topomyia > Topomyia yanbarensis. The sequence continues at coordinate 19,394,324 of NC_080670.1, read as the reverse complement.
CAACGAACGTCCTTCATTGGACAATTTTGAAACCAACCGTTCTTAGAGGGCAGTCCAACTAGTCCGGAACCGATTCAGACTTCCAGCATGAATTCCCTCTAAGAACGGTTGGTTTCAAAATTGTCCAATGAAGGACGTTCGTTGGACCAATTTGGACAACGTCCAAATAACCGTTCAACGAACGTCCATCGTTGGACCCGTGTTGAACGATTTTGAAACAAATTTTTGGACGTCTCAGTGGGTTCCAGCTCAAATGCGTCAACCGATAGAGTCGGAATCGGTTGTTTTCTTTTAGTTAGATTCCATGCTGAATCCATCCAGGATTTTGAACCGGTTCCGGAATCGATTTGACGGATAGCTGGGATAGGTTGGTGTGGCGGCGCTAGTGTTTTTCGTATATTAATTCAAATGTTTACACACGTTTTTTAAATATTTTTGTTCGATCATGGATGTCTGTTCTCTGTGGTGTCGGACTTGCCCCCTGTTCCACTATATATGATGTCGATCCAGGCGAACAAAAGTTCACAATCGCATGCAAGTTCGCCTGCAACACCCATAAAGCGAAACCCATTCGGAGCTTATGCTGGACTTCGTGAGCTTTTGCATGAATTGCTGCTCGAAAGAGGATGTTGCCTATAGGGTAAAGAGCCTGTTTTCACCACCATGTTACTATTATCACCCTACCTATTTGAAGCCGTTGGTAAGAGCAGCATCTGTCAGCTTTGATCACCACATTGGGTCAAATGGTAGGGAGACATTTTAGGCATCGAAGCAATGCTTTTGATGCCAATTTATAAGCATTCCATAATACGATTGTAGGCCGACTAATGAATGAATGACTAATGAATAGTGAATTAGGGACCTACCTTTTTAGATAGAATAAAAATAGGCACTCTAACCTAGGTCGAAATTGCGAAGAAAAACCAGTAAATTCTTTAAAAGAATGCTGTTTTCTTCAGTAAAATCGTGTTACGCAACATACAAGGTCAAATTTGTATACTCTTCTTCTATTTTTAGTTATTTTCCGTCGGCCTATTTCCGCTGCCAGGCCAAACACCGACGCCAGAGAGGAAACTCCCACTCTCTGGACTAGATATCGATCCATGGGCCGGGGATCAACGGCTTTACTTCCCTACCGAAGGAAGGCGTCACCTCAGATTTTTTTCACTTCAGAAAATCTCAACGACCTCGGCTGGGATTGAACCCAGACCAATTGGGGTGAGTGGTGGTCACGCTTACCACTCAATCATCGGCGCCGTCTAATTGCATACTCACCCATATGAAACAAACTAGACGTTGTTGTACTAGAGGGAATAAGGAGAGAGATGAATAGTAAAAATCAGCAAAGCGGCAACAAGAAGATTTCAATACTACCCAGTGAGCAAATTTTCTGGCAAAGACCGCTATGCTAGATTTCTGTAAGGCTTGGTTTGGCAGGGCAGCCCTGTCAGATTTCTGCGCGTATTCTGTCGGGTTAGTTGAGCTAGGGCGAACTTGGTTTCGCTCGCGTTTTCTGGCAAATTTTGACAGGAACCGAGCAAAACCCTGGCATAACTCGGACATAAACTGTGCAAAGATCCTGGCGATTCCTACCTGGTAGAATTTAGCACAAATCGAGCAAAACATCTGACAAAGATAAGGCAGGAAGCGTGCAGAGATCTTGGCCGTACATTTCTGGCTGGATTATGGATAAAAGTGAGCAGCATCGGTTGGTTTAACCGCTTCTGTCAGAAACGGTTGTTGCATTTGAGCGAATTCGTTGCCAGAATTCTCGCACAAATCGCGCAAAATGCTCGCAGAAACTCTGCCAGCATTAATTTCGCTTTGCTCAACTTTTGCTAACTTTCTGCTTGCCACGCTGGCCGGGCCACTAAGCTTTTACCTCACCAATCTAGCGGAAAATTGATTTAGAATTCTAATTCGGTGTCCGCCAGTATTTTGGCTGCAAGTCGAAAGCTGTCGTTTCATGTAAGCCGGAACTCCGATAGAAACATTGCCGGAATTTCTTACCTGACTCGATTAATTATTAGGCAATCCATGAGACGTTTCTGATCAGCTGATTATTTCTTGTTTACTTATTCTGACGTTACTCCGAGGGGTGCGACGTCCGACAACATCGCTGATTCGATCCAACATCAAACGCATCGGACTAACGAAAGTTGTTTGTCGGACGAGTTTTTCTGTTCGCAGGAGTAGATTTGTTGACAGTACCCACCGCTGAATTGTCAAACAAACGTCTAATGGATTGCCTAATTGTGCAAAAGCTTGCACCCAGTAAAGTTCAGCCGGAAATGAACTGGATTTCTGGCTGGTTCCAGTTCGTATTCCGGCTCCAGTGCAACAACCGATTCTAACTAGAATCGGTTGTGTCACTGGAGCCGGAATACGAACTGGAACCAGCCAGAATTCCGGTTCATTTCCGACTGAGCTTAACTGGGCAGATTTCCAAATTACCACAGTATAAGTGTTTGCAAAGCTACCTAAACTTTCATACAATATTGTAAGAATTGAACACTAGTAATTGCACGAAACTTTGCGTAATAGCAAATGAGCTTTCAACCAAAAGTCACAGCGTCCTCTGGAATCAAGTAAAGTAAGTTCAGCCGGAAAATGAGCCGAAATGCTGACGTTCTAGTTACCATACCGCACCAGTACCAGAACCGATTCTAATTAGAATCGGCTGTTTCACTGAAGCCGGAGTACTATCAGTACCAGACAGAATTTACCAGAACTCACCCGGTCAAACCATGCGGAATCCTGAATGAAGTCAGTATGGATTCCAAATCAAATGCAACAACCGATTCTGAGTCGGAATCGGTTGTTGCATTTGCCCAGTAAAGTTCAACCGGAAATGAACTAGAATTCTGGCTGGTTCCAGTTCGTCCACGGGCTCCAGGGACACAAACGATTCTAACTAGAGTCGGTTGTGTCACTGGAGCCGGAATATGAACTGGAACCAGCCAGAATTCCGGTTCATTTCCGGCTGAGCTTAACTGGGTGATTTGGGATCCATAATGACTCCCCTCTCCCCTCTTTAAACAATTTTAAAGCATTTTTTTTGGTTTTTTAGCCCAGTCAGACTCAGTCGGAATGCTGGCTGGTTCTAATTCATATTCCGGCTCCCGGACACAACCGATTCTAGTAAGAATCGGTTGTCATTGGAGCAGGAATGCGAATTAGAACCAGCTAGAATTCCGGCACATTTCCGGTTGAAATTTACTGAGAGAGGGTTGTTAAGTGAAACCACAGAGAACAAACGTAAGTCCAACTCTAGGGGCAGATCACTTGTGATGCATTTTTAAAAATCAACTAAATTAAATGCATTTCTTTCCATCAAAATAGAAATTCGTAATGTATTTTGCGTTGCGTGTGAGACGTCAAAACCCTACAAAAAATTAGCCCTACATTCAACAAAACGTCGAACAAAGTGAAGCAGCGTAGGACGTTTGTTAAACAAACTTTTCTGCGAGGGAGTGCAAAGTTGATGCAAAAATGGAAATTAAATGCTTTTTTTCTAATTTGATGCAAATTCGTTGTACATTTCTAGAGTGATCTGCCACTAGGTCCAACTCCAGTGTAAGAATTGGGTACAAATCAAAGACATTTACGAAAATAATTGGGATATCATCAGCAGGTGCGCTACTGTTTTCATTTCGTTCAGTGGGTGATTTAGACTGAACCCACTGAGATGTCGAAAAAATTGTTTCAAAATCGTTCAACACGGGTCTAACGATGGACGTTTGTTGAACGGTTTTTTGGACGTTGTCCAAATTGGTCCAACGAACGTCCTTCATTGGACGATTTTGAAACCAACCGTTCTTAGAGGGAATTGACAGTGTCTCCCCACTCAGAAGCCCAAAAAGTTCTTTCAAAATCATTCAACACGCGTCCAACGATGGACGTCTGTTGAACGGTTATTTGGACGTCATCCAACGTTGGTCCAACTAGGGACGTCGAGTTACTTCCGATACTAGTACGGAATCGATACTTCTGTTTCCGATATTCGATTATTTGGTATCGATACTTCAAACACGATATTTTGCCGATATCGATACAATGTTGAAAAGGTTAGAATTTTAAAAGGTTAGAGGTACCAGTGAGATCCTTCTGTTGCAAAGGGCCAATTTCTTTGCTAATGCTAAATTTTTGAACCTGAGAGCATGTTCAGGAGCGTTTTATTTTTTATAGGAGTTTCAAAGTAGAATTGAAACTGAATCTTTCACATCCCCAGCAGAGCGTTTTGTTTTATAATTTAGAACAGTTTTGTTTTAAAATATAAAACTGTTATACGACGCCGTTCTATTTTTTGCTGATTTTTAAACACGTTTGGAGCGTGTTCAGGAAAGTTTTAGATTTATAATTTTGACAGTTCTATAATATAAAACTGGAAATTTTAAAACTGGAACTTTTTGTCCCCAGCAGCAGTTTTAGCGGGTGTTCTATTTAATTTAAAATTCGTTTTTCGCCATTCCTTCAGCGTTACTGCATTCAAATTTATTTTTCCCCAGTCTATCTGTTCTAAGTGTCCTTGCTGAAAACTTTGCATGTATTTAAAACACAGTTTTAAACGTGTTTTAAAATCAGCAGCAAATAGAACGGCGTCGTATAACAGTTTTAAATTTTGAAACAAAACTGTTCGAAATAAGAGAACAAAACGCTCTGCTGGGGATGTGAATGTTTCAGTTCCAGTTCTACTTTAAAACTCCTATATAAAATAAAACGCTCCTAAACATGCCCTTAGAACTGTGTTTTAAATACATGGAAAGTATTCAGCACAGACACTTAGACCCGATAGACCGGGGAAAAATAAATTTGAATGCAGTAACGCTGAAGGAACATGAATAGAACATCCGCAACAACTGCTGCTGGGGACAGCAAGTTCTAGTTTTAAAATTTTCAGTTTTATATAATAGAACTGTCAAAATTATGAATCTAGAACCGAAACACTCCTGAACATGCTCTGATGACGAAAGAAAGGTGCCCTCTAAGAACGGTTGGTTTCAAAATCGCCCAATGAAGGACGTTCGTTGGACCAATTTGGACAACGTCCAAATAATCGTTCAACAAACGTCCATCGTTGGACAAAAGAGATTATAACTACTAGATGGAGCATAGCGCTAGTGTCTCCATGTATTCACGGACTGAAACATGGGGTTTCACTCTGGCATATTGTGCCTTGTTTGCCTTTGACATGTATGTACCCGGGGCAATATGTGTCAAACTAATAAGCCCTGCATATGTAAGAGCGAGATGATAAATTATCAGTGTTAACAGCGACATGCGACCTCTAGTAGTTATAAAATCTTTTCGTTGGACTCGTGGTGAACGATTTTGAAACAATATTTTCGACATCTCAGTGGGTGGGAGCATTTTTCTATGCAGTGGTTGTTAAAATCATCGAGCGTAGCAAAAAAAACTACAAAAAACGACAAACAACATAAAACAAATTAATGACTTCTCAAATATGCTTTGTAACAGCCGAATTTGAAAAAGGCAGGTGAATTAAAAAGATACATTTAAAATACTTGAAGCAGTAAAGTTAGCACATAAAATTGTTATATAAATTTGGAGCACCGACATCATTTGACGGTGACATTATGAATGATCGATCTATGACAACAATCTATTACCAATTATTTAGGGACTTGAGTTACTGTAAAAGTATGGTATCGAATGACGATACCTTCATATATCGATACTACTACTACGGCTATATCGAAAGTATTAGTACTTTTCTTCGATTCCAGTATCGATTCTCAGTATGGATGTATTTTAATATCGTAACGTCCCTAGGTCTAACAAACCTTCTACCAACCTTAGTGGGAAGTCAAATCTTTCAAAAACCGGTTCGTAATTCTGAGTGGATTCGGTAAGGATTTCAGCTCAAATGCAACAACCAATTACAGTCGTGATTCGCTGGTTGGATACTTTTTAACTGGATCGCTTTTTACTTGGACCTCCGCTAGTTGGACCATTGTCCAACTAAAAAGCACCTGAACTTCAAAATCTCATATCAAATTGATTTTGGCAATCTATCTAACAATCTTTTACACTACTCATGTCTGCTTTGGAGAGTTTTTGACATTTGTCAGTCTGTTCAACTATCGAATTAAATTCGTTAGTTGGACATAGGCTGTGGACCAACCTACGAATCACGACTGCGTATATCGCTATCGATTGTTGCATTGCAGTTGAGCTGAAACCCATTCATGATTGAGAACCGTTTCCGGAATGGGTGTGACGCGTAGTTGCCCCTAAGAACAACATTGGACGACGTCCAAATAACCGTTCAACAGACGCACATCGTTGGACCCGCGTTGAACGTTTTTGAAACATTTTTTGGGCTTCCCAGTGGGTGGGATAGGCTAGTGTTGCGGCGCTAGTTTTTTAACGTATATTAGTTCAAATGTTTAAACAATATATTTGTATGATCATGGATGTCTGATCTTTGTGGTAAAACTATCTCAAAATATTATCCAACGCTAATTCTGAGACGCCAAATCCGATTTTGATGCCAGGGGTAGCATTAAAAAATTAAAGGGTCGAAAGAATCGATAAATGTATCATTCAGCTTATAAATTTGATGATAAAGACGATGGTTCCTATAGTTACGTCGGCTCACAGTGAAAACCGTTCACCTGCTGTAAACATGGACATTGACACGCATTTCTTGTATTGGCTAAAAATCTTATTCCCATGTGCCTTTTCATTCCTTTTTGATACTAATGCTAGCACAACCAAAACAAATAAGCGACTTTCCCCGCCATCCATTTGACGGCCACGCATTTTCAGCTTTTCATCAATAAGATTCCCACAATATTTTCAAAAAATGTTGCTACTTTGAAAAGAAGAAAAATAGTTGGTGAAGGAGCTTCAATTTTTTAACAATAATTATAACAAAAAATCATTTGAAAATTTCATATTCGAACGTGATTCCGTTGCATATCATTAGATTTGAATTAAAGTCCCAAAGTGTAGTCACGACTCTCCGGTTATGTCGCAAACATTACCCACCCATCTTTTTTGATGATCAATAGACCTAGAATATATTATCGCAAAACTTTAACACTGAACTCCGAATTTTTTCGACGATATTTTTGGTAGAACCAGGATTTTACACAGATATATCATCCATGGAAGAACCCGATAATCCTACCAGAAGTCAATTTATCGACATGTTTGTTGAAATGCTTCTAGGGTACATTTCATTCCCGATCTGCTTCAATCAAGAATTGATTGCTCACAGTCACAGTTGGTGAAATTCGACATTCAACGTCCTAGTCTTGCCAGAACCATTGATAATGGCCGGATATTCACATAGTGCCAAGAAAGATGTCTCTCGGCTTTTTGCTGGCAGGTTTCTATTAGAAATATGATGGTGATATTCATCCGATGGAAAATACCCACGCTTCTTTTATTAATAATTTTATTTTCTTTATTCATTATTATTAATTTTTATTACACCAAACAGTTGAAACTTCTAATAACATGTATGGACAATGACACGCTTTGTTACAGAGATAAAATAATAAGCATAAATATATTTTTCGTTTATGCAAAATGTAGATTTTTCATCATGTGATTTTTGTTATCGCTTGTTCTTGCTTGCTGTTCTCAGATGTTCTATCCTGATGATCTGCTCATGTATAGTTACAGATTATTTTTTCCTCAACTTGGTTGTCTGCTCATCGATCTTGGTATTGTTCTATTCGTGTGTGTGTTTCCAGTTTTCTTATTTCGCATGGCTCGAATATGCTCAATATTTCAAAATTCTCAGTATTTTGATCTTCTGTTTTTGTTCGCCTCTACGTGCATCTTCCATGTGTTTGTTAGTGTGTTGTTTGCTTTTGCAACCTTCTCTCGTCTTGATCTTTTTTCGCTATTTTGAAACGGTTTTATAATGTGCGTCAACCACTTGTAGGTATTTTTTTAGTGTTTATTTTGGGCTTCATGTTTAATTTTTCCTCTAGAAATCGACCATTATATTACAGTTTGGTTACTTTTTTACAATTTTCTGTTTTTGCTTCTTTTGTATGAATAGTTTTCTCGCATCTTTTTTGGTTTTCCCTTAAATTTTATTTATAATTTTGATAGAAATTTTGAGAAAAAATATTCTCAAACGTAAAGGTTGTATGTTCAAGTTTTTTTATATATATTGTTAAATGTTACATTGTTTAACAAAATCTTTTCATCTTGTCTGATTTCCGGTTTCTTCAACGTTTCTTTCGCTCGAAAAATTTACTTTATGCTAGATTTCAGTTTTAGTCGTAGATTCACTTCATTTTACAATAAGACCATTACTTAATGTATCGATGAAACAAAAAGCGCTTTGAAACGTAAAATATATTCACTTTTTGTACGTTTTTTCATACGGCCATAACTATCCGACGATTTTTTTCCCTCCACGCTACGCTCCAAACTTCAGTTTGTTTCTTTTTGCTTAAAATTAACTTGTCCCATTTTGTTTCTCCATTATAGTTTAATTGATATCCGAACAGTTTTTCCACGATTTCGCACGTAATTTGTCTTTTACGCATCTTCGATTTATTTTTGCTTTTTTTTGTCGAAAAATGATTTCATCTTGGTTTCGCTTTAAACTAATAGGTATTGTTCAGAATATATATATAGAAATATTCGGTTTTTCGTTTGACTTTATTTTCTCAACATTGAGAAGAGAATTGCGCTTACCAGGCGATCCCTTGGCCGGCCGTCGGAAGACTTTTCTCGGACTATTCTTAGGTGTTTGCGTCCTGTAGCCTATTTACAACGATTAGAGTAGTTGCGTTTTGTGGTTATGAATGAGTTTGCCTAAATGTACGTTGTATGCTTTTTCGCTTTAAATTAGGGTAGTTTGCCGAAAGTTTATAATAAGTCCATAATTTCCTTTATCTAAAAAAATTTTCTATCTTATGTCTCTTTTCCAGTAGTTTTTTACACGTTCCGCATATAAAGTTATAATACACCAACGATTACAAAATAGTAATACAAAAATACTCTTTTTGTCATTTTTTTTGTCGCCTTCGCTTCCGCGCTAGCGCTTCCGATTTTTACAGTTTGATTCGGGATTGTGCTGATTTCTTGATTAGGGATTTTTTTTGCGGAACATTTTTTGTTCAGAACCGCTTACCCTAAGAGAAACGTTTTCCAACGAGCGGCATATCAGGGATCATCTTTGAAATGAATCGCTCTCCTAGAATAATGTACAATGTCGATTGTTGTTATTTTACTCTCTCTCTGCTCTCCTCCACGGTGTTTTCTTGACTTCTTTTTGCTTCTAAGTAATCTTTTTGCGCGTAATCATTTTCGTTCTGATTTAGTTTTGTTCCATGATGTTCTTTTTTTGGGTTTGCGTACTACCTTTTTCGTAATAGTTAACCAAAGTGAACAGAAAAGTTTCATGTTTTAATGATTGTTTTTTATTTGTTTTATAGCCTGACTATTCTTTTTGAGCTCTGTGTTTGATTTGTTTAACCTGGATTATTGCGCTTCTCGTCAAAATTTCCAAAAACATAACCTCAATTTCTCTCCTCTTGCCAGATATTTCATTTCATTGCCATTCTGTTCTGTGCATTGATCTTCTTGTTAAATATTTCTGCATATTTTCCTGTCCATTTATTATCGAAACAAACATGGATAACAAAACTCAAACTAACAGTCTAAAAACTTTCAAAACCGTTTAAACCGAATTTTCTCTCGATAAATAATTCAACAACGGAAGAATCGAACGCTTTAAAAAGTTGTTTATGACCGAAACTTGTTCCCGAAAACTGTTGATATTTCTAAAACGTTGCCAGTTGTGTTTTGTTTTTGTTTGTATTACCAAAAAATCAAACCGTCCGAATAATTTGTTGTTGCGATAAATTTTGATTCATTATCCTATGGTTGCCTGGATTGGGCCGCACTATTGTAAACCTGTCTATTGTTAGTGTTGAGTAGGTCAAACGTCAGAGAGTGGTATTGAACTTTTGCGTGGTTTGGCTTGGCAACACGTTCTTGTGTTGACATGTCGTAACGGGGGGTTGTAAGCTGACAAGATGGGAAAAATAACGTAATCTTTGTTTGGAGAATTTACTTTGATTGCTCCGGAATTGAAAGAAACTGGAGTTCCAGAGCAATCTGGTAGAAAATTGATGCTAAATTTGGTTTTTTTCTTCATTGTTGCCTCGTGTAGTAAAGCATAGAAAGATTGACTTGCTCCGAGGAGTCAGAGGCAGAAATTTGACGAATTGTGAAATTGCGCTAAAATTTAGAGTTAAAATTACTACTAGTAGATTGGACATTTTGAAATTTTATAATAAGATTATTTCTATCAAAACTCTCTAAAACTTCCTAGCAATGGATCGATTCGAAAGCACTTATTTTAATTTGATTTTTGTGATTGTTCACGGGTTAAACTTCAATTTTCAAGCAAATAGAGATCATTTAAATGGTATTAGCGTACTATGAAACATTCGACTCTTTATCCGGTTTGCGACTACAGCGCACGATAGCTGCAAGATAAAGTTTCATGTTCATTGAATTCCAATATATTAAGAGTTGCTCAATTTGAGTGGAGCTGTAAAAGTATGCACAACTTCGGTTTCAACCTGGATTAAGATTATAAATGAGTTAACCATCGCTAGGACGATGAATCTGAATTTACAATACTAGTTTAATTTTTATGATGCGCGCTGAATTTGTAGTCAGCTACAAAGGCAGTTGGTGGATAGGATCCAGTGTCCGAATTGCAAATATCGGAGTCTGGTAACGAAATCTCGTTCAGCTTGCCAGAAACCTACAACTAGCTGGCAAAAGTGTGTCAAAAATTGCTCCTAAGATAAGATTACAAAAGCAGTACTATCTTTTATAGCATTGAAGCGATCAAATTGATTGTATAGACTCGATTATCAAAACAAATAATAATCGGTTAGAAATTGCATCAATGTTTCCTGATAAGTCCAACCTGACAGCCAATTCTGGCAGCCACCGACCAAATCGATGTTTCAGAATCGTTCAAAGAAGGCTCTTCGGTGAATCAACGTTGACCGGAGTCCAACAGAACATTATTTGACCTGTATTGGCCGATTTTGAAACAATTTTTGGATTTCTCAATGCGTGACTCCAAGCCCAAAAATTGCTTTAGAATCCCTTAGCATGGATCAAACGATACACATTTGTTGAACGATTATTTGTACGTCGTCTAACGTTCGTCCGACGAACGTCCTTCATTGGACGATTTTGAAACCAACCGCCCGGTCAAACCATTCGGAATTTGATTCGGAATCCTGAATGGAGTCAGTATGGATTCAAACTCAAATGCAACAACCGATTCTGAAACCGATTGAGTCGGAATCGGTTGTTGCATTTAAGTTGGAATCCATACTGACTTCATTCAGGAATCCGAACCGGTTCCGGAATGAGTTTAGCTGGGTCAGAGTCCAAATTGTTTGTTTAATTTAAGCCGCAGTTTCTTCCAGAATTCCGCTTCAAGCGAAAGAACCGGTTCAGAGTAGGAATGACCCACCCACTAAGACGTCCAAAAATTTGTTTCAAAATCGTTCAACACGGGTCCAACGATGGACGTTCGTTGAACGGTTATTTGGACGTTGTCCAAATTGGTCCAACGAACGTCCTTCATTGGACAATTTTGAAACCAACCGTTCTTAGAGGGCAGTTGAACCAATCGGGTTTAAGGCTACCCGGTCAAACCATTCGGAATTTGATTCGGAATCCTGAATGGAGTCATTATGGATTCCAAATCAAATGCAACAACCGATTCTGAGTCGGAATCGGTTGTTGCATTTGATTTGGAATCCATAATGACTCCATTAAGAAATCCGAACCGGTTCCGGAATGAGTTTAACTGGGTAGTTTTGACAGGAGTTTAGGCTCAAATGACACAACCGATCTCGACTCGGAAACGGATGTGCCATTTAAGCCGGAACTCTGGAGAAAGTTAACCAGAATTCCAAACCGTTTTCTGGATGAAGTTTAGATTTAATTTGAGCCGAAATTATGGCAGAAAGTATCCAGAAATCGGATTCAATTTGCGGTGAGTCAGTTTGACAGTTTTATACCGAATGTTTTAACTGTCGCATTTCTGGCTGGCTTCCCTATAAGAACGGTTGGTTTCAAAATCGTAAAATGAAGGACGTTCGTTGCAAAGAGAATAGGGAAAGAGACGAATAGTGTGAAGCCAAAAATACCTTATTGAGCAGACCAATCGTGCAATGTAAATAAACATTACTCATGCCTGAGTTGGAGGAGATAAGTATTGT